>NW_004955436.1:1380633-1408547 GCF_000276665.1 Chinchilla lanigera | reverse complement strand
TTTGGTTTTTCTCCGGTACCGGGAACCGAACTCACGACCTTGCGCTTGCCAGGCAGGCGCTTTGCCGCTGAGCTAAATCCCCAGCCCCTGAATCTGTTAATTCTTGAGAACAGTAGTAATTTCTAATAGAAAGGTATAATTCTCCATATGTTATGAACTGCGATAACTTTCTCCTTAGCTGCAGGTTCTAGAAGAAAAAAATAAAAATTTGCAAGAGGCTTTGATAGATACAGAGAAGAGGCTTGAGGAGATCAAAAAACAATGTCAAGACAAAGAGGCACAGTTAATATGCCAGAAAAAGAAGGAGAAGGAGTTAGTAACCTCCATTCAGAGGTAAGAAGACTTTCACGATCCTCATGCTTAAGTCATTTGTATTTTTTCAAGCATTTCATTTAAAATACATTAATTTGTAATTATTACTTTATTATTTTTCTTAAAGATGTACTGTTAAGAATCAGAAATAGAATTTCATTGAAACAGTTGTGATTCATTTTGAAGCAACATGCGAACATCTTTCAAAGGTTTTAGATAATAGTAAAAATGAGAAAAGAACAAAAATGACAGTTGAAGACTGCACATATTAATGAAAACCCTTCATTTGATAGCTGTGTCAGGAAACTGCTAAATAACAGAAGAAGGGGCCAGCAAGATGATGCACTACAGCCTTACAGGCTGTGTCCCTGAAAGTGGTGACCCGCAGGCGTGGTGGCCTCTCACACAGCCCGCCGCACGCGACTCTTCTGAGTTAGTGCAGTTGGAAACATGGTGGGCAGGATGCTTGGTGTATTTAGGTTGTGTGTTTAAGCCTGGAAATTTAAGGTTGAATTCCTGAGGAACCTGTGATAGATACATAGACTTGTTTTTAGCAGGCAAAACTTAAACCTTGATGCTGTTGACTATAAATAGATGAAACAATCCTGAAATAAGATGACAAAGCACCAAAACTACATGTAAGAAATTCAGTCTTCAAATCAGGAAAAAAAAATGGCAGCTACTCCTTGGGTAAAGGACTAATATCTAGAATATATGAACAACGCAAAAAAATTAGACCCTCCAAAATAAAAGGTCCAAACAAGAAATGGACAACTGAAATGAATATACTCTTCTCAGAAGTACAGATTGCCAGTAAATACATGAAAATATGGTCAACATTACTGGCCTTTAGAAATATGCAAATTGAAATCTGTGTTACTCCAGAAAGTATGGCCATCATCAAGACCTCAGATAATAACAAATACTAGTGAGGCTGTGGGGGAAAAGGAACCTCTCCACATTATTGATGGAAATATGAACTTTGAAACTTTGAAAATTAATATGGAGATTCCTTAAAAAACTAAAACTAGAAATATCATTCAGCCCACCTATTCCTCTTATAGATATCTTCCCAAAAGAGTTCAAGACATCATATTACAGTGTGATACATGCATACCTATGTTTATAGCAGCACAATAGTTAGATCTTGGAAGCAACTTATAAGTCCATCAATGGATGAATAGATAAAGAAAAGGAGGAATTTATACACAATGGCGTATGTACTGTGATACAAAGAAGGATAAACTTGAGTCATTTGTAGGAAAGTGGGTATACTTCACAACCATAATGCCAAGTGAAATCAGACACACAAGCTTAAATATCACAGTTTCTCTTGTGTAATAAAGCCAAAGTATAAATAAAGAGCAAAACCAAAGATAGAAAATAGGAAACAGGGAGATAGCTCTTCTGCAAATGGGAAGAGCATCTAGAGATGGAGGGGAGGGAGGGAGGGGAATAGCAAGGATTAAGATGTGCTGCCTGCGTGCGCCAGCTCCCTGTGATAAATGCCATCGTTGTGCACTACAAACGTACACTAATAAAAATAAGTAAATGAAATGCAGTCTTCATGTTTATGTAATTTTAAATTCAATATATTTAGCTTTTAAATCAGTTCACCTGATTTCATACCAATTTAATGTAAATATTGCTTTATTCCTACCTTCAAAGTCTTAAATATACCTGGTATACCTTTTTAAAATTATTGTTTAGATGCCAAAATTCTCATTTCCAGGGTAGTTCAGTCTTTAGCATGCCTTATGTCAGCTCCAAAGAGTCACATACTTGTGATTCTGCCTTCATATTTGTCTTACTTTCTGCTAATTCTTCAGTTTCCCCGTTTTTGTAACTCCATTCCTTGTACCTTTTCTTTAATCTCAAAGCAGCTTCCTGATTTTCAGGAATTCAGCCATGGCTTTTCCTTTCACCTTCACTGATGGAAAGAAGAGACCATGTGTATGTGCTGTTCCGTTGGCGCTGTCCTAAACCAAGCTGTGTAGATGAACACGCTCTGACCCACTGTGTGCTTTTGCATATTTATATATTCCTATACCTTCTAGTTACACTTTCTCTTTTATTAGGTTTTTGGAGCACAATGAGTGTAGAATTTTTGATTTGGAAAGATTTAGTACAGTGAATTTGAGAAAACATTGCCACTTTTTGTCTTGACTCAATACAGTCTGAGACAGTGTCTTTCTAGAACTTTCTCTTGCTTCCTTGCGGAGGCACAGAGCCAGAGAAGTGTGTGTGTCATTCTTCAGCACTGTGCAGCTGTGTCACTGAACTCTGGTGGTTCGGGGGTAGTCTCCATTTCCTCATACCTTCAGATACATGTGTGACTCAGAACTATGCCTTATATTCACCTGTTCTGTGTATTTCTAAGCTTCTTCATGAGCTCTTCAGAGCATTTGGGATTTATAAGTTAAGAAAAGTATTCCACCAGAAATGACAGTTACAGTGTGACGTGTCTTGAGCAGTAGTATCTGCTTTGCTGCTGAGAAGATGTAGAATAGGACATGGATGTCAGTGTGTGGGAGAATATTTACATGTCATATTTACCAGTACAGATGTTTTCTCCCTTCGTCGCTGGCTCATTTTCCCTCTACCTTAAAGACTAGTATTTTTAGTGCATTTTATGTGTTGAATTGCTTTATGTGTATGGAAGGTACCATCTTGACTTTATGTGTATGGAAGGTAGCATATTTTTCACTTATAGATTAAGAAAGCAAATACTTTGTGACAGCTAGCAATACATAAAAATATCTCCGTTGTCATTATTCATAAATGGGTCTGAAGCCCATATTGTGCCACCTAGGATTATCAGTTAAAGAACTAATAAATAAGACATTATTTCCTTTGGAAGAGAGAAGAAGCTTCAGGTAGCCATAATAATTAGAAAGAGAAAATATCAGAATGCAATTATAAGAAATCTTTTAGTACTCTGCAGCTTGTGAGTATGATCAACAGCTAAAGTAGGGCTGTCTGTAGAATTCCTGCAGTTGTTCACAGTTCGGGTTTTGGTCCATATTATTTATGATACGATTTCTTTTAACCTGAACATTACAAAGCTAGCCCCACTTCTGCTTTCTTCTTTTACATTTAGTGTGCCAGAGGGGTTCCTTCTGTTTGTCTCTGCCACAGGTACAGGACAACTGTTTAGCCAAGTTGCAAACACAGTAAAGTGCTGCTCTCAGCAATGAAGAGGAAATGTTATGTTGCGGGTTTAGGTAACCACTGTCCTTACAAGGAAGTTGCAGGACCAGTGACATGGCTCCATACTCCTAGTCCTTCTTAGAGAAGGAACAGTGGGAGGCTGGAAGACAGAGCTTGGGTTTTGCTGATGATGGACTTCACCTGGGCCTAGAGGTGTTACAGGCTAAGCAACTCTGGTCTCAGACTTGTTGTTTCTAAGGATGTCATCTGCCCCAGCTAACTATGGACCAGAACTTGTGTAAAATGTGACTCTACTTACTCATGTGCTTCCTGTGGGTCTTGATTAGAAAATATCTAAGAAGGAACATCATTACGTTGAAGTCATCAACCCAGATCAATAAATAGAGCTTCTTTTCCTCATATAATCTTTCTAAAACAGTTTGCAGCAAAAAGTAGAAAGATGCCTTGAAGATGGAATCCGCCTTCCCATGTTAGACACAAAACAGCTTCAGAGTGAAAATGACGATCTCAGAGAACAAAGCGAGGCGGCCAGCAAGGTGAGCAGGCACCTGGTCAGCGAGAGGCCGCGTGCCGTGGGGGTGCCGAGCGTGTGGCCGTCTGTGTGATTTGCAATCTTGCTCATGTGCAATAGCTTTGAAATTTTTAGTTTGAATGTTTTTATCTGGTAAGAAAATAGTAGTTTAAGCAAATTGATTTAAATTTAAGTAAAAGCCCAAACAAAAGGATATATTTCCTAAATTATTCAGACTCTCAAAAACTGCACAAAGTTTAACAGAAAAGACTTTTGCCATTTTTATATGTATGTATGATCCAAATCATGTTGGTATTTAAAGGTACTTGCTATGAATATCTTTATAAATTAAAAAGACCTTTTTAAAACAAATTTGTAATTCCATATACCTTTTTCTTGTAATATTGGTACTTTTAGAAAGCAGTGGGGAAAAATGGGTTGGTTCAAACTGATTGATTTCCTGTGTTTTAGATAATAAGTAGCCAACAAGATGAAATTAACAAGATGACTCTAGAACTTCAGGTAAGAAATGCTTCATCCTTATTTTCATTCAGTGACAAGTGGATTTATTGCTTACGTAGTGTAAAGGTACTAAAGCATGTTTACATTTATATGAAAACGTTAATGGCACTTGAGGTGAAATTACAAACTCTTTGGTATTACTCTTTCAGTGTTTTAGGAATTCTGTTTGTTGAATAAATTCTGCAGAAAATTGTGAGGCTTGCTGTCTCCTTTGCGTCACCTGTCTTTATCAGAAGCGTACTGTAGGTCCTCAGTGACCGGAAAAGAAGCGACTTGGAAGCCCATTGCCCTCCTCACTCTCTGTGCAGTTTCCCTGTGGAAGCAGGATCACAGTCCGCGCTATTCGTCTCTGGCTCCTTCCCTCCAGCAGATATTCCCTAGAGCTCCGAAGTGAGCTGCTATTCTCTGTACTCTCTTCAATACTGGAATCCTGTAGGTGTCTCTGTCCTCTGGCTGATGTCCCACGGATCCTGCCTAGATCAGGATCTGTTTTACCGCGCCACCTCTTTTCTCCTCATTTTCTGTTCTCCAGTCACGCTTTTCCTACTAGCAGTCTCAGCTCTGTGAGGAGATTTAAATGATTAAAGTTCAGAAACAGTCTGGTTCTTCTCTGCTGTCTGTGGGTGAAAGCCCTGGCTTCAGGTGTGCCACGTCCCATCTGATGTTGTAGCTCCTCCTTACATGCCTGCCGTCAGCATGCGCACTGCACCATGCAGGTGTGCAGGTGCTGTGAAAGTGTGTGCATGCAGTGCTCCATCAGGTTGGTGCCTGAGGTTTCCCAGAACATGGCGCCTGTCCCCCGCAGAACCCCCAAGCAGACACCTGGGAGGAGCAGCTGCCTGGTAGGTAGAATTGACCACTCTCTACCTCCCCTCCCCTGCTTACAAGGCCAGGTATTACTGTTCCTCTCTTATCAACCCATAGTGCTCACATGCATATTTATGTCTTCTGAGTTTCTCAAGGATGGAGGCCGCGTAGCTCATCTGGACGTTCAGAGCTGAGCAGAGCACTTGACACACAACCCACAGCCCACAAATGGGGAAATGAAAGGACTTTGGTTCTTCCATTCATTGGCCCATTACTTACCGAGCCACTGTCTGCCCTGGCCTGGCTATAGGGTGTGTTGCAGAAAAGGGAAAGTGGTTTAATGTTTGGTCCTTTTGAAGATTTTTGTTACAAAAGTGAGGTTCCATCTCACTCCAGAAGGAATGGCTGTCACCAAGATCTCGGCCAGTAACATGCTGGAGGGGCTGTGGGGCAAAAGGAACCCTTCTCCACTGTTGGTGGGAGTGTAGACTGGTGCAACCACTGCAGAAATGAGTTTGGCAAAAAAAAAAAAAAAAAAAAAAAAAAAGAAATGAGTTTGGCGATTACTCAGTAGACTAGGACTAGAGGTCCCATTCAACCCAACTGTTTCCTTTCTGGGTATTTTTCCAGAAGAACTGAAAACATCATACCACAGCGATATATGTGCACCCAAGTTTATAGCAGCACAGTTTGTTATAGCTAAATCTTGGAAACATCCCAGATCAATCAAGGAGTGATAAAAAAGATGCAGTCTTTTTATACAGTGGAGTACTATGCCATAAAGAAGGATGAGTTTGAGACACTTATAGGTAAATGGATGCAACTTGAGACCATACTCTTAAGTGAAATAAATCAGACTCACATGTGTAAACATCACATTGTCTACCTGTGAGAAACTGAAAGAGTAAATAAGGACCAAAATGTACAATAGATAGTGAAATGGGAAGAAATTGTTCAAAAGGAAAAAGGAACTAGGATGGTAGAAAGGGGAAATGAAGGAAAAAGGCAAAAAATAGAAGGTAGTTGTACTACTACTAGTTTCTCTTATTTAGTTTGTTGAAAAGAGGTTTGTGCTAATATCATTTGGAGAATGTTTTATGTCCATATATTGTACTCTGAGTAACTACTTTGAAGATAGCAATATACACTATATTAACTATGGTTATTCTCCTATTATTTTGTTTTGAATTTTTTTCCCATAAAATAAAAAATAAAAAGAAATAGGCACAGAAGAAAAAACGCTGTAGCTTTTTTTTTTTTTTTTTTTTTTTAGTTTGAGACAGGTTGTTGCTATTTAATTCAGGCTGGTCTTAAACTGTGTAGCCCAAGTTGGCCTTAAACTCGTGGCAGTCCTCCTGCCTCAGCCTTGCAAGTGCTGAGATTACAGGCGTGTATCTGCCTCTTATGTGAGCTTTCATCCCTGCCTCAGCAGTAAGAATCCCGTCTGTTTCCTACCCGTAAACTTGCCTGTTCTGGACATTCTCTCTCTCTCCCTCTGTATCTGTCTGTCCGTCTGTCTGTCTTCCTTAATTCTGTCTCTGATCACACCCAGCTGTCAGGCGCCACTAGTTGCCAGCTGCTTTTTCCGTCTCCAGCGCTGGGTCAGGGCCAGGGCATTAGCCCTGAGCTACAGCTCAACCTTTCTTACGCATTTTTTTGAGACTTTGTCTTACTCAGTTCTGCAGGCGGGGCTCGAACTGGGGTTCCTCCCGCCTCAGCCGTATTTGTTTTCAGCAACGCACTGTGGCCTAAAGTGCTTCATAGACGAATCCTTTCAGGTTCCATTGCAGGGCTCCTTCCTTCCGGTAGCAGTGGACATTTGTTCTGCCCATCGGAGTGGAGTTCCCAGCTGTGTGTTTGCTCCGGGAAAGTAGCCTTCAGTGCAGTGTTTTGAAAACCCTCCTCACTCTCAGTCCAGAAGGCATGGACAGGGAATTAATGTTTGCCCAGGCTGAGCCCACGCGAGCGGCCTCTGGTGGCTCTGCCCATCGGCAAGGTGTCGAGGAGGTGGTGGCGGTGTGCACGGGCCAGGCTGTGCTCCGCAGCCTCAGCAGGTGCGCTAGGAGATGCCCTTCCTTCTCCGCACCGCAGGGCCAGACTGACGGACGCGGCGCAGCTGGCTCTGACTCGGTGCTGGCGTCCGAGCGCCTGCCCTGGGCTTTGCTCCTGGCTGTGTGCCAGTGAACAAGCCCAGTGCACGGCTGGGATGCAGAAGGACTGACTGGGTGCTGCCAAGGCCTCTGGAACGGGTGACTTTAAAGGAAGGCTTTTCCCAGGCCTGACAAGGCTTTGGAAGTGGAGCCTGGACATCAGGCTCTTCTCTGTGCGGCTCCTTGTGTCTGCCTGGAACTGGAATTGGAGGATTTGTCTCTGGGTGAAACCCCTTCTTACACACTCAGGGCGCTCTGGTCTCTCCTCAGACTCTTGAGAAGCCCCTGGTTTTCTCCCACTGACGGAGGAGCGCCCGCGTAATTGGCCCCCTCCTTGGGTTCCCCTCAGCTCTGATGTTCCCACTCACTGTGGCTCTCAAGCTTCTCGTCAGATGCAAGAGGTCAGCTGCCATGGGCCCTTCGCGCGGGCGGAACCCTTTTTCCGGGTAGCTGAAGATACTGTCTCAAATACCTCAGACTTTTGCTCAGATGCCACTTTTTTGCACAAGCCCTTCTTTCTCCCCGGAGATGTCGGCGTCCTTTCCCTGACAGCGAGCGCTGTGTTCACACACAGTCACCTGCCTGATGAACAGTCCAGTGTAATGACTCCCTTTCCTTCCTGTGGGCTTTTCCTTCCGAGTTCACCCAGCACAGGACAGTATTCACACAAGTGACAGCAGGAGGGGCGCGCCTGGGCCACTCTGCACGGTACACAGGGTGTGTGTGTGCAGTAAGACAGTAGCGCAAGTCTCTTTTCAAAGCACTTCCTCCTAAGTCGAGCGCACGGATGCTGAAGACTGCGCATCATTTCCTTCCTTGGAGCTGTTAGCGTGTGGGTGCGTTTCACAGTGTCCATGTCAAAACCGTACATGTATTCAGCATACTTATAATTCAGAAATAATCATGCCCGGTTAGTTATTTAGGAGAATTTTTAAAAATGTTTCCTGGGAACTTGAGAGAGATTTTAGACGTTGGAAACTTAATTCACATTTTTATTAATCCTCGACATGTTCAGTGAATCAGGAGCTTGATCTTGATCTGAATTTCATAAAGCCCAAAATTTGTTTCAGAAAGGAATATAAGTTGTTTAGTTTCTGTGTAGTAGAATGCCACTGTTTTGAGCAATTTCCCTTTTTAAAAAATCTTAGATCTCAAAAAATGCTTTGCAAAATTCTTTGTGAAATAACACATTATTCATTCTTGATAGAATAAACTGAAATGTCTCTAAGGTTTTTTATCTTGTACAGAAGAAAGTAACACTTGGTATTATAGATTAATATGTCAGAATAAATATATTGTACATTTGAATTTATAAATACTACTACGTGTTTCAAAAGCTCATGTGAATTTTAGGTAAAAGACCAAAATGGAACCACTTACCACTTGTTGTTAAAGAATAGAATGATTTCTCAAAAAAGATATGGTGATATATACTGCCTTAATTGTGCTTCGTTTTAGAGACCTGGCTTAATAATTAGATTTTGTTCTATTTTGTCTTAATTTGAGACCATAAGAAAATTAGTCAAAAGTTTTTCTCCCTTTTTTCCACATCCCTCAAAAACATGCTTTTTTATACAATGTAAGATAAAGAAGTAATGTTTCAGGTGCTATGTTGCTGTCCGACACCCTCATACCCAATGTTAAGGAATTGTATAGACCCTGGACATTTCAGCACGCCTGTGAGCTCCTTAAGGTGTCGAGAGTCTCTGTTATAGATCCTTGGCCCAGCCACATGACTTGTGAAGCTTAATGTCATTTCCTAAATCCAGTTTTCCTCTTTTGGACAAGTGGCACCATTACACACTTGTGATTGACTCTCACGGAGAGAACTGGGTGCTTCGTTGCTGGTTTAAATTCAGTCTCACACAGAAACGTTAGTCCATAGCTAATTATTGCATTCAGCATGACTCTAAATTGGTCATGATATTACAACATTATGGAAACACCCATCTTTCTGTTCAGTTTTCATTACTAAAATGTAAGTTTTAAAAACAGTTTATCTGTGATGCTTTTCTTATGTAATTGTAATAAACAATCACAAACCTTAAATGTTAGGTTGGATTCTGGATTACAGCCACATAATATTGTCAGGCCAGAAATTGTAAATATTCAGCTATGTAAAGAAATTTCCATGTGTTATTCACTCAAATGGAGCCGAGAAAGAATTTCAGTGCCCAGAAATATACATACCAGAGAGCCCATCTACTCTGTAAGTGACGGGTTTGTTTGACAAGGTTTGCAAGAAAATTATGCAAGAAATTATGCAAGAAAAGCATCAGATAAACTGCTTTAAAACTTAGAATTTAAGAATGAAAATTCAACAGAAGGGGGTGTTTTCATAATGCTGTAATATTCTCTAAAGGTATGTTGTTCCGTTTTTTTATCACTTCAGATGCTCCGTCTTCCAAAGCATTCAGAGCCAGTGTCGCTGGCTGCTGTGTTAAATCAGCACTTTCTTTCATGTGCTAGATGCTTTGCTTTACATTGTTGTTGTTGTCCTAGTCTGTCCAAGGGAAGCTTTCTAAAGAGAAGTCAGCCACACAGAAGATGATGGAAGAGCTGGAGAGGAAAGAAAGACACCTCCAGAGATTAACAAAAGTGCTGCTTGAGGTGAGTGGGAGAAACTCAGGTTGCCCAGGAAGAATGGTCCACACCCCCTGCAGTGTTAGGCAAGGGTTAGTTTGCATATATTAATTAATAGAACACTTTTTAAACTGGATACTTGATTTTGATGTGCCAGGTACTTAAATCCATTAGGGTTCTTGGGAAAATTACAATAGGGGGACAAACCTTTACTTTTCTTATGTCTCAGGTACAGTTGTACAGACTTCCCTCAAGTCAGATACTATACAGACCTAGGCCCCAAAGTGAGCAAATAGGGCATAAGCTGTATAGACAAAGTCACCCTTGAAAATCCATAAGGCCAGTGTAGGTTTCCAAAGGGCACATGTGTACAGCAAGCACATTGTTGAGGACTGGAGCTCATGTTTCTCAGGCTTGTAGGGTGGGGTCATCACAGGAGCAGATGCCTGTCTCAGCAGTGTGAGATGAAGGACTGGACTGTGTGGAAAAACACGCAGACCAAAGTACGGATTTCGACTCACATTTCACCCTTAGCTACCGAAGAATGCGCTTCCAAAGGGCAAGGACATTTTCTTAAATAACCATAACTGTCATACCTGACAAGAGCAGTGATTCCCTGACATTTGATAATGCCTAGGCTGCACTTAGATTTCCCCACTTCACAGACTTTTTAGTACCATTGCAAGCAGCATTTAATCAAGGACTAATTGCGTTTGACTGCAGTGTCTTACAAATCCTTAGAGCCCCTTTATTGTAGTAGTATATGCTGTGAGTCATTTTGGGGATTTGGTACTCATGGATAGTATTGTTTTTTTTTTTTTTTTTTTGGTTTTTGGTTTTTCTCCGGTACCGGGAACCGAACTCACGACCTTGCGCTTGCCAGGCAGGCGCTTTTGCCGCTGAGCTAAATCCCCAGCCCCCATGGATAGTATTGTTGAGGACTGGAGCCCATCTTTCTCAGACTTGTAGATTGTCCCGTCCTGTAGGTTTGTCTGATTGCCTCCTTGTGGGTGTCATGTATCTTGTTCTTTATCCTCTTGTGTTTCTTGAAGCTACACATTAGAGCTAAAGACTTCATGAAACTCATGTCACATTTTGGGGGGTGAGAATACATCATGAGTATTGTTTACCTGATCAGATCGTCCAGTGTCCAGTCATCACACAGCCAGGTTGATCATCACACGGTCAGGTGGTACAGTGTCGTACTGTGTAGTTCAGGATGGCCTTGAACTCACTACATATCCCAGGCTGACCTCAAGCTCGCAGGAGTCCTGAGTGCTGGGATTGCAGTGTGTACCACCACACCTGCCTAACATGCTTTTTTCATAGTAGACAAAAAATAACTGCAAAGTAACTTAATTACTACTGTCACTAGGAATAAAGTTACTGACTAAGGTTGAATGTGTCCTAAAGTTCTTTTGGTCCTTAGAATAAATCTCATTTATAGGAAAATGGGTATGTAACTAAGCTGCTTGTGATGAGAGAAACCCCTAGAACCTGAGACTGTTTGGATTTAGTGCTTTTTCTCTGAGGCTTGCTCTAGGGTGTCAGAGCCATTTCTACCATGGAAGTGAGTCTTTTTCATTTTCTTTTCCCCCAGTGTGTGTGCAGTCAGTTTGTTTAGTGTGTGCATAAGGAGACACTTGGTAATAGACTTCCGTTCACAGACTCAGGAACTGTCAGCCTGCATGGCTTTTGAGTGCCTTTCCTCTGTCCTAACAGCTGATATTTTGATCCATCACAGAACCACAGACAGACAGGAGAACCCCACTGTCTGCTGGGCCTGGGCCAAGGCCAGTGTGAGGAGGCAGAGCCGCTGAGGCAGCAGCCAGCGCCTCCCTTGCGGCCACTCTTGGACCTGGCGGTGATCGATCAGCTCTTCAAAGAGATGTCCTGCTGCCTGCTCGACTTGAAGGCACTGTGCAGTATTCTCAACCAGCGGGCCCAGGGCAAGGAGCCCAATCTCTCCTTACTGCTGGGGATCAGGTGTAAGTGGCTTAGCAGTTAGAAACCTGTCTACATGAACCAGGAGCTCTGCCTGCCTCCTTGTTTGTTTGGTTCCCTCCTTTCCCTCCTGGAGGCTGTGGCTTTAGGTGTTGCTGCGGCCACTCCCTCCTGGGACAGACCTCTCTGCATACGGAAGTGATGAGGCCACAACCGCAGCGTATGTGGACCCCGCCAGGCAGAAGCCTTGGCTCAGTGTGAGGCTGTGTGCCTGGGTGGTAGTCAGAGGGGCTTCCTGGTTGCTCTTCGAGAAGCAATGATGTTTCGTTTCGTTTCCATGTGGCAGTTGTGTGGATTAGCGTGTTCCTGCCGGCTTGAACTGCTGGCGGCACCTGTATGGCTGTCCCACTGGGCAGCCTGCACTGATGGGCCTGCCCCGTACCAACCAACGAGATAGTCATGCAAGGACCATTGGCAGTTCCGAGCCACCTGGTAGCGAGGTGAATGGCAGCCAGGGAGCTATTGGTGCAGTATTGCAGGGTGCAGATCATGCATTCTGAGGCAGCCCCTCAGTGTGAGTGGGGTGCCCTCACAGGAGCCCGCTCGCAGCCACTCCTGTCATGCAGACAGATCTCTTGGCGTCTCCCCTTCCCGTGTGACCAACGCCCACAGCCTCCGCCAGTGTGGGTGCTCCGTGCCCCTTGTGCCTGTGGCTCCACAGGCGGGGCGCTGATACACAGGTCTCTGTGGCAGGTAGAAAGGAGCTCCAGGGCAGGGTGACCACCCTGAGAGGCTGTGTGTGCTTTGAGCAGGGCTGCCTTTGCTTCCCAGTTCCTTAGAGAAATTCTGCCATTGGCAAAACCAGCACCACTCTTAGCATTCAGTGAAGCAAGTCCCTCCAGTTATCCTCCCACTGCACGGGTGTGTGTGCATGGACACGCGCGTGTGTAAGGACCTTGACGTTGAGAGCAGTCACTTAGCATTGGGTGCTGGGCTGCAGCTGGCTGGGCACAGCCTTGCCTGCCGTGCACAGAGAGACTCAGGGAGGGCACTGTGGTGCAGCTGGCATCGCCAAGGGCCAGGGATGGCGGCAGAGGTGGAGAACTCTGCCAGGCAGGGTGTGGCCTGAGCGCTGATGCTGGTGTAGCTCTTCAAGCAGGCACAGGGCATTAGCTCTGGGAATTGGGGTGGTGCAGTTGGACATGACCTCTGGGAACAAAAGGCAAAAGCCCACCTGCCCTGTCCAGGGCTGCCCACCCTCCGCATCTGTCACCCGCACTCACGCAGCCATCATCCTGTTGCCGTTGATGGTGGCAGAGCTGTCCTAGTTCCCCAGAGTGATGGGCAGCCGCTCCACCCTGAGCCCGCCCCAGCCTGCCTGCGCTTAGGAAGCTTCACGTGCGAGGTTGGCTCGGCCAGCTGGTTGTCAGGCCCATCAGAACCCTGAGTCTTTGTGACTCACAGTGACCCGAGGCCGGGCCCCGCCCTCCCACCGCTCTATGCACCTGCTTTCCGAGGTGTCACTGTGGAGTTCCACACTCAGTCCTCACCTTCTGCAGGCTTCTCCGCCACTTACTCCGGGGTCCCAAGCTGCTTTTTGCTTAGGGCTTGCCCCATTAGCCTTCCCCCTCCCAGCTGTTGTCAGGACCGGCTCTGTCGTGGGCCTCCTAGACGAGGCACAGCTGAGCATAGCCCCTTTCCCCTCACCACAGCACCGCCCATGTGGCCCAGGTTTGACAAAGGTGCCAGGTGCTATCCTTAGCTCCCACCCAGGTGGTGATGATGGACCTTCCGCTCTGGCTGTGTCACCACCAGCCCTCCTTTGCACTGCTGGCCTTAACTCACTGTCCTGGAGCCTTCACCTGGACTGATTTCTGTCACCCAGGTCCCCTCCTTCCACCAATCTGTTTGTCATGGCATTGCCAGTGTGATTTTTCTAAACCGGAAGCCTGATTTCCCAGGCGTAGCCCTCTCCTGTGGTGCAGGTAGGTAGCGCCTGCTTGCCTTGGGAACCTCTGCTCTGGTGCTTTTTTGATTCTGTCAGCTCTGTGCCTTCATTCATTCTGCTTTCTCGGCCTGCTCGGTGAGCTGGGGCCTGTGGCTTCCTCAGGCCTGGCCGCTCTTCCCTGTGGGCAGGTCACCTGCCACACTTCCTGGAAGTTGGGTGTAGAGCACTGAGAACAAGCCACCTAGCTCGACATCCAGCCTGACTGCTGGGCCAAGCCAGAGTTTCAGTTTGTCGTTAAAATATCAGCTACCTGACGGACGCCCCCAGCCCCTGGGCTGACAGGAGCAGGAGAGGCTCCGCTCAGTCCCTGCTGACGCTTGCTTTCCTGAGTGCTTCTTGGAAGTCAGGAGAGCTGCTGACTCGGGTCCTCCTGCAGTTGTCAGACCCTGGGCAGCTGCCAGCTCAGCTCAGCTCACCAGGAATTGTGGAGTCCCAGCAGCCTCTCCATGTATTTTGAAAACTAGTATTTGCTTGCCAATTAAAACCTCACTTTGTGATCATAAAAATTAAGATAATTCCTCTTGCTATATAAACAGTTTTCAGAAGTTTGTCTAATGGAAAGAAGTGAGGGCTCTGGTTGAGCTTGAAAGAGACTTTAGAGGATGTTCTTTTCATTTTGAATATTGTCACCCAGGAAGCCTGCTGAATTTGTCACCCAGTTCCAATCAGAAAATGTATGAATTTCATACATTTTCACTAGCACAATTTTTAAAGGGCCAAGTAGGTAGTGTCTACAGTATTTAATATCAAATGAGGCATAATTTAATCTGAACCTCACTAATGTTCAGTGTGTAGCATTGTATTTCATGATGATTAAGGTGAAATCCTGAAATTTTTTTTGTTCAAAGCAAAATGTCAGATATTCCTCTGTGCCTTCTGTACACAGCGATGAGCTGTTCAGCTGAAGACACGGAAACTGACCACAGCCCAGAAACGCTCAGTAAGAAGCTGTCCGATGTGTGCCAGTTACGGAGGGACATTGACGAGCTGAGGACGACGATATCCGACCGCTACGCTCAGGACATGGGCGACAACTGCGTCACCCAGTGAGGCGTCGGCCGGTGCTGCTGCGCCAGCTCCTCGTGGTCCTTCCTGCAAGTCCGACGGGAAGGTGCAAGAATACGTGGCTTCCTGGGCGGGGTTTTGTGGATTTGTTTTATTGAGGGAAAGGGTTGTGAGGAGATTTTGAAGGGCTTTCTAATCAGGCAAAAAATTCAAATTACCATTTGAAAGATGCGATAAAGTCTACAAGAAAATATCTATCTTGTGAAACTACTGATTGTAGGGCCAAGCTGTGAACAGTGCCCTTCAGAAAGGGTAGGATCTGTTTACTTCTGTAGTTTTGTCTTTGTGTGTGCATGTGTGTGTGGGGTTTTTATTTGTGTGTGTGTGTTTTATTCACAGAATTTCTAAGGATTTCAAGGGTCAAGCACAGAGCTCTGAGAAAGGCACACACTGTCTGCTGTTCCCTCCCCTCACGGCTTCGGGACTTCCAAGGGAGGGCTGGCCAGGCCCGTCCTGACAGCAGGCAGGCACTGTAGCAGGAGTCAGGCCGCATCATTTGTGTCACTGAGCTGAGGCTGTGGCTTGGTGGCTTTTGGTACTGTAGGTAATTCGTGTGTTACCAGGTTTAACATAATTTGAACTAATTTTAGCATGCCCCTTAATATTTCCAAAATTTATTTACATGTTACAGGTATCATTGTAAACAAAGCCATCTGTATGATTAGTGCAAGCCTCTGAGGTGAGATGATTTTAAAAGACAGATTGACAGTGACTTTGGCAGAGTAGCTTATTTATCCACATTTCAACCTTTACAGTTTACATTTTGTACCTGTTTTAAAGTTTAAACTACCTTAGGAAAAAGCCAGCCCCTATTCCATATCTCTGAATTAATACTAGCATAAAACAGCATCTAAGCTGAGCCGAGATTTTCATGCCTCATGTGAGGTGCATTTCCTGCAGGTGGAGCTTTGCGTAGAATGTGAACTTGGCCAGGCCTGTTGGGCCTCGAGGACAGGGTGTTAGGTGCCGTGCACTTGATGCGAAGTGGACCTGCAGCTGTGCAGGCTCCCGAGTCAGTGTGCCCGTGCCTGAGAGCTGGCTGGCGTTTTGGAAGAACTGCACCTGACTGCCTCGGAGCACTCACAGTGCTCTTGTGTGTAACACTTCATTACGGCCAGGCACCGTCCTCCACACAGGCACGTGACCCTTGCACGTCACCGAGTGCTGTGGGGGTGGACTGTGAGGTGGGGCGGGAGGCTTTGAGGCACGCAGGACAGCGCTGCCTGGTGTAAAGCAGTCACAGCAGCTGCTCCGAGGAGAGGGTCCTCTGCTCTCTGCCATGAGAGCGTGGCCGGGTGGGGCCTGCAGGAGACAACCTGGCGATGCGCTGGGCTCGGGCCTGCTCCGTCTCACCGCTGAGTCTTTGCCCAGCCGGGGCTGGACTTGGTTGCGGGAGAAGCGTGGCTGTGCAGTGTGCTCACTTGGTTTCCAGAGTCAGTGCCTGAAGACAGGGTAGTAAAAAGTCCCAAAGCTTGGGTGCCGAGGGCTCTCCCGCCAGAGTTAGGGTGTGCGGTTGGCCTTGCACAGGGGAGTACGCAGCGCCCCTGCCCGCCTCAGCCGCCGTGCAGCAGCGGCGCTGTGGGCCTCGCCGTCCCGCCAGGCTTCAGGAGTAAGCGGACCGGTGAGCCAGTGCAGCCCATTTGCGTCGATTGGTTCTTCCTTAAATGTCTTCTAGATTTTTAGTTTAGTCTTAGATTTTTGCAGTGGTGGTGTTTTTAACATGAAGTTAAGGTCATTTGTTTTCATCTGTTTTGGATATAGTTTTCTGTTCTGGTGTAGTTGGGATAAAATAATTTTTGTTGTAATAAATTTTCTAAAAATTGCAGAGTTTAATTCCCATCTCTGGAGGCAAAATTGTTTTGGCTTAGTAGAAAATGAGTGAAGTGCTGCTGCTCTGTTGCAGTTTCAGAGTGTATGCTTTGATCAGGAGAGTTCAGATGCGACGCGTGGAGTGAGCCTAGATTCCACCAGGGAGCCTCCCGGAGCTTGGAGTGTGCAGAGGGAATTTTCGGGGGAGTGAAACTAGTATTATTTTGTGAGTGTTAATTTCTTATTTTGATTTTTCAGAAACTCCCCTTCCGCAGGATCCCTCTTGTGTTAACGTAGTGACAGTGTTGGTGGCACGCTGAAGACAGAGAGCTTCCTCTTAGGTCGATCGAGCTGGGCCGTTCAGCGAAGCTGCTGCTGCAGCCCGGTGTTCCTGAGATGAAGTCACCTGCAGGTAGCAGGAAGTCTCCGACGTCCTCAGCTGATGACCCCTCTTTAATTCTGCTCTTGGGATGGAGTGCTTGTCCTCCTGGGAAGTGTCACACAGTGTTGACGTTTGTCACGGTTGTGCATTCTCAGTTGAGCTCACTCTGACACAGTCCTTAGCTCAGGTTCAGAGGGACAGTTGTCTCAGTGGAAGACGCAGCTCACTCGAGCAGGAGAGATCAGCTGACTGCAGGCCCCGGAGCTGTCCTTCCCTTTAGTATCCATCGAGTAGGATGAGCCGTTAGTTGACTGTTAGTAAATCCTCAGTGGCTCTGATTTTAAAAAGTGTAAGTATTGACTAGATAAGAGATGCCTGAATTTATTTTAAAAAGTGTGGCCCCTTTTGCATTTTAAATAGGATTCACTATTTAATGTTAACAGTATTATATCTTAGTGAAATTTATTCTGGTGTGACAGTTTACTACACTGAATTAGGCCTCTTTAAATAGCTTGCTGGAGACAATCTCAAGGCTGGAAAGTGTTACTAAGACGAGGATTGTACGTTTCTGATTGACTCATGAGCCTGCAGGATAATTCGTGCTGTGCAAGGCTCCGCGGGGCCCCTGGATGCTGTGTAAGGGGACTGCTCCCTCGGGAAGACGCTCGCTGAGTGTGGTTGCGTTCTTGTAGCCGTCACCACCGCCCCAGCGGCCAGGTGTGACTGTCCCTGTCCTGGCTGCTGGGCACCTTGGTTTGGCTTGTCGGCTTTCTCCCCCTCCCGCAGGCTCCCGTTGCCAGGTGTGGTTACGACTTTGTGCTACAACACGAGGTGAACTAAAGTTAGTTCCTCTTGCTTCCATTTGTGAGAGTTCTCTTCAGTGTTCATAAATAGGAGAGACTGTTCCTTATTTTATATGAAGAGTAAAATTTTCAGCTTTGCCCTAAGATGCCATCAGTGGTATTTGCCATAGGATTACATCATACCTTTAATCATGGAGGGAAAAGATTTTGAGAGTTTTGTTATTTCAGAGAAATACTATCATAGGATGTAGTTTCTGATCGGGAAGTCTGACATCAGTGTTGCAGCTGCATACGGAGAGAACCTTGTGTGCCTTTTGCCTGCAGTAAGCAAGCGTCCCTCTCTGTTTGTGGGAGCTCTGAGCAGGCGCGACTCCTGCGCCGTGTTCTCGTGCAGACAGGCTGAGCAAAGAGCAGTGTTCTTGAGATGGAGGGACCCCACAATAGGGCTCAGACTCGTGTCTTGGGGCCCAGCCTTCACTGTGGAGTGAAGGGCTCCTTGAGAACAGAATGTGTCCATGTGTGTATATGTGTGGGTATATGTGTGTGTATATATAGCTAATATGTGAGCTGTTATTTAAATTAAATATTGGAGCGTGAGCGGCATCAGTCGGTGTGCGGCAGAAGCCATAGGTGCTGGGCGGCTGCAGAGGGCAGGAGCACGCGCAGTCCCTGCGGCCGGTGCTGTGCTCTGGGTTCAGTTTCTGAGCCATCCACCATACCTCATGTGTACATAGTGTCCGTGACGTGAGATACACTCACTGTAAAAGGAATGTGAAGCCACTGGCTGGCTTCTGCCTTCTGACTATCATTTTTGCCTCCTTTTTTGTAAAGGGGTTGTTTTTGTTTTGTAATAGAGTTTACAGCTAGAATTTTGAATGCCAAAGTTCTATTTATTAAACTAAGAAAAGGTTTTCAATGTCAATGCCTAGTATTTTTTCACTGGACTATTGTTTGTTGATACTGAAATTTGTATTTACAGAGCAATAAATTTTTTATAAAAAGATTTATGTTTGCCTGGTGCGCACTGTTAATATAAGAGTCTCTTTGAAATTCTGGGATCTCTCCTGCCCACCTAATGACAAACAGGCTGACCTGACTTCCTGGTGAAAGTCTTCTCTGAGCACTTGGGGGAACCTTGGATATGGCATGAAGACTTCTGCATCTTAGTCTGTTTCATGGCTTATTTTCAGTTGCTGAAGAGCTTTTCTCAGACCTTCCCATGAAGGGTGTGGGGACTTTCTGAGGACAGGTATCACAGATACAGAGTCATGCCTGTGTATATTTTAGCAACTGGTGCTATGAGTGCTTTGTGAAGTTTATAAATCCATATTGACATCAGAAGTTGTCTCCCCAGTTTTCCAGTAGTTTCCCACATGACTTGAGAGTTTGGGCAAATGAGTCAGTGTCCATTTACTGTGACAAAATACCCAAGAGATGCACTGTGGAGGAGGAAGGTTATTTGGGCTCACAGTTTACAGGGCCTCGGTCCATGGCCCTCTGGCTCCATTTTGGGGGGCCTGTGGCAGGCTATGGTGGACAGCGAGGGGAGCTCAGCTCGGGAAACAGAGGAAGGGGCTGGAATGAGGCTCTGTCCTTGAGGACACAGCCATGGGCCAGCCACCATCTCCATCCCCTCCTCCCAGAGTCCACTCAGCTATGGGCCAGCAGTCACCTGCACACTGCTATACTCTGCAGGGTGTATGAGGGCAGATCTTGAGGTCTAGCATAAAAGGGAAACAAAGTTTAAAGAGTGAATGCAGTCAGAATACACACCTAGTACATTTCTGGAGAATCTGATTGTCTTGGTTTTCTCTTGTTGCTGAGACAAAATACCTAATGCCCAAAATTAAGGAAGGAAAGGTTTATTTAGCTCACAGTTTGGGGAAGTCTCAGTCTGTAATCAGCTGGCACCAAGGAAGGGTGACAGGACACAGGGACAACACTTTGAGGCAGCACAACACAGCAAAAGCGGCAAGTGCAACAAGCAGGGGGAGCAGGCCTCTTTTCCCCCCTTATACTATAAACAGGCCACCCCCACCCAGGGGCGTGTAGCACTCACACCATCTCCATGCCCTCCTCCTGCACAGGCTCAAGATGATACAAAGTAAGGACCCTGGCTGCCTGCTGAGTCACTTAGTTAATTCTAAACTCAAGTTGACACAGTGCACAACATCCTAGAGCAGAAAGGACATGTCCTTTTCGCCCCAGGATGCAGAACTGCTGAATTACTTAGCCAGGCCTCTAGATAACAAGTTGACACACTGTATCAACCATAACAATCCACCCTTGTCAGCTTGGCAAACAGACACATTTCTTTAAGCTGGTCTCTAGATACCAAGACATTTTGTCATTTTACAACTTGAACATTATAACACAGGTTTAACAATCCTTAAGAACCAGTATTGTCTATCAACATTATATTACATTAGAACCCTAACATTTTGTCCCCCAAAGACCCATGCATTTAGTCCATCTGCAAGAGTCCTAATGGTTTTAGCATTGCTGAAGTCTAAGTACCAAGTCTCCTCCAAGATGTAAGGCAAAGTCTTTGTTGTAATTCCCTGTATAAATGAAAAGTTAAACACTTTCAACATTTAATGGCACAAAATAATCATTTTCATTCTAAAAGTTATAAGTGGGAATACAAAGGAACGGACCATGGAAGGTCCAAAATCCAGCAGGGCGAACAGTCCTGTAGTTTCATGTTTAGCATCTGAAGCATCTTGTGGTACATTGTGAGCCCCAAAGGGCTTGTGTGACTCCACCCCTATGGCACTTCTGATGGTTAGAGCTCCCACAGCTTTTCTCTTAGGCCCCCTTTGCTCCCTCCTTCCAGCTTTTTGTAGACAATGTATGAGTCTGGGTTTGTTTTTTTTTTTTTAACTTTTGGGGTCTCCACTGCATGTTTGGCTTTACCCTCAGCTTCACACACTACCTGGCCTCCCAGGCCTTCTGAAATCAAGGTGGAAGCATTTTTAACCTCAGAACACTTGCATTCTGCATGTACCTAAAACCACCACCATGTGGGTGATGCCAAGGTCTGCTGTCAGGTGGAGCAGTAGCCAGGCCTCCTCCTCTCCTGGCTGCAGGGGTTGAATGCCTGAATCGCGGAGCACTCTGTATCTGATTCTGAGGAATGAATTTTCTATGCCACTGCCATTCTGGAACCTGGTGTGGCTGCAGCTGCCATTGTGGAACGTGGCACTCTGTGGCTTTCTTCTTAAAGCAGTCTTTCACTTTTGTAGTTTTGAGGATGCAAAGGATGGAGATTGCTGCTTTTTTAATGCCCTCAGGCCATCTTTTTTATTTTCTTGTTTTTCCTCAGCAATCAAGGTCTCCTCAGATTCATCTTTGCAATCCACAGCTTTACTGGAGGTTTTTTTGTTTGTTTTTTTGACCAAACTCACAATGTTTTCAATCATCTTTTTGCTAGGCTTTTTGCTCCTGATTTGCAACATAAATCTGGCTAAAAGCCCCCAATAATAGCTGTGTAACCACCTGAACGTTAGTCTGCCTTGAAATTTTTTTCTGCCAGATTAATTAGTCTACCGCCTTTACAGTCTCAGGCAAAGTCTCTGGACACAAGTAAAATGCAGACAAACTTTCTGTCAAACCATAACACACGTTGTCTGGACTCCAACAACCAATGCAGTCCTTCTTCCCAGCAGAAAGCTCCCAAACCCAGTCTTTACCAGCAGGATTCCTATTAGTCTTTTGGTCTTTCGAGCACTAACCAGAATCTCCCATATAGAACAGCCAAAAGCATTCTAGTGCTTCTCTTTTAGGCAAAAATCTCCTAACCTTTCCAAACACTTTTCACAAGCCATTTTTAAAGGCTCTTGAACCACATGGTCAGGTATAGTCATAGCAGTGACCCCACTCCTGGTACCACATTCTGTCGTGGTTACTTTTCTCTCATTGCTGAGACAAAACACCCAATGCCCAGATTAAGGAAGGAAAGGTTTATTTAGCTCCAAGTTTGTGGAGGTTTCAGACTATAACCAGCTGGCTCCAAGGCAGGGTGGCATGACACAGGGGCAACACTTCAAGGTGGCACAACACAGCAAAAGCAGCAAGAGCAGAATGGGGAGGGGGAGCAAGCCTCTTTTTCCTCCTCATATTGTATATTGGCTATCCACCCATGTGCACACCATCTCTATGCCCTCTTCTTGCACAGACTCAAGATGAATACAAAGTAGGGACCCTGACTCCCTGCTGAATCATAGTTAACTTTCTAACTGTGAGGCACTAAGTTAACTAACTTATGAGGCACTAAGTTGACTAACTAACTATTAGGCACTAAGTTAGAGAACTTTCTAACTTCTCAAGTTGACACAATGAACAACATCCTAGACCAGGAAGGGTGTGTTCTTTTCACCCCAGGATGTAGAACTGCTGAGTCACTTAGCCAAACCTGTAGATTCCCCAAGTTGACATAATGTACCAGCCATGATTTAAACAGTACCACAGCAGCCCCTTCCAAACAAGGAAGCAAGGAAATTTCATTTTTCATTCCTATGACTGACCAATTCGTCATAAAACCAATGGTTAAAGATCTGTGGTGATTAAAACAACACAGGAAGTGCCTTCTATTGGGGCACTTGCCAGTAAAGAAGGACCTCACGTAAATTATCCCATTAATCCCTAACTCCTGGTGAGTGGTGCTGCTGTCCCCACCTCAGTCACAGACAAGGCATGGAGGGTTACACGATGAGGTTAGAGAACTTGCAGGAGGCAGTGCCCTTGTTGAACACCAGTGGCCTCCTGTCGTCTCCGTTGCAAACCCCCTTGAACATTTTCTAGTGACGCATCTACCTCTGTAACATCCTCACAGGTCTGCCCACGCAGCGCACATCTCACGTCCAGGGCTGGTGGAGGTGCTGGCCGTGCTGTTCCGGGGCAGGAACCTGCCTAGTCTCTGCAGCTGCTCCAGGCCCTCACAGTCCTGGGTTTGGGCTTCCTTCTGCCATCTTCAAAGGTGAGGTGTTGGGCTGAGTCTCTGCCATTGCTCGGGTTCTCTGCCTGCTTTTATCCCTTTAGGAAGCCTGTGATTACCTCAGGGCCACTCTGGTACATAGCCCAGGATTGTCAGGGGCCTGGTTAAAATCCCCAACTGCCTGTATGGGGGGTAGGTGAAAGGATGAAATAAGAAACACAAGTTTAGTGATGCATGATAGGGGCTGGGAGGTCAGTGCCTCAGAATGGGCAGGCAGAGACACTCGAGCCAGCCCCTTTTTATGGGGTGTACAAAATAATCAGAGGGATTATCAGGTGATTCAGGATGGAGATGATCTTATGCTGAGAGGTCTTAGGCTGATGAGGATCAGGTCAGATCACTCAGGGTGGTGGTGATCTTACGCTAATGACGTTCTCTATGTTGGCAGGGACAGTGGGGAAAGACGGCAGTTCAGAAAGAGTTTGTCCTTTCTCCAAGGTGAAACCCTGTTTTTATTACTATTGGGTTCTCAAGGAACCAGGATGTTTTCTGCTGTTGTAATTTTGTCCTGGAGCATCACAGCATCATGGGACTGTGGAGGCCATGGAGGGCGAGGCCTCAGCTGTGCCAGGAGGTACATGGAGTTATGTACCTGCATACCATAGCCAGCCCTCACGGCAATGCAGTAAGCCTCCGACAAGCCCTAATCACAATTTAATTATGAAGTGATTTCCTGCTAACAATTATATAGCATGGTCCTAGACACAGAATGATCCCCCGTTTCATGGCTAGCTGTCCCTGACTGGCGGTCAGCTCTCACTGCTGTAACAAATACAGTGGCCTTGGTTCATGAATGCTTCTGTTTGCAAACAATTTGGTTCACAAACAAGTGTTTGGCAAGATTTTGTTTCTGTTTGCAAACTTTGCATGGGGTGATGAGCAGAGCCATCGCCATCTTTCCAGCACAAACACAAATGCGGCCACCTTTTCCAGAATCATAGAAAAACTGAGTTTGCAAACAGAGGTACCACTGTACCTGAGACAGAGGGAGTGGGGTTCAATCCAGGGTAGATTTGGGCATGGCTGAGGCTGCAGATTGTGGCAGATTTCATGGTGGAGCAAACTACTGGCCTCGTGGCCCAGAGAGGAGCTGGGGCACTGTCTCCCCAGTGCAGCAGTCCCCACCAGGCTGAGACCCTTGCCCATCCACCTCAGATATCCCCGTGCCCAGTGGCACCAAGCCCTGGCACAGGGCCTGTGAGGGGTGTCGGAGCCACCCGAAGCTGCAGTCATCTGTCCACAGCCTGACGCCATCCCTGCTGTGGGTCTAACAGCATCCTAGGTTCCAGCTGTCTTCGAGGCTCCACTCCATCTTTCACACTAACACAATCAGCTGTCAGCTCTTAGAAACCTTCCATCTGTCTTGGGTGCATCATTTCTACTTCCCTTGCTCCATCTAACAGAGACCCAAATTACTGTCAATCAGAAGTTTGTCATGTGAGGACTCTTAAAATTGAGTTGGAGCCTGTGACTATCGTGATGATTCAGGAATTTCCTTCCTCTCCTGGGAAAAAACATACCTTTGCAGAGAATTTCATAATTTTATAACATTGCCGTTTACCAGTAGAGTGTACTGCCATCTGGACTTGCCTGCTTTCCCACGATTACATGGATTAGACGTTTCTAGCCAGGAGTGCCTGATGGTGACGCCCGTGGAGCTCTGAGGACGACTTGCACCACTGCTTAGGGAGCTGGGTCCCTGTGTGGTGCCGCGGGGGCCCCTCTGGCCCCACCAGTCAGTGGAGGACAGCAGGGCCTGAGCCTGCTGTGTGGCGCCAGGATCCTGGAACACAGGGCTGTGAGCTCGCCCCTCAGGGGCCAGAGCTGATACGGAGGCCTGGCTCTCATGCCAGGGTTCAGCCTCCCTCCCTCCGGCTCCAGTAAGCAGAAAAGAACAAAGTGTGAGGGGAACCATATCACAAACACGCAGTGTTTAAAATGTGCACTGACAGCTGGACGCTCACCCATACATTGTTATTCTCACCACAGCAGGACACGGCCGTGTACGCTCACCTTTTACTCACTCAGCCTCGAATGTGACTGCCGTGAATCTCACAGGTGAGCCCCAGACAGCACAGAGACACAGCCTGCTCACCCGAGGGTGGCACGTGGGCCGTGGAAGGGGCCTCGGAGCCCAGGACAGCTGGCCCAGTCAAGTGACAGAGCTCTCAAGGGGGAGAGCACCTTCCTCGCCATGTGTGGGGGCCGGGCCAAGATCCCCAAGTGTCTGTAAGAGGCATGTAGTGAAGGATGAAGAAAAATTACTAAATTTATGAAAGTGGGGGCTTGGGAGGTCATTGCTTCAGAATGGGCAAAGAAAAAGGCCTCTTTGGTCAGCCCACTTTTATTTTTTCTGGGGAGCCGGGCAGGGCTCCCAGAGCACTTTTCCTGGAGCGGTGTAGACTGAGGAAGGAGTTTAGCATCACAAAAGAAGCAGGTTCAGATCACCCCACACCTGGGTACCGGCCCAGCCTGTCTGGTCTTCTGCAGACCTCGTCCTGCGCTGTGAGCACAGTGGCGTCCGGGGCTCAAGGCCTCCAAGCCCTGCTTCAGTGTGTAATTTGTGGTCTCCGACAGCCATGTAATAAAAGGGGCTGAGAACAAAGACATCCTCCCCGCCCCCGCCCCAAGCGCCAGCTCTGGGCGCCCGACCTTACTCAACGTGGCTGCCTACATACTTATTTTCACTCCTTTTCCCAATGAAATGGTTTTGCTTCCCATTTTCTCTTCCCTTTCCGATTTTGTTTCCCTTTGTGGACTTACATCTCTAATTCTTCTATCAGTATAATTCCTTTTGTGTGTGTGCAAACCCTAGGTACAAGTCCGCCCTCACAAGATGTAACGGGACCACGCAGGAAAGTGAACAGAAGCCCCAGAGCACACCGCACAGAGCGCGGGTGCGTCTGGACCTGTCAGAGCCTCAACACCGGGTGCTGGGAAGCAGAGGCTGGGAGAGCACCTGAGACCTGAGTGCCTTGCCCAGCTGGAGACAGTGAAGGAAGAGAGGAGGTGAGAAGCCCTGGGACAGGGAAGGCCTGGAGGGGGACGGGGGAGGAGGGAGGAGGAGGAAGCATCGCCTGCTCTTCCGGCTCAGCTCACACAGAGCCCCAGGACCAGGGTCACCTCAGCCTGGTAAGCAGCTGCTTGGGGCGGGGCAGGGGGGGGGGGGGGGGGGGGGAGGGTGGCCGGTTCCCTTCCCTGTTTGTTGGCTTTTTATTTGTGTTTGTCTGTCTGTTGTGCTCCAGGGGGAATTGAACCGGGGGCCTCACACATTCTAGGCAAGCACTGTACCACATAGCTTTTGTAAAACTTGTGTTTTGAGATCTGTTACTGCTAAATTGCCCAGGCTGGCCTTGAACTCATTATCCTCCTGCCTCAGCCTCCCAAGTAGATGTTGAATTTTGTTGAATCTGCATCAACTGAAATGAACATGTGGGTTTCTTCCTTCATCCTGTCAGTGCAGTTATTGTTTGAATTTTATATTTTGAACCACTCTGGCTTACCGGGAAAACCTCCAGGGCAGGAGGTGGGGCCCTTCGGTATGCTGACAAGTCAGCACACTGATACTGTGCTGAGACCCCTGAAGGCTCTTTTTAGGGTTTTCTCTTTTGTCTTTTAGGAGTGTTTCCATCACCCCGCTGTAAGGGCCTTTACTTCTCTTTTCTTCCTGCTTAGATTGGATACAGGAATCTGTGGCTTGATGTCCCTCATTTGCTTTGGAAAATTCTGAGCTATCGTTCCTCTAAATGCTCCGTCTCACTTCCCCTCCTCACTCTGACCCCAGGCCGGGTGCCGCCTCTTCTCACCCCGAGAGTGCTGCCATTTTTATCTCATTCTCTTTGTTGTGAATGTTCTCTTCCGATACATCTTCCAGTTCCTCACTTCTTTTTAGCCACATTTAGAGATGTGTGAAACTCACCTTCATATTAATTAGTACGGCTTTCAGTCCCGGAACTTCCACTTGGCTCTGCCCTAGAATTTCTAGTTTTCTGCTGAGTCTCAGTTTTGTCCTTTATTTCTCGGGCACATTAATAAATATTTTACCACCCCTCATCTGTCTGCCCAGTTGGTCTGTTTCTGCTGACTTTTGTTTTTCTTTCGTGTTTTGTAAACTCACTGTTGGCTCATACGCCTGGTTGTTTTTAGTGGGCATTGGGTATTATGCATGAAAATAGCATAGACATAACTTTGGCTCTGGGGAATGTTGTATTACTCGAGATCATTACTCTAGATGACGTTTGCTTATGGGAAGGCTGGGGGTGCTGGGGATCCAATTTGCCTGCATAGATCAGGGATTCTGTAGATTTAGAACAAGAGTTAGAACCTGGGAGGTTGTCCTATGCCTGGGCCTCGGAGAGCTGTGGGCAGCAGTGGTCATCCTTGCCCAGGGATGGGTGATCTGTGACCCACAGGCCAAACCCAGACCCCACCTGGCCTTGCAAATGAACTAGGATGGAAGCAGTCAGGCCCATTCATTTCCCTGCTGATAAGGCCACTCCTGGATAGTCCTTAGGGAGACCGTACTGCCCTCACAGCCGGAAGTATACATGATTTGTCTCTTCATAGGAAAGTGCTGCTGACCCTGTTCTAGTTCTAGTGCTGTGAGGAAAGCGCTGGTCAGCCGCCCGTCTTCTGAGTGCTCTTCTCAGGGGTGGCAGCCCCAAGTCAGGGCACAGCAGCGGGACCGGAGTTTCTTTCTCCCACTGAAGCTTGGACTTGCAGTCAACCTTTCTTCCTGTCTCTCTTCTCTTTTCTCCTTTCTTTCTTTCTTTCTTTCTTTCTTTCTTTCTTTCTTTCTTTCTTTCTTTCTTTCTTTCTTTCTTTCTTCCTTCCTTCCTTCCTTCCTTCCTT
>NW_004955436.1:1248142-1380533 GCF_000276665.1 Chinchilla lanigera | reverse complement strand
CTTTCTTTCTTTCTTTCTTTCTTTCTTTCTTCCTACCTTCCTTCCTTCCTTCCTTCCTTCCTTCCTTTGTTTTTCTGTATGTTCAAAACAAAGGAGATTCATGGCAATGTGTCTTTCACTGTAAAGATTTTTTATTTTTAATTTAAACATGAACTGTAGTTTTTGGTCACACCGCATGCATTGGTCAAATTGAGCTCTCGGTTCTACTCAAAAAGTACTAGATTATTTCCGGACGGCTTAGTGCTGTTTGTCCTTCACAATGAAGTCCTCCTGTTTCTCCTTCTCACAGTTCCGCTCAGACGAGGCTGTGTCTGACACTATCTTCCCTTCTTCATATTCAATGTGCACTGAAGAAACATTTTTCAATGGGTTCTAAAATATTTGTTTTGAGTAATTCCATTTTTCAATTTTACTGTTAAAGAAACAAAGATGATCTATTTTGCCTTATGGTTGTCAGTCTTGTTTTTTTCACAAGCATTTGAATCATTAGTAAAGCAATTGCTAAAATCACTCATGTTATTTCTAGCATTGGGAACGCAAGCTGGATAATGCTGAAAGGACTGACAGCAATGTGGTATGGGCAGATTTCTCACAGAAGGTTTTACTGATGAAGAGTTGAATAATTTGAATCCAGTAATTTTTCTTGTCATTCAACTTGGTAGAAAAGTGAATAATTGACTTCCCAGCTTAAAACACTAGTACTTTAGGCATTTGAACTCTTCGTTAAGTCTCCTAGTTGCACAGCTATGGGTAATTTTATGTGACAGTCCTTACGAACACACGTTACTGAATTTGGGAGTCCAGAGGAAGGTGTATGGAAAGCCTGTTTGAGAAGATTTTTAAAATTTATTTTTGAGGCACAGGAGATTGAACCCAGGGTCTTTGCACTGAGCTGCATCCCCAGAACTTTTCTGTTTTTTATTTTGAGACAAGATCCGTGCTAAATTGCCCAGGTAGGACTTGAACTTGCAATCCTCCCGCCTCAGCCTCCTTCAGTGCAGGGTTTATAGGCACACGCCACAGCGCCCAGCTGAGAAGATATGTGTTTAAAGCTCCCTGGGAGGGACTGAAATGTCCAGTTTCCTCTGGTGCTCAAGTTGGGACAGCCATCTTCTGCCTGCCCATAAGTGATCTCTGGGTGGTATTTGGATGTTGCCGTGGAGACTCAGCACGTGGGAGTGGGTGTGCCCAGGAAACAGGCTGCTGAGCGTGTGGACAGGAAGCAGAGTTGCCTGGGCTGAGTTCAGGATGGAGGGGCAGCTGCTCCCGTGTGCAAGCACGTGGGAAAGCGAGCACTCGTGTAAGGCCCCAGGGACTGGCTCACCTGTGAGCCTGGGGTGTGTGCAGGAGGAATGGAGCAAAAGCCCCTGGCGTCCTCAGGAGGGCTTCGTGGCTGAGGGGGTCTTAGATCTTTTCCCCGCTTTTAACTCAGCTTATTTGCTTTCTTACTGTTGAGGTGTGGAGTGCAAGTCCTTTAGCTGGTGTGTGTTTTACCAGTATTTTCACCCAGTCTACAATTTATTTTTTCACTGTTTAGTGTGTTTCTCAAAATAGAAGTCCCTAATTTTTATGAAGTCCAACTGATCAAAATTTTCTTTTGTGGATCGCATTTGGTGCTATATCTAAGAAGCCATCAAGCCCAAGTTGCAAAGATTTCTTCTCTGCTAACCTCTAGAGGGTTTACAGTTTTGAGCTTTACACTTAGATCCATGCCCCATGGAGAATTAGTTTCTGGGCTAGAATTTGTGTCTGACCCCCTTTCATTGTGTCCAGTTGCTCTAGTACCACTACAGGAAAGGCTGTCGCTCTCCACTAACTAGCCTTTGCTCTTTGTCAAGGATTGAATTACTGTCTTTCTTGGGTGCCATTTTCTTTTAAAATGAAGCTTGGCTTAGGAAGGGAACATTTT
This sequence comes from Chinchilla lanigera, assembly GCF_000276665.1. NCBI lineage: Eukaryota > Metazoa > Chordata > Mammalia > Rodentia > Chinchillidae > Chinchilla > Chinchilla lanigera. The sequence goes on along the minus strand of NW_004955436.1, from coordinate 1,378,624 downwards.
GGAAGCTGTTCAGGTTGTGATGAGAAAGTTATTTCAAACCTCGCTCTGATGGCCGAGGCTGGGTTCCAGGGGAGGGTGTAGAGCCGAGGCACAGCGAAGACGCGTTCTCTGATTTGACGCCCTGTTGCCGCATCCGGGTGAGGACCCCTCGGCCAGCTTTGCTCCGGGTGACCCCACCCTCTGTGCAGAAGGACTGCATGGTCTTGATCCTGCACCTTCCTGGACCTGTGACGTGTGGTTGTACAGCTTTTTGGGCCTCATCAAGCAGTTAACCATTTTTACAGCTGCGTTATTGTCCGTCTCGGCACCAGTGTGGTAATTTGCAAAGCGTGTCACACGAACAGATATCGTCTGTGCCTCTGTCCCAGCTCCTCTTTGCTATCGACTTGCGGGCCTGGAACCCTTTCCAGCCATACAGCGTCAAAATGTGGGTGCTGTGGGAAGCAGGGCTGGGTGACCTGGCAGCGCTCGGCTGTTCATGCAGGGTTAATCTTAATCTTGCACAGAATATAGACCAGGAGCATAGAACAGAAAGGTGTCAGTGCACTTAAATGTAACCTAATGGTAGATGCAATCTTAGGTAAAAATTGGAGGCTTCTTTTCAACTTGAAAATGGTGAAACATTTTGTTTCATCAATCTGTGAAAGGATAATTTTCCCAAAAAAGTAACATTATGACTCCTGAATGTAGAATGAACACGTCAGAGATTTTATTTGACTCACGAAGTAAGTGAGAGCTCTGGAAATGCTGTGAGAGCTGATTCCAAATGCAGAGCAGATATATCTCTAAACCGAGAATGGTGAGGTGAGCCAGCGGTTGCAAAGTGGACTCTGGCTGCAGGGAGGGAGTTAGTGGAGCCCCTGGTAGGCACCGTGCAGTGGTGAGGCATGGAAGAGAGCTGTAACCTCACTGCCTGCCACCGGGCACTGCGCATTCTAAGCTGGGAAACAGCTGAAGGCGATGCAAGGCTCAGGTCAGAAAACATGGACCGGGGAGCTCAGTGCGGTGCATAGTTTCCTAGTGAAAATACTCAGAAAGCATTTTTGCTTATTCCTAATTTCCCTACACATTTTTCTATCCTTCTATTTTTTCATTAGATGAAGTGGTGTTTGTATCAGTTCAGGTGTTGTTGAGATGTAGAGGCCTAGCGGATTTTATAAGTTCTTCTAGAACCCAGGGCTGAGAATGTGAGGTTCTCACTAGGGTTCTGTAAATAAATCAAAAAGAATGGAAATAGGTAAGCATAGATTTGTAAGGTGCAGCCATAGACATGCTCTGTTAAACGTGCTTTACTTCTCTAGGCTGATGTTATTTTCTGTTTTTGGCAGGACACCCCTTTATTTTCTGTCCTTGTTATTGCCTGGACAGCATTGCAGCCTGTGGTCACACTGGTTTTCCCAGCTTGTATTATCTGACATTTAGGCAACGCATGTGCTCTGTCCTTAATCCCTGGGGCAGAATCTGTTATTTCCCCTGGATTCTTCCTTCATATATATCTCGCTGCTCAGGAAGGTCTCATAAAAGAGATGGAGTCACGTTTAAAGTCACAGGAAGTCAGCAGTTACTTTGCGAGGAGTTGCTTCTGTTGCTTTTTCTGTCAACAAGATATTTGTTGCGAGATGGGAACCTGTGTTGTCAGCCGCTGCAGTTTTCCCCAGGTGCAGGCTGCGGTCATTGGAGTGCCCATCTGGAAAGAGGCAGCAGGAAAGGCACATAGAGCTCGGTGCTAGAGCTCGTTCAGGGCCTCATCAGGCCCCCGCTTGCAGTCTGTGCGCACGAGGCCGGGAACTTCGCCTCCTGACCTCCCTGCAGCTCATGCAGGAACAGTGGAGCTACATCCATGTGGCTCAGGTCACCATCTGGGGTTATGAGAGGTGATGAGCCTGCAAATCTGGAATATGTCCCACAGCATAAGGACGATTTTGAGTTGAAGGCACTTAGGAAAATAGCAAATCAAGAAGACCCTTGTGCGTTCTCTCTTTCTAGGAAGCAGGTGATAATGCCAAGGGGAAGACATCCTCCCTGTACCCAGAGGACAGCAGCCTTCTTCTCACTAAAGACAAGGTATGGGTAGATTTCCCATTGCTGGTGCAAAACATCTAACGCCCACAACTTAAAGGACAGCTTTACTTGGGCTGCTGGCTTCAGAGGGTCAGTCCAGGGTCACCAGCCCCAGGGTGGAAGTGGCATGGAGGAAGGGCAGCTCAGAGAAAGCTGCTTAGCTCCTATGACCAGAAAGAAAGAGCAGGAACAGCACAGAGAATTCACCCGAGGCAGCCCCAGGGCCACCCCCAGCTCCCTGCTGCCAGCAGACATTCAGCTGTGATGTGGGTAGGCTACTCCCCCAGAAAGGTGGTTCAGTTGAGAACTCCTATGAGGCAGAGGGGAGTTTCTAGCGCCTACAGTTCTGTTTTCCCAGATCATGGCTGCATGTGGGCCAGGAGGGCAGGCTCTGTGTGAGTCTCCTCCCTTTTGGATGGGCCTGGAAGTTGGGGGCTCCTGGGATTCAGAGAGAGGGGGATCTGCCTGTGGTGTCAGCTGGAGTTGGAGGGTTTGCCCTTGACAGGCACTTTTCAGGCCCATGGGTCCCTGCACTGCCGTGGGTATAGCCTCCACCAGTAGTCTTGGGCCGAGCTGATTTCTCCATCAGAGCTGCCTGAGATCTGAGGGAACCTGGAAAAGCTGGGCTTCCTTGTCCAGAAGTGCAGTCTGGCCCACTACTCCCCATGTCCCGTGGAGAAGGGGCACCCTCAGTCTCGGGAGTAGGGGGCCCCAGACACCTGCTTTTCATGGCAGTGGGAACTCAGCTTTCTGGGGGAAACAGACTATCTTGTTTTAGCCAAAAGAGAATTGAGTGAAAGAGTGCTGTGAAACGCCCATGGCAGAAGTCTGGTCATGGCCTTGTCCTTGTAAGTCCCACGTCCAGACGGTCCTCCTTCGCAACATTCAGGGAGCGGCAGACTTGGCCCTTCTGCCCTATCCATTTCTTCCCCCAGGGGACAAAGGACGTGATGATCACAGCTAATGTCACTGGGCAAGCTGTTTGACGAGGGATAGGTGCTTCTGCCTTACTAATCTGGCGGCTGATAATCCATATCTGACCTCAAATGCTCACTCATCCCATCTGGCTAATGGTCAGGTAGAGGCTGCGAGTTTGAGCCCCCCACTGGGCATGGTCGTGCAGTGCCACTCAGGCCCATGCAGACCCACATCCTTGGCTTCTCCCAGTGCCACATGCCCTGTTCCTGCCCCACCTAGGGCTCCACTCACCACCAGCGCAATGTGATCTGTGGCTCTGCTCTCTGGGAGCTCAGGTTAGGACAAATCCTCGCTGTCTGCCGTACTGCTGTCTTCCTGTGGGGAGGGAGCTCCTCAGAGGCCCTGCACTGGGACCCTGAGGTCACCACTTGTCTCTGTGCCCAGCTATTTAGTTTCTGAGAAGACACTTCTCCAGTCATCTCTGCTGCAGGAAGATGGGTTGGTAGATCAGGACAGAGCGTTAATAACTACACACTGTGTGGCAGGCCATGTGGCTTTACCCTGACGGAAGGCAGGAAGGAAGGCCGGGCTTCCTTGGAATACCTGTGCACTGGGGCCCCAGCTTCCTTCCAGAAGGCGTGTTTTATTTCTTCTCTGCATTTTGGTTGCAGATATTTCTTTCTGGCTTCTTACCCGAACCTCAGCCCTCTTTCCCTACCCCCATCTTCCTCTGCGATGCCAAGCTTGGCAGTGCCCTGCATGCCTATGCGTGTCTGAGCTTGGTACCTGTTCTCAGGGAACCGAGCCCGCGCTCCCAGTTCTTCTCAGAATTCAATTTTCTCTGCAGGGCTTCGGAATGGATGCTTGGTACAATGCCTTAGCTCTGACCATTCACTCACTAATGGGATTGTAAGTTTTCCTTTAAGCATGGGAAATTGCCAAAGCAGCAGCGATTTCCATTACTGAAGGATTTGAAATACCTCAAAGTCGAGATAGTTCTTTCCATTCAGTTCATCATTTGAAAGCATCCTACTGCGGAGATTGGCGCCACTGGTTTTGGCTTCTGGAATGAACTTCCAAATCTGATCACTAAAATGTTCTAGAAATGGCACCCCGCTAACCCTCCCACCCAGCCCCCTTGGTGAGGACCTCCTCACTGGCTCAAGAAGGCTCTGTCCTGGCGGGACCTCATCACCCATTTCTTATGTGGCTCATGGCATCTTGGCAGATGCTTAGCGAGCAGGAGGGATGAGTCTCAGAACCTGGTCCTCTCTGTGACCACGGCCCCAGCGAGGCCTGGAGTGAGGGCACTGTGGGCCGCTGTGTAACGGCAACTGGCGACGGCTCCGTTGCACCACAGCCACCCCCTAGGACCCTCGCTGAGGCCGAGAAAGGCCCGAGCGGGGGGCTGACCCAGCCAGGCTCCCCAAAGGTGCCCTCAGGCCAGCATGGCACCCGTGAGATTCAAGCTGAGGCTGCCTTTAGCTGCAGTGGGTAGTACTGCTTTCTGCTTCTTGGCCTCAGCATGGCTGGGCTTTGATGCCAGGTTTCGTTTTTTTTTTGGTACTGGGAGTTGAACTCGGGACCTTGCACTTGCCAAGCAGGAGCTGTGCTGCTGTCCCGCTGAGTTATATCCCCAGCCTTGGTGCCGGTTTTAAACTCTGGCTCCCGTCAGGAAGTCAGGCACCGGGCACGCAGATGGGCTCCCACCTTTCAGGGACTCAGGTGGCTCCACTCACTCGGGGAGCGATGCACTGGGGTTGCACGGTGGGGTTCTGCAGGGGCAGAGTCACTCTGGGCAGCAGTCGGCTGGTTTCCCTCCTCTCAGCGCTGTCATTGCCTGGCTGCTTTACTATCAGCTGAGCACCACCCCCTTTCTGCGTCAGCCTGAGGCGGGGTCCTGTTCTTTCCAATTCCTGGCCTGAATGAGGACGTGGGGTGTGGAGCCAGAAAATATGTGTTCTGCTTTTTCCCCTCTTTGGGAAGTATAAAACTGAAACTCAGAAGTTCAGTTTTGCTGGTTTTTAACACCACAGGGTAAGCGCTAGGACAGGAAATCCTGCCTCATTCCATGTCCTCCTTCTCTTCCTGAAAGGGATGAAGGCCTCAATCTGACTGGAACTCCACAGGGACTGAGTCGGGCCAGGCCTGCTGCTCCAGAGGGACTGGGCCCCAGAAGCGATATTCAGGCTCCACACATGCATTTCCCTTCACTTCCTCCCTTGCACTTCTGGGGACAAGAACCAAGCTTGCTCCTTTGTTTTCTGTCCCAAGCAGCAAGCTCCCCTGGGTGGGAGCAAGGTCGGGGCAGTGCCTGGGGTGCGGGATTCAGCGTCTGCTCTGTGGTGTGGGTTCTGGGCAGTGGACTCCATGCAACACCAGGGTTCTCACGTGGCCCCATGCATGTGGTGGTCCCAGCCCAGCTTTGATCGGGTAGCCCTGCCTGGGGTTTGTGGGAGCCTTCACAGATTTGAAGCAAAAGACCCCATTTCTTATGTGGCTCAAGGCATTTGCCAGATGCTTAGAGAGCAGGAGGGATGAGTCTCAGAACCTGGTCCCCCTAAAAGAAATCCTACTTCCTGCCATCAAGGACCATGAGTCAGAAACCACACCCCAACTTTAGCTTGAAAATGACCGAATTACAAGGCAGGTTGGATACCAGTCTCACCCAGTGTTTGTGTGCCAGCAAGGTTGTTACCTGGGAGGAGCCGGGGCCTGGAATTGGATGGGGATGTGTGGGAAGATTCCTCTGGAGAGGAATTTAAACCCCTAGATTTCTTTGGAAATAGAAGTTAGCAATTTCTGCCCAATGGAATTAGTCCCTGCTTGCCAAAAGAAGCTGTGTGACTTGAGCGGGGGCTGGTCTACTTAGCTGCACCGCATCACGTGGCTTCTTCATCTATGTCAAGGCTCGGCACCTATCAGACCCCAGATAGCACGATGTAAAGTATTCCCAACAAGGAGGTGCAGTTCAGTACATTTAGAAAGCACGATCTTGCCACTTCATACCACCGGGAACTTGGAAAACATACAAGGGGATGGATCCTAGGGGCTCTGGAGCAGGTTTGAGAGGCTTCTGGTTTGGGAGGAATTTGTTGAGATGGGTTCACCAGACAGAGTTTGGATCTCCTGTCTTGGCTCAGATTTTTAGAGAGGCTCAAGCACCCCGTCCTGGATTATGTTATTGGCATGCACATGCTCATTAACCAGTAGAAACCCCACACTGTGTCCTGTGAAGCCTGTGTCCTGTCGTGGTAGGAGAGACAGTGGAAACCACCAAGACGCGTGTGCTGCCGACAATGCTGCATTTTCAGCAGAGGGGCAAAGGTCAGCGCCTCCATCCAGTGGAGGAGAATTGAAGTGGTGATTCCTTCCCTTTTCTGTTTCCTATTTGGTATGTGAAGAAGACAATCAGATCACAGAGAATGATGGCTGATTATTGTAAACTTAGTCAGATGGCCCCTCAAGTTATAGCTGCTGTTCCAGATGTCGCTTCCCTGAGCGTCTGGAACGCAGTTATGGAACCGGTGGGTGCTTCCTCCTTACACCTGTTGGCAGAGCTATCAGAGCAGTTTGCTTCCAGCCAGCAGGCCTGACGGTGCACAGGCGTCATCCTGTTCCAGGGAGTCACGTTCTGAACGGCCAGGAACATCCCACGCTGAGAATCCATCCAGTGTGCCGGTGCCCTGTATGGCCAGGCTCAGGATCTGGGGTCCTGCAGTGTTGTGGCTGCTGGCTCCCTGCTGCGGCCCAGCACCTTGGGAAGCGGATCATACTGCACACACCAGTGGAAGAAGGCCTAAGCACGGTTTCTACCTAGCGCAGATAGGTTGTGCCTCATCATAAGGTCTGAACACCATAAGCTGGACCGTTGTGATGCCAGGCACCTATGTGTACTTCTAGCCTCACCTCCTGGCTCTTGGCCCCAGGTCAGATCTGGTGCACAGGGACCTCAGTCTCCGATCCTTCCCCAGACGCCCTGTGGCTCTGTTGTGCCGATTGTGCTTGGTGAGCAGCTACAGCGACTGCAGCAAACATCTTGGAAAGGCCCATGTGTGACAAGGGTGGGAAAGGAATCCCACAAACCTCCCAAGGGCAGGGGCAGTCAGCCAGTCCAACGGTGTTGCAGTGTTAGTCTCCAGTGTGTAGGGACACTAGCCCGGGGAGGCCCTGTTGGTGAATGGGGGAGCACAGCTTTAAGACCTGGAGCAAAGTCTGGTGTCCTCTGCAGACAGCTGTTTTTCTGGTGCTAAGCAGTGCGTGCCCTGTCTCTGGGCACCGACAGGGATTGGACACCTGACCATGGCCACCAAATCACCATGAGACCCCAGCTGCCCATCAGGAGCCCGATACCTTCAGGCAGATCAAGCCCTGAAGTTTGAGTGGACATTGGTGATGTTATATGCGAGACCCAAGCAGGTCCTGAAGGGACAGTTGATTTCCTGAACTGCTCATCCACAGGCCAAGGTCACAGCTCTTTCGCGACCTTCACCATGGTTTCTCAGCCCTAAAACCAAAACCGAGGCCGGAAAGTCCCAGTCTGGTTTGCAGATGCCATGCTTGACACTCCTCCCATGGCAAAGCGATCTCCTAGGTCTCCTGGCCTCACTGCGGCCGATCTGGAGAAGAACAGTAGGGAAACGTCCGGGATGTTGAGCAGTGCACCCCGGCTCTTCATTCTGGCTGGAAGGAAAAATGGCCAGGCGACTGGTTCTGCATTGACTCTCATGAATGGTTCATGATTGTTCTCTGCTGTCAGGGAGCAGGGGCAGCAGGACTGACAGGGACAAGGAGGCATGCGGAAGAGGCACATGGCCAGGCTTCTGCAGATGGGCAGAAGGTAACTTCCTTAGTGTAAGTATTTTCCTGGCTTTGTCACTGGAACTCTTTAACTAAGGGTTTACCTCCTTTTTCCTATCCTGTCTTTCTAGCCTGGCTCTGAAATGGACATTTTTCATCTAAGCAAGTTGTCATTTTCTTTTCATTTTTCTCTCACATTTTAAGGCTTGAACTACTTCTTACATGGATTTTCTTTTTGAGTCAGAAAAATAACTTCCCAGAGGTAGAGTTTTCCAGCACATGGTTTCAGAACATCTTTTTGGTGTGAATAACTTGACTGGGACTTTCACCTAAATCGTTGGTATACACCCTGTACCAACCAGCAAAGGACTTGTGCTTCTTTTTCCATATTTTTTGATAAAATATTATTTTCCTGGCCACAGGAATTTTATAGTCATACTCAGGACATAGGTAGTTAATTCAGAACCCAATTAAAGCAACAAGGATAGAGATGATTCTAGATGTGTGTGGTCAAACCCTTCTCCCTTAAACTTTTGTTTTTATCCTTCACTATGGTTCAGAGGAAGCAGAGTGGCCCAGAATTTGTTATAGCATAGGAATACCAAAGTTGCAGACAGCAGACCGAACAGCCCTAACCCTATTCTGGTTAGTTCCCGCCTGTGTTCACATCAGCCATCCATCTCTCCAATCCTAGTTGACAAGTGACTTTTAAAAAAATTTTATCAAGAATTTTTCTTTCTGGTTATGCCTATGTTTGGAGGTTCTGTTGCCCTGAAATAAATCCTTCCAAGATATACTGGGAACCTTTTCCTCTGAGGTCACTACCGAAGCAGGCCACCGCTCTGTCTAAACCCTCAGAAAGACCCTCTCTCAGGTCCTCTCTCAGACCTCTCTCTCCAGAAGAACATATTTCTTTTTGCCCAGTTCTAGGTTCTAGAAAAACCTTTCTTGATCCTGGAATGCACCCTTTCCTTTCTAAATGCCTGCTGTCCTCTGTGCCTCGGTCCCAGGTGGAGCTGTTGTTGGTGCTGACACAGGGCTGCGGCTGAGTTCTCTCCCACGCAGAGAACAGGTAACAGGGAGACAGCGAAATCTACAGGAAGGGGCGGTGCTGGAGTGTGCACTGCACTTTTTCCTGTAGCATGTGTAATGACAGGTCTCTACTGAATATTTCTAAGTCGTGGGTCTGTAGCCATCTCTCCCACTCTGCTCCTCTGAGTGCACTTTCACGTGCCCTCAGCTGCTTCTTGCCTTGGGCAGTTTGCATACTTACCGATCTGCACGTGGTTAACTTTGCTTATTCAGGTTCTATTTTGATAGGACAAAGTGCCTTTCCCTCTCTTCTATTTTTAAATACAAAGCTGAGAGTTGTTTTCTTAACTCTAACAACTCTTTCTGGTTCCCAGTGGGTTTAGCTGTGCTGAAACAGGAGAGAAATTTGTTCATCGTTTAATTATTTTCTTTCCATTAAACTTTTAAAAAATCCATACAAAACATATTCCCAGAAAGTAGATCAAATACAAGCTACATCTCACTAGATGAATAAAATATAGCTGTAGAAGAACAAAAAAATTTATACTGTCAGTTAAAACCAAAAAATTCCATCTAGGTGTGGTGACAAAATCAGAATTAAAGCAACTTGCTGTGGAAACGGTCGTCAGAATTCAAGGAAAGAACACACACGTGTTCAGAGCTCGCCAGGCAGGACTCGTGTTCTTTTCCAGAACAGAGGCCAGAGAGAGGTCAGGACTATTTCATGTTGTGCTTTGATTACCTTGGAGATAAAAGGCTCTGCAGATGCTTGGAGCCCACAAGGACGGCTGAAGGTACTTGGATAAAAGCTGAAGGCATGCAGGGCAGACGAGCTTGCGTTGATGGGAGCTGTTTTAAATGAATGTATCCTGAGGCTTAGAGTGTGCAAGGCGAGTGCGAGGAGAGCCTTCCCGCGGGTCTAGACAGGAGTTCTCGTCTCCGGCCTTCTGGTTCCATCAGTGTAATTTCAAAGTTTCGCCACATGTTTTTCACAGGTAAACTAGAAAGAGTGTGGTTTTTCTCCATCTATAACCAGTAATTTCTTTGGAGAGAATATTTATAAATCACCACTTCACTTTAGGAGTCAGGCTATTATCTGGAACATTTCTTCTCTGAGCAGTAGAATAAGGCTACGGCAACAGGAGTCTTGCCCATTAATTAACCCTCCCTGGGGTGGCTTTTATATAGACCAGCATTTGGTCCAGTTTCCCTCCAAGTTGTGGGTTTGGCTCTGCCTAGTGCTCTGTTTGTAGCTGCCTGGTGTGTTGCTGGGGAAATGATAACGAAGTTATAAAGATAGCTTGGTGACTTCATCCCAGAAGGAGGAAACACAGAGGTGGCTCAGGAATGAGAAAATCCTTTCTAAAGCCACATGTCCTCTTAGGAATGCGTAACAATGGCAACCCCGCAAAACACGTGCCCCCTTCTTGCCAGGGAGCAGTTGGCCTGATAAATTCAAGTGCATTCCTCTGCTTCAAGAGGATGTGTAATAAATTCTCACTCTGAAACTCCCTTAGTATGTGTTTTTAAACTACAATGATAGGCTAGGTCTTAATTCGGGGCTTAAGAAGTCTGTGGGGAGTGGGGGTATTATGAAAAGGAGAGGATGACTGTTCCTAAGACCAGCAGCTCAGCCTTGTTTGGCCCCTGCACCCGAATGCAGAGGCTGTTTCTAGCTTGAGGTTATTTTTTATTTCTCTCTCTGGGTGATGAAAGTTGAACCAGATCCCTGAAGTCTACAGATGTCACTGAGGGTCAGTGTCGCCTCTGTCAGCTTAGGTGGCTGTGACGCAGACGGGCTCAGAGGGCTCTGTGGTCTCTGGGTGTCCAGGGCAGAAGTAGGCCATGGGGACGAAGGGCGCTGGGCTGGCATTTGGCAGAGGGGCCATGCTGTGTGACTGTGAGGGCTGGGGGTTCTGGGCAGAGAGGGGAGCTGGGGAGGACAGGGAGGCAACACATGGTGGCTCTGGGGCTCTGCTCTGGGGTCCCGGCCTTCGTTCTCGCATGTCCCGAAGACCCGTGGTCGAATCGTGACTGCAATCTGGATCCATGTCTCACAAAGTTGAAGAATGAAGTCAAGGACAAGGGAGGGCGACAGGAGGAGTGTTTATGAGAAGAGAGAGGTTGTTCTCAATAGTCCGGAGAGGACCTGAAAGGGGGTTGCCATGGGGACTCTTTGTCTAGGAACTTTTATACCAAAAACTGACCAGGACTCAGACCACTCTGAGTCAAACTAAGGTCTACCTCGAGTCTAATTTATCTTACACTGGAAACAGGCCTAGGAAGAGTCAGAATATGTAGCAGGCAAATGTATGCCGTTGACTCTTGACCACTGTCCTATCTAAGTGGTTCATTAAAAGAACAAAGTGAGAGGAAAAAACACTTCCCAGGTAGGTAGGGACAGGGGTTGTCATAGTGGCCATCCATCCGCCTTGCTATCACCTCCCTTGGTCTATCCTTGGACTTAACCGTCGCCCTGGTTCCTGTCAACTCTGACCTCAGCTCCTGTCTATCTGGTGGCCTGATCATCCTAACTCGAGCGTAGGCTCCCTCCTTGGCTTCCTGCTCTCTTCTGCCTAACTTCCTGTCTATAACAGAATGAGCTCATTTCCTTCTTTCTTCTCCTTGTTGCTCAGCTGGCTTTAGGAGCCTGGCCTAAGGTTGTGTCCTCCTGAGGAATCAGGAAATGACCTCTGTGTGGCAGGAGGCAGTGTGTTCAGGAGCAGACTCTGCCTTGGGAAGGAGGCAGCAATGGGACCACACGCAAGAATCTATAAGGACTGAACCTAGATGTTACATGCTGTAGTGAGGTGCTGGCACCTTGACCTTGGACTCCAGGGAGGTGAGAAACAAAGGTGTGGCTTATTAGCTACCAAGTGTTTGCTGTAGTGTTGTGGCAGCCAAATGCCCTGAGATAAACCCAGAACTGTTTCCACAGAGTTTGAACACCTTCTGTTCCCATCTGCATGGAAGCAGGGCCTGTGGACCCACATCCTCCCAAATACCCCGACTTCCAGAGTCTGAGCTCCTTGGCTGGTATAAGATACCACCACCTCATGTGTTTGCTTTGCCTTCTCCCCATCGCTCCAGGAGAGGAGTTGCATTTCAGGGCTTTGTGGCCATGCACATTTCTTCTTTTAAAATGCATGGGTGGAAGAAGTTTTAGAAAAAGATGAGATGAGAACCTTTCCACATTTTGCATATAAAATCAACTTCAGAGAGATTAAACTTTCAAGTACAAAAAGAATTTATGCTCAGATTAGAATATATAAGTGAAAATATATTTTTGACTTTGATGTAGATTTTCTAAAGCAGACAAAAATACTCTGTAAGACACTGATACATTTGACCACACTGAAGTTGAGAGGTTTTATTCATCAAAGGACAAATTTAAGAGAACGAAAAGACATTTGAAAAAGACTGAAAGAATTTACAATATAAACCATCAACAAACAGTGTCAAATATTGGGATTAAGAAGACCTTCAAGCTGTTAAGAAAGACATGAAACGCCCAATAGTCCAGGTGTGGTAGTGCACACCTGTAACCCCAGTGCTCTGGGAGGCTGAGGCAGGAGAACCACAAGTTCAAGCCCAACCAGGGCAACTTAATGACTTAGTGAGACTCTGTCTCAAAATAAAAAATAAAAAATAGAAAGGGCCTAAGATGTAACTCAGTATAAAGGCCCTGGATTCAATCCCCAACATCCAAAAAATGAAAGAAAAAAGAAAAGTGAAGGGTAAGATGATCTATTTCTTTTCTGTCTTATTATATACATTCTAAAATTATATATATATTAGGAGTATGAATGATTGAGAGTATGAATTTTGAATTTAAAGGAGCTTTTAAAAAATTATCACTCTGGCACATTCTGTGTGGCTTCTGAAAAATTTTCTGAAACTTTAACTTTCTAAGACCCCCATTCTTGATCAGTATGTGCCACTGTGCACTGTGATGAGTGCAGAGCCCTGCAGTAGGTCACTCAGAGGTGGCACATTGACACGGGCTGTGTGGGGAAGCTGACGACACTACCCTGCAAGGAGAAGCCAGACTCTAGAGGCTGCGAACAGTGTGACTTGATTTACAAGAAATGCCCACACAGGCAGACACACAGACAGGAGGGTGGTTAGCGGCTGCTGCAGCTTGAATGTGTCCCCTCCAAAAACCTGAAAACCAGCAAATCATTAGTGCAGTCTTCATTTTGCAATCAGCCTCTGACTTAAGGAAGAAGATTCAAAAGGCTGGTGGGTTTGCTGCAATGAATGCCACTCTGTTACTCCAAACAGCCCAAAAGGCATTTGTTAATCAGGTATGGTAGGAAAAGAAAGAACAACAATGTGAAACAACTGCCAGACCTGCCAAAATGCTGCCCGCCTAGTACTGGAAAAACCTGTGCTTGAGGGACTCCTTCAACCGTATTGTGGCAGCCCATTAAAGGTGCCCCTCAAGCTACACATCCTGAGACTGGTGGCAAGCCCTATGCCCTGGCAGCTGGCCAATGCACTCGCTACAAACAGTTTGGACACTGGAAAGGTAAATGCCCCCTCCATCTGAGGGACACAAAGCAACTTGACTATCGAGGTCCACCCCAGCCCGAACCTCTCCCCCTCTCTTTGATGACAATGAGTAGGCCAGACCAGGCTCTGTCAGACTGGGCCCCAGGAGCCCACAGTCATTGCCAGAATTGGGGTAGAATGCTTGACTTTGATGGTGGACAGTGGGGGGAACATTCAGTTGTGACTCAGCCTATTGCTCCCCTGACCTCTGGCTGAGTCTAGGTCACTGGCACCATTGGAGTCCCCACTGAAAAGAAATTCTGCCAAAGCAGATCCTGCAGGATTGGTGGACACTTCATCAAACATCAATTCCTGTACCTGCCTGAGTGCCCTGTCCCTCTTCTGGGGTGTGACTGCCTTTCCCTCACACTTGGGTTCACTGTCTTGGACCTGATATTGACTCTGACTGTACCCTGAGAGGAAGAATGGCACCCATATCAGCCCGAAATGCCCAATAATCATAACCCTGAAGTTTTGAGACACTCGCTCCAGAAGTATGGGCAGAAATATGGGCAGAGGACTCCCCCTAGGGCTTGCTGTCAATTATGCCTGTTTGGTGATCAAACTCTGTCCCAAGCAACCCACTTTGCTATTAAGCAGCACCCAGTGTCATGAGAAGCTCGGCTCGAATCCAGCACCGCATCTCTTGTTTGAAACAGTTTGAAATCCTGATAGACTATCAATCGCTTGGAACACTCTCCTCCCAGTGAGATAGCCCAATGGAGACTATTGGCCAGTGTAGGACCTCTGTGCCATCAACTCTGCCACCACGACTCTACATTTGGCAGTTCCCAAGCCTTACACTCTCCTGGGTCTGCTTTCCCCTAATATTGCCTTGTTCACCTGTCTGGATTTAAAAGATGCTTTCTTCTGTCTACAGGTCACACCTGTCAGCCAGTTCATATTCACCTTTGACTGGGAGGACCCAGAGACAGAACGAAAAGGCCAACTTACCTGGACCTGTCTTCCACAAGGTTTTAAGAACTCTCTCATACTTTTTGGGGAAGCACTAGCCACTGATCTAGCCCAATTTCCACACACTGATTTTAACTGCACCCTGCTACCATATGAAGATATATGTTGATATGCTGCTCAGATAAATCAGACTACTGGAAGGGAACATAAGCCCTTCTCCACCACCTGCTGACCACCGGCTGTAAAGTCTCCTGGAAAAAGCTCAGATATGCAGGCCAAAAGTGCATTATCTAGGATTCCACCTAGAAAAAGGACTCAGACATCTGGGCCCAGAGAGAAAGGAAGTCATTTGCTCCATCCTAAGACCCAAAAATAAAAGATAGCTTAGAGAATTCCTAGGGGCTGTAGAGTTCTGCCATATATGGATACCAGGATTCACTGAAAAGCCTAAGCCCCTCTATGACGTGCTAACAGGGAAGAAAGTAGAAAGAAAATTGTTAAATTGAACTTTAGAACAAACTGAATCCTTCCAGACCATAAAACAAATACTGTTGACAGCTCCTGCTCTGGGCATCCCTGATGCAACCAGACACTTTAACCTGTTTGTGGATGAACAGAGACATGTAGCATCAGGGGTCCTTATCCAAAAGATTGGTCCTTAGGAGAGCCTTGTTGCATATTTAGATTCTGTAGCTAAGGTCTCCCTGCCTGACAGCATTGGTAGCAACCATCCTCCTGATTAAGGAAGTTGACAAACTGACCTTAGGACAAAAGCTGACAGTTCAAGTGCCACATGCTGTTGTAGAGTTACTTAACAGTAGAGGACATCATTGACTTTCAAGTAGCTGTGTCATTTAATATCAAGGACTGCTTTGTGAAAATCCCCAACTCACTTTTCAGTTGGCTAAACCTCTGAACCCAGCTACCTTGCCCACTGAGCTTGGCCCCCCAACCACAGCTGTCTAGCCTTGACTGATAAACTTTTTGTAAGTCAACCAGATCTGCAGGTGGAACCCTTGTCTGATGCTGAGTACACCCTGTTTATGGATAAAAGTAGCTCAGTCAAGGATGGGAAACGTTAGGCTGGATACACTGCCGTTACTACAGAAGAGGTGGTACTAGCTGGACCTCTTCCTCTGAACTGGTCTGCTCAGTGGGCAAAATTATGAGCCCTGATATAAACTCTCAGCTGGGCAAAAGGAAAGAAAGTGAACATTTATACTGACTCAAGGTAAGCCTTTCTGTACTGTTCATGTCCATGGAATGCTGTACAAGGAGCATGGACCTCTCACAGCAGAAGGAAAACAAATTAAAACCAAGGACAAAATCTGTCAACTTCTTACTGCAATTTGGAAGCCTAAAAAGGTCACTATTATCCATTGAAAAGGGGATCAGAAAGTAAAAGACAGTATTACCCTCAAAAATCACAAGGCAGATAAAGCTGCAGAATTAGCAACTGAGGACTCCACTGGGGAAACAAACGATTTAAAAGAAAACCTGGAAATCCAACATGAGATACTCCCTGAAACCATCCTCAATCTCTGTAGTCAGCCCCTTTGCTATTCCAAGGAAGAAAATAAATGGGCACAACAGGAAGGGGACTACATGGGGCCAAACACTGCCTGGACTTTACCAGATGACTGGATAATCATCCCTCAGAGTCGGGCCTATGCTTGGGTAAAACACCACCACATCACACATGGAGGAAAAACTGCTATGAACCAGCTTTTAACTGCATTCCTAAATTAGGCTTCATCTGTGCCTCCATTAGCCAGAGATGTCAAACCTGTGCAAGGAAGCCCCCATCTGGGCCTAAACCCCCATCCAGTATCCAGCATGCTGGGCTTTCCCCCTTTGAAGACCTACAGATAGATTTTACAGATGTCAAACCATGTAGAGGCTATAAATATCTCCTGATGCTTGTCTCTATTCTGGGTGGCTGGAAGCATTTTCTACAAAAACTGAAAAAGCCACAGGTCTGCAGAGTGCTGCTGAGAGAAGTTATTCCTAGATATGGGCTGCCCCTAACAATAGGCAGTGAAAATGGATCTGCATTTTTGGTAAAAATAACCAGAAGCTGCCTAAAAAATTCAAAATTGGGTGGAACTTACATACAACATACAGGCTACAAAGTACTGGAGGAGCTGAAAGAAAGAATAGGACTTTAAAGTCAATATTGACCAAATATCACCAAGAAACTCAGGCATCATGGATAAATTTGCTTCCCATGGCTCTTCTTAAGGTCCAAAGTTCACCAGGACCCACAGGATATACACCCTTTGAACTTTTGCATGAAGACCTCCCATAATTAGAGGTCTCTGTGAGGCCCTGTATCAGCTAGGTAACATATCTCTACAGGAACAACTTACAGAATTAGGAAAGACCTTTTCCCAGATACACAAAAATATAGCTAAGGCCGTAGATACACCTGCCCATGCATGTAACCCTGATGATATGGTTTGGATATAAGATTGGGAAAAGGAGATTTTACAGCCAAACTGGAAAGGACCTTATAGGTCATACTAACCATACCCACAGCTATTAAGGTTCCAGAAATTCAGCTGTGGCTCCATCATTCTCAGATCAAGAATGCTCATCCAGACGACTGCTGGGAGGCCTACTGAGATGAGTCAACTCCTCTTAAGCCAACCCTGATGAGACAGTGTGCTCAAAGCCCTGCTTCTGCCATTCTGGAAGTTGGCAGGTTTACACAGAGCACAAGCTTCAATGTGGAAATGAATTGCACACAACTAAGCTGTTTGTTCTGTGGGGTGTTGGGACTAATCACCCTAGCTTGTATGTTACTGTCAGTTGGCTTTTGGTATGCCATACCCCCTACTGTACAAAAATGTTCCCTATTGCTCATCTGTATCTGCTCCTACTTGGTCTGCTTGGCCCCCGTGCTTGCCAAGCAGACTCAGAACACTGGGAGTTCTAAACCCAACTTTATGACACCAAACCCCATAGTAATCCTCAACCAGACTAGATGGGATCCCTCCCAGCCTACTATATCTTTATATTTTGATGCACACCCTATTCAAATCAAAGACCCATGTTGCAATTCCTATTTTACAGGGTGCAGAAGCTTAAACTGGGAATGAGAATATCAAACCAATAACAAATATGTCTGTCCCAAATGTTGCCAGGCACCTGGAGGCTGAGGGTGTCTAAGCCACTGTAGGGACAGTCTAGGTTAGTTCTTCCAGTACTGGGACTGCCCCATGGACTACAGAGGATATCCAAATACCCCCTAACCCAGCTCCCATCAAACCCAAAGTGCCAACAAGGAGCTTGCTACCCAATAAGGTACACTGTCCAGAACCCCACCAGCCAAGAATGGACAAATAGTCACCAAATGAGTGTCTGGGTAGATGGTAGAAGAAAAGACCTGGAGATGATCATAAAAATCCAAAATTTTGGATCCCTCTGCCCCATATCAGAATACCTACACCAAAGCCACCACTGTTCCCATTGGCCCCTGAGGCCAAAGTAAACCTTACTGACTCACCAACACCTGACTGCTACACTTAGTTAAAAACACCTACCAAATTCTCCAGATGTTAGATCCCAAATTAGGAAATGGCTGTTGGCTCTGCGTTCCCCTCACAGCTCTTTCCTACTGTGCCCTGAGCCTAACTAAATGGTTCTGGTCTCAGGTCTACCTCCACTTCTGGTCCCTTGCTCCAGTCCCACCCAGCAGTGGTATGGGGAAATGCCTCAAGCTTTCTGAGCTCCTCTACAAAACTGAATGTCTCAGCTGACTGTATAGACATTCAGACTGCCACCTCAGACTCCCTGATGGCACCTCATGGAACCTTTATTGTTTTGTTCTGACAAGGTCCACCGGGTGTTTCTGGGCTCAAAAATGACTCCCTGTGCACTTGCCTACCTCTTGCCTGACTTCTCTGTTTATTCAGGTCAACAGGACAACACACATGCCCATCAGTACCACCAGAAGTATAACCCAGTGATACTTCCAATCTTGGCAGGGGTAAGTACACCAGGGAGTCTGGCCCTTACTGGCACTGCCCTAGGCCTGAGTCAACAACAGTACTCACAATTAGGTACCCAAGTAGAGGATGACTTTACAGCAGTACAGGAAGCACTCAACACACTGCAAGACCAAACTGACTCCCTGGCTGCCGTAGTCCTCCAAAACCACAGGGCCTTAGGTCTCTTTACTGCCCAACAAGGAGGTGCTTGCTTGGTTGTAGAAGAGGAGTGCTGTTATTATGCCAATAAATCAGGTGGTGTTAGGGAGACTGCTCACCATTTGTGAGAATGAATCAACCAGTGAGGCCAGGAAAGACAGACAAACTTCTATTGATGGAGCTCCTAGGAAACTGGGATCTATGGTTGGGAGCTCTATCAGAACCCCTCTTTTCTCTTATCCTAATTCAGATGCTGGGACTTTGTGTTCTACGTTGGTTCACTCGCTTTGTTTCTCAGTGCCTTGATTCCATAAAATTCCAAATATTAGTCAGACAAGGACCCTACCAACATTTAGTGACCACCTCACCACAAATGTATATCCCCCTTGAACATGAACATACAATGTAGTCAAAGACTTGACTAGGTACAAAGAAGAGGAGGGAAATAAAGCAGAAAAAACACTTGCTCCAAGACAGGAGCCCCACGCCCTTCCAGTATCCCTCTTCCCAGCCTTCAGTAAGCTTTCACTCTCTGTTAAGTTTCTGTTTGTCCTCAACTGATGTAACCTCTTGTCCCTGTCTCCGTTGTATGCAAAGAAGGTGGAATTCAGTGTATCATTTGTGGCCTATCACGTAACCTCTAATTTATCTTAGTTATATGAAAAGAAGGTGAAATTCAGTGTAACTTTCTGTCCAATCAACTAACGGTGAAAACTCTGTCTTGTACCTCCTACTTGGTTGTAACCCCTATAAAAATGCTGCTCCCTGAGAGCTGGGGGCTTGGCTCTTTGGTGAAGGATCCCAGACAAGCCCACTGACATGAATAAAGCTGTACGCTTGCCTCCAGAACCCTGGGTGCTGCTTAGTATGTTGGTCTCGACCTGCTGCAATGCTTACTAGGAGTTGTAAACACCTTCTAGGAGCTATAAAGACTTTCCTATGAGCTGTAACACTTCTACAACAATACCAGTGGCTGTGAGCAACCAGGACTTCTCTGTCACCATAGCTGACTGGCTGCTGACAGGAAGATGATTTCCAGGGCACACTGTCATCCCCACTCTGTGACCATCTCCTGCTTTCATTAGTGATCCCAGACAGGCCCTTTGTGAGTGGAAGACTTTTATGCACACACATGCTTGCACACACACATGTGTTCAGCACAAAGGTAAAAGAGAAACTAGAATATACTTCCCAACCAAAGCCTGTGGCAGAGACACAACGAGTCCTGCTCCCCACGAGGTCAGTATTTGGAAGGGAAAGTTGTCACTGGCCAGTGCTGTGTCAGCAGCCGTCCTCAGAGGTGAAGATGAAGACCAACTTCTCTGGGGCACAGCAAGAGGTCAGACTGAGAGGAAAGCCCTGGGATCTGTTCCTCTTTCAGAAACTCAGGCCCAGGGCACCATCTGGACCTTGTAGAGTACAGCCCAGAACACACCACTGTACTACAGTCAGGAAGCAAACTTCTAGAGGATGCACTTTGGTCTCCTTTGGAGGACTTAGTTTCTCTCAGGTTCCCCCAGCTGTGGACTGGAAAGGATTCTGGAGCCCCTTTAACTCTTTCTCAACAACCAGTGCCCTCCCAACCACAGCAAGCACTAACCTGCCCCCACTTTCAGAGCCCTCTGTCCAGGGTGTGAACCCTGGTGCTGCAGACCTTTCTGGTCCACTTCTCCCATTGGGACTGACTCTCAGAAGCTCCAGTTGCCCAGGCATGTGATTCTTCCTTTCCTGAAAAACACGGTGTAGTGGTGAGGAATGGGGTCACTGCATCTGCTGAACAAGTGCTCTCAAGTTGGCCTGGCAGCACTAACTCTTTCTGATAAGAACCGAATCACATTCACTGGTTAGGTTCAATGTTGACCTTTCGGGGAAATTTGATGCTGTTCTTGTCCAGTTTGATTTGTGACCAGAATCATGGAGAGAATTGAGTTCATGAACGGAGTACCACTGCACTTGGCTCACAGTCTGTAGAGGTTTCACTGCAGTCGGCTGTCTCCAAGGCAGGGCAGGCAGGAAGCAGAGAGGGTCAAGGGGTAGAAATCAGGGAGATGCATTTTTCTCAAATCCACTTTGTCTTTTGAACCTAGCACTTTAATCTCCCAATTCCATTTAAACTCTTTAAGTTTTGAGGAAGCCAAATCCTTTCTCTTTCTGAACTTTTTGAAGGATCCTACAAAGAGGAGCAGAGTTGTATAGTGGCTTCACCACTCCTCTCAGCTGCCTCCTTGCCACGTGTGACCCTTGCGCCACATGCATCTCAGTGGACCTCGTGGAGTCCTAGCAGGTGTTGGTAAACTGCAACCAGGCCAAACTGGGCTTTCCCCTCAGCTGTGAAGCAAAGCTTTATTGGAACACAGCTGTGCTCACTTGCTTCTGTGTAGTTCGTGGCTGCTTTCTGACAAGGTGAACTGAGCAGTTGTGACACCTAATGTTTCACAGAGCCTTAATTATTTGCTCTTAGCTGTGCATGGCATTGTGTACCTGTAATCCCAGCTTTCTGGGAGGCTGAGGCAGGAGAATAGTGAGGTTGAGCCCAGCCTGGACACATTAGTGCCTTGGTGAGATCTTGTTTCAAAATTTTAAAAGTAAAATGAAATGTAAAGGGCTGGGGATTTACCATGATCAATCTGTCAATAAAATCTTTGCTCTCTGGCCCATTATATGCAAAGTTTGTTGACTTCTGCTCTTAGAATCAACTTCATCTTTCTTCAAATTCTCTTCTAAGAGTCTATTTTCTACAAAAGTCTGGATCCATTTTTCCAAAGCATTTGATTTTTTGCTTTTGCCTTCATAACAAATGTGGCCGACAATTCGCAAATCATGGGAGGAGGAACAGGAAATAGTGACCAGCTAGGCCCTTGCTGGCCACGCGCTGAGTGCTGGTCTGAGTCTCCAGCCAGGGCTCTCTGGCTGCTCCACTGGTGCCAGGGCCTCTACGGTGTTAGGCCAGCGATGCAGTTAGGGGCCGGGCTCCAGGGCGAGGCATCGAGACAGTGTGGCGGCTCTGCACAAAATGATATGGGATTTACAGCTTACTCCATGACATAGGGAGAAGCCCATTTTCAATGCTCAAGAAGTTTTTGGCTTCTGAGAAGGAGAAAAGAATAGAAAGAGAAGGAAAAGAAGAGGAGGAGCAGTAAGATGGGGAGGAAGGGCACTTATTCTTCCACAGCACAGGCACGGGGTCAGTGATTTCAGCGTGGCAGACTCCGGACACATGCATCGCACCACGGTGCTGCCCACCCCTTCTCCCCTGCCCCCCAGCCCCCTCCTCTCCTCCAAAGATCCCCTCCTCTTTTCAGGCTACCCTCCCTGCCCCCGCATGCTCCTAACTCACCTGCGAGGGAATGCACTCCATGCCCATCTTCCGAATCTGGCTCATCCCCTCAGCAGATGTGCAGGCTGTCCACTGCCCTGCTGATGGCACCAGTCTGTCCTCCTTCCTGGCTGAGCAACACCCCCTCCTCGTCCGCACCACATCGTCTTTTCATCTGCTCGCGGTACGCAGGCCACTTGCATAACTGGGCGATTACGAATTGTGCTGTGATATGCTTGTGTGCAGGCATCTCTACAGTCTGCTGGCTTTGATTCCCTCAGGTACATATAAGAAGTGGAAGATCTGACTTGTATAGTTGTCCTGTGTTTAGTTTTTTAAGGAACCTCCAGACTTATTTCCACAGTAGTTGTATGAGATTCACATTCCCCTAACAGTGCTGAAGGTTTCTTTACCCCTACATCCTTTCCAGCATGTATTTTCTTATATTTTTTTTTTATTGAGAAGTAATTGCTTTTTGTATTCTTGATGATAACCATCTTACTGTCTCAGTGGAATCTCAGTGTAGTTGTAATTTGCATTTCCCTGATGCTAAAGATATTGAACATTTTTTCATACAATTATTGGCCATTTATGCTTTAGTTCACTTGCCCATTTGTTGATTGGGTTTTTTTTTATGTTAAGCTTTAGAAAGTTCTTTCTATATTCCAGACATTAATCCTTTATCTCACAAGTATCTTGCAGAGCGGTTCTTCCATTCTGTGGCTTTCTCTTCATTCTGTTTCCTTGCTGAGCAGGAGCTTTTCAGTTGGATATGATCCCACTGGCCAGTTCTTGCTGTTACTCCCTGAGCTATTGGAGTCCTCATCAGGACCTTGTTGCCAGGGCCTGTATCTTCCAGTGTTTCTCCTCTGTTTTCCTCTATGGTTCAAAGTTTTGGGTCTTACATTTGGGTCTTTGACCTATTTTGAGCAGACTTTGCACAGGTGGGGGGGGTTCCAGTTTTAGACCTCTACATATATAGACCCAGTTCCCAGCACCACGTGTTAAAGAGGCCATCTGTTCTCCATCTTGTTTTGGTTCCCTTGTTCAGAATCAGGTGGCTGTGGCTGAGTAGGTTAATTTTATTTCTGCGACCTCTGCTCCACTTCATGGTCTATATGTCTGTTTTTGTGCTAGTGCCATGATTTCCATGGTTCTGGAGTGCATTCTGAAATTGGGTACTGTGAAGCCTCCAGCCTTGCTCTTTTGCTTAGGCTTGCTCTAGCTATTCTGGACTTTTTGTGCTTCCAAATGAATTTTGAGATTGTTTCTACCAGTTCTGTGGAGAATATCATTGGTATTGTGATGGGAATTGAACCGAATCTGTAGATCACTGTCAGTGATGTGGCCATTTAACATTTTAATTCTGCTGATCTGTAGATGTGGGAAGTCTTTCCTTCTTCCAAGATCTGCGTCAGGTTTCTTTTCTCTGTGTTCCGTTATTTTCATCGTACTGGTCTTTCATCTCCCTGGTTAGGCTTATCCTTTACTGTTTTAAAAACAGTTGTGAATGGAATTATTCTCCTGATTTCCTTTTCAGTGGGTATGCTATTAGTAGATGATAGAGCTATTGCATGTTGATTTTGTATCATGCTGTTTTGCTTAAGTTAAATCTAAAAGTCTTCTGGTTGAGTCTTTCAGATGTTCTGGTTATAGGATCACATCATCTGCAAGCAGAGATAATTGGACTACTTTGTATCCTTTGTATCCTTTTTATTCTTTCTCTTGCCTAATTGTTCTGACCAGAATTTCAAGCTCTGTATTAAATAGTCTCAGCCTTTTGGCTAAGACCAAGTGGAATAGAAGTGGTGGGAAAGGGTCGCCTTGCCTTGTCCCCGATTTGGGGAGAATGTACAGTTCTTCCCCACTCAGCGTGACGCTGGCTGTGGCCCTTGTCATTGGACGCGGCCATCACTGTGCTGACATAAGACCCTTGCCACACCTCAGTTCTTGAGGGTCCTTACCAGGACTGGATGCAGAATTTTGTCAAAGGTTTTCCTGCATCTGTTGACAAGATTGTGTGATTTTCATCCTTGAGTGTTTCTGTGAGGTGTGTTATGTTTATTGATTTGTGTGTGTTGAACCTTGTATCCCTGGAATGAAGCCCACTTGACCATGGTGTTTGATCCTTTTCATGTCCTGTTGAATTCAATTCGCAAGTATTTTACTGAGGAATTTTGCATCTGTCTTCATCCAGGATGACAAAGTTTTCTGGTTTTGTTAGGTCTTTATCCAGTGTGGGATCAGAGTGATACTGGTGCTGTTGGACTGAGTTTCAGGGGTTCCTTCCCTCTCTGTTTTGTGGAACAGTGTGGGGAGCATTGGTGTTGGCTCTTTTTGCAGCTCTGCGAAAGTCAAGAGTGAAGCTATCTGGTCTTGGACTTCTTTGTTGGGAGCCTTTATTGTTGCTTCAGCCTTATTGGTTGTTATGATATATTTAGCTTTTTAAAAAATATCCTGTTGATTCACTTTTAGTGGGCATAGGTGTCTACAAATGGATTCATTTGTTCTACATTTTCAGGAGAAATAAAATAGTCTGTAACAATCTTGCAGATTTGAATAGATTTAATATCATCCAAGGGACTTTTTAAAAGAGTGATTGTTTAGCTTTAACTTAGAATTTACAGTAGATTATCTGGGCATAAGGCAAGGGTGGACTCCTGTCCCACCCGGAAGACGCTGTGTGAGGGAAGTGGAGGACAGTCACCGTGCGGTATCACGGATGTGTGGGGGCTGCAAGGTTGATCTCATGACGGCAGAGAGTGAGGAGCGGCCGAGACTGCACAGCGCACAGGGAGGGGCGGGGAGGATGGGCAGCTGGTGGTGTAGAGCTGGAGGAAGAGCTCCTGTGTCCTGCAGCAAGCAAGGTGAGTGTGTGGACATTGGCTACCTGCGCATTTCGGAATGCTGAGCTGACGATCTCCTGCGTTTCCAGCACAAAGGAATGAAGAAGGTTGAGGTTGGCTGGAGATGCCGGTTACTGCTAGAGCGCGGCGCACACACAGATGGGAGCACAGCACTCTGCCGCATGAACACGCACAGTCATGTGCGTCAGCTGAACATTTAAGATCGTCTCGATGGCTGCGGTGTTAACCTCCCGTCATTTTCCCCAGCCCTTCAGGAGGATCACCTGCGTGCCCCAGGCCCGTGGATAGTTGGCCTCTCCGCAGCAAGGTCCCCCGCTGGTTCCACGAGGGGTGCAGCGGGTTCCTCAGAGTGGGCGAGCACCCAGCGAGAGCAGCAGCCTCATCAGCACGGTCCTGTCGCAGAGGTGGACGGCGCTGAGCAAGGGCACCGAGCTCGCTGTAAATGCGCGGTTGCCGTCTGAGCCCTGCGGGGAGGGGCTGTGTGGGGTGTGGAGTGTTAACAGCTATACATGGCCCCGGGTGTGTGTGTGTGTGTGTGTGTGTTCTGGGCTTTGTACACATAAATTAGCTTATCGATACCCTTCCCTCCCTTAGGGTAACACACTTCCTGCTGCCCAGCTGTGGAAGTCTCGCACAAGAAGATGTAAGTTGTTCACTGTTTCCTCCGAGGGGAAGCAGGAGAGTGCAGGCGGGAAGACATGGGAATGGGCTCCCTGCCCGCTTAAGCCAGCAGCAGAAGACACCCTGGAAAAGATCTTTCTCCCTCGGAAAAGTCTCCACAACATCGCAGCATCCCGCAAACCCTTCCCGAGGCCACGTTCACAGCACACAGCCCGCTGCTGTGTCCCGTCAGAGGAGCAGGAGCCCAGGGCCCACTCCGGCCGCGTGGGAGCCTCGCTGACCTCAGGGACGTGGCCCGGGGCACGAGGGCAGGCGTCTCCTCTGTAACCCTGCTCTTTCCTGTTCCCGGTGCCCACACCCTGCACAGGCACGGGCACACGGCAGTCACTTCCACTGTCGGGCAGGATTTGTCTGTGCCCCTCTGGCTTGCACGTATTCCTTGTGTTCTGACAGCAGAGCACGGCTTCGCGGTCTCTTCAGTCTGGGTGCGGAGTCTGAGCAGCATGCACTGTGGGTCTGTGTATTTCTGGATATCCTGTTCAACTTTGCCTCCTCCGTGACTCCCCAGACGGGACCCGGACGGAGGCACAGGACAGCTGCAGGGCCCTGCTCCTGCTGTAACCGTGCCCCTGCCTGGGCGGCTGTCCCTCTTCCCTGACTCCAGGCTGCCGCCTCTGCCCGTCCTTCCCCCAAAGCCCAGCTGGACCTAGGGCCGCGTCCCTTGCGGGAGTGAGGGCAGCGAGTGGGCTCCCACGCCGTGTCGCTGTGCAGAGTGGACACAGCGCTCACGCTGTCTGCAGCTCCTCGCAGAGGTTGCTCGGACGAAGCAGCTGTAAGACAAAGTCAGCTTGTTTGAAAGTTGCCCACCCAGTTTTCAGCTAAAAATTATAAAACCAAACACAGAAGTTAGCCCCGGACTTTACTGTTTCATACTTTACAGTTAAATTGGATTTACGTTGCAAAATCTGCAGTTATCTGTGTGTGACTCTTAAATTCTTCATTGAGTGCAGAAATTGCCTTCTTATACAATTTTAAACCTCAGTGCTTCCGGTGTGCACTCATAATCGGAAGATCCAAAGGGCATATAAAAGCAAGGCGTCCACCTTCCTCCTCCACCTCAGCCCAACCTCTTCCTGGAATGCTGTTCAGGACAATTTTCTAGCTCATTGACCGATTTCTTCAGTCTCTGCTGGGTGGCTTTGCAAATTGCTTCCATCACCCTTTCCCCCAGTTCCTCTAAGCAACACGCCTTCACTGAGTAAGCAGCCGGCGCATATCCTGCCCAAACCCAAAGCTGACGAAACTGCCGTGTGCACCGGAGCGTGAGAAGAGCGGGTCTGGACGCTCCTTTAGGGAGCGGTTCGCGTCTCCAGCTGCCGACGTTGTGCATAGCGATGGCTGCGGCGCCTTCGGGAGTCACAGACGTGTGATCTCGAGTCTCGAAAGCTCTTGCTTGTTAATGCCTCGGGCTCACACCTGTTTTCCATGGTCTCTTTTCACAGATCTCTGTTCACACTCACGCTCACACACAGAGTATTTAAATGTGAATTTCTCCTTGTCTTGGTTACTTTTCTCTCTTTGCTGAGGCAAAATACCTGACACCCAGAATTAAGGAAGGAACGGTTTATTTAGCTCACAACTTGTGGAGGTTTCAGATCATACTCTGCTGGCTCCAAGGCAGGGTGACGCATGGCAGAGGGCAACAGTTCATGGTGGAGGAAGACAGCAAAACCAGCAAGAGCAAAAGGAGGAGTGGGGGCAGGCAGCCTCTTTGTCTCCCTTACTTAGGCAAACTATCCGCCCCAGGGCTGGTGTAGCACTCACACCCATGAGTCAATCATAAACTCTAGAAGCCCGCCCCATGACTGCATGAGGCTTTGGGAGGACATCCAGAACCAAACCATAACACTCCCTCCTGAGCCCACTCTCACTGCTAGGCCAGAAACCTGCTCACACCCGGTCCCGCGGTGCATACGTACTCGCCCGGTCTGCGCTGCTTCTTGTGTCCCCAGTCACAGATGCGCCATAAGCAATTAAGCGCTCTGCTGCTGGGTGTGTGGGCTGCCGTCAGTCTCTGAATCCAGAGGAAGGGGAGGAAGGAAGCAAGGCAAAGGTGAAGGAACGAGGGAAGCTCTGTGACGCCATTGTGTAATTTAAGACGTCGACCCTGTCAGTTGCAGGACAGGGCTGGGGCGAAGATGCTGGCCAGAAGGTCACTGCCACGTGGGTGCTGGAAGCATGTCCTCCTCACAGGCAATCCTGTGCACCCCTCCAGGAAGAGCTCTGGCCTGAGCTCAGCAGGTTACAGACAGCAGTGGACAAATGCAAACGTCCTCTGACTCCTCCTCCAGTGTGCTGCTGCGTATCCCGGGGCCACCGAGCTCTGCAGCTATGGCCTGGCTGCAGCCTTCTCAGAGCCTGAGGTCTACTCACCCCCACACACCCCTCATCCTCTCCCCAGATGTGGTGCGTGGCCCACACAGCCTTTGTGCTCTGCGCTCCTGTCATCCTCTGTGGCCAGAACCCACACGTCAGGCTAGGGTCCGCACGTGCTCTGCTACTCAGAGTGGCTCCTCCTGCCTCCGTGTTCTGCGACAATGCGTGGCTGTACGAGAGGCCACTGTCCCTCCTGCTCTGCACATCCCTGGACTCAGGCTGCTGTCTCCCCTGGGCCCCGGGTGTCTGGCTGTACCATGTCCTTCCCTTCCTTGTCAGGCCAGCATCACGCGCAGCTTCAGGGGTCCGGGCCCCCCTCCACTCGTGAGCACCTTTCTCCCTGTGGGTGTCACCTTCCAACCTTCCTAAGACCCACTTCCTCCAGGGACTGGATGGGGACCAGGCTCTCAGGGAAGACCTTGCTTCTTTGTGTGTGTGTGTGTGTGTGTGTGTGTGTCTTTTTGTGACAGGGTCTCGATATGCAGTTCAGGCTGCCCTTGAGCTCACTTTGTAGCCCAGGCTGGTCTCAGATTTGCAGCGATCCTCCTATCTCAGCCTCCTAAGTGCTGGGATTGTAGGCCACCATGCCCGGCTAGGATTTCTGTCCTTCTGTGATGTGATTCTGTTATTCTGCTTGTAGGGAGTATGCTGTTTCCTTTTTATAGATGGGAAATTGAGTCACTGTGACCTTCAAATAACTTCCATTGGCTTACACAGCTAGCTTAGGGACAGAAATATATAGCACAGAATTCTGGAATGTACCTTCTGATTTATTTTATACTTTGTTGGCTTTTTAAAAATCTAAGTCTATTCCACAGGGTTTGAACTGACTAGCAGGTCTGAAGTGAAGTGTCGGGCATTGTGGGAGGAGGCTCCCTGTTTTGGAGGGGCTGGGAAGAGACATTAGGACTGTCCACTATGGGCGCGCTGCCTCAGGTTCAGCAAGGGCACGGCTAGCGGAACACCAGTCTAATTTTAGAAGGGACAAGAGGGGCAGGCACGGATGTGAGGTTTAATCAAAAGTGCTCTTGTTCAGATGTTAACAGGTGGCTATCAGGCCCCATGGGTCTGGCATGCTCAGCCTTGTTATCTGAGGGGCACATGGTGTTGGAGCCCAGCTCCGGTCACCAGGCGGATGACTCAGAGCCACGGCCGCTGAAAGCCTGTTGGAAACAGAATTCCAGGGTCTGCAAGGAGCCAAGAGCCTTGCACACACTCCCTGAATAGCAAGCGATAACGGCCTCTATCAGAACAACAGGGCACCTGGCTGTGCTCCGATCCATTAGGGTCGGGTGTGAGCGGGTGAGGCAGATGCCTTGTCGAGAAATGAAGTCTGTCCTGCGCTCAGACTCTTCCTGAAGGTGACCTCGAGAGCACAGGGCGGCCTGTTTTCAAGGTCAACCTTGGCACGAGAGCATCCAGGGCAGGGGTTGCAGCCATGAGCCATCCCCGAGCCTGGGCTTCGTCCGATGGCGGGGACCACAACCTTTCCCTGTGGCAGCCAGAGCGAGCCAGGCAGAGCTGTGGGAACCCACACCTTGGGCTCCGAGGGCTTCTTGGGCCTGGCCGGCTCCTCAGAAGGTTGCATAGGGCTCCAGCCACCGGGTCTTCACCGGTGCAGACGTAACCACAACACACATCAGTGCAGATTCTTGTCTGGAGGTGCTGACCCTGGGTCCAGCCCTGGTCCAGGTGCAGGGTGCTGTGAGGTGGGCAGGTGCTCCTGGGCATCCTAGTGGCTGTTTCTGCTTGGAGAGGGTTCTACAATGTCCTGCCCTGCCCTGGTCCCGAGGACTTCCTTACTCTTGGAAACCTCAGCTTTTTCTCCAGAGTGACTCCAGGGAGTGCATGTTTCAGGCTGCCGGGGACCGAGGAACCCTGGGTGGCCAGAGCAGAACATAGCCAGGGGCCTGGGGCTGAGCACGCTTAGCACAGATCTCACGCCCACGGCTGTCCACTTGGGCTGACCTGTCCTTGACCTCAAGGGCTGCCATCATGGACTTTACCCATCGTTCAGAGAAGGGCAGATAGCCCAACACATGTGACGACATCCCAAGGCCTGACAAGGGTGAGTCTGAGAAATGCGACAATATCGCCGGACTAAACTTGGTAACTGTAGAGGTCTCTGAGCTGTAGGTTCACTTCCTCTCATGCCTAGAGCAAAGCTCTTTAGCCTTTTTTTTTTTTTTTTCTTTTTCTTCCGGTATCAGGAATTGAACTCATGACCTTCCGCTTGCCAGGCAGGCGCTTTTGCTGCTGAGCTAAATCCCCAGCTCTAAAGCTCTTTAACCTTCACAGGAAGTGATTCCCTCAAGGGCCCTACTGGTGATGTGCCTGGAAGCAGCTGCTGGTGCCGGGAGCCTGTCCCAGGTAACAACACCCTCCCAGAGGGCCGAGTGCGCAGAATGCACTCACCGTGGTTTTGTTCTTTCTTGTGACAGCCCTGTACCTCTCTGAGAGTCTGAAATAGCCAAGCACGTGCTGAAGAGCAATCCAGACAGCCTAGCCCGGGACAGAGCCAGTGTCCTCCTGGAAGGGTCGGCCTCCAGCTCCCCCTGTGGAGAGTGTGGGGCGGGGCTGGAAGCTGAGCCGGCTGGAGGCCTGTGCACTGCTTTGGCCAGGAGGACACATGGACCCTCTTTCTCCACTGCCGAGGGCAAGGGCAGGGGCTCGGCAGGCAGAGGGTGGGCACGGGGCTTCCCGTTCTCACACGGGGCGGGGTGCTCACCGGTGCCAATATCTGTGGGGACCTTTGGATGTATGCCTGATATGTGGGGACCTTTGGTTGTTTGCCTGATATGCTACAGGGTACTTCAGGAAATTAAAATGGGCTTTAGTAGGTATATTCATCGTAGAAAATAATTAGGCAGTTTCTTAAAAATTTAAATGCGCATCTCTCCTACAACCCAGTAATTCCTCTCCTGTGTATTTATCCAATAAAACATGAAAACATACATTTGCTGAAAGCCTTGTAGGAGAATGATCTCGGCAGCTTTATTCAAAATAGACAAACTAGAAATAGCCCACATGACCTTCAGCGAGGAAGGGCTAACGAACAGTGTCCACCCACACCCTGGATACTACTCTGCAACGAAAACGGGTGAATCTCCAAAAGCTTACACTGCGTGAAAGAAGTCACCCCACAGTGTGAGAACAGCATGATTCCACTTAATGAATGGTGGGCAGGACTGATTTAGGCCAATAAAAGTCAGACCAGCAAGTGCTTGGCTGGGGTGGGAGGGACACCGGGAGCCCGGGGGACAGAAACGTTCTGTCTGCGTGTGAATTACTACAGACTGCCCCAATGGAAATACCTAGCATTTTAGATCTATATAAATGAATGAGCAATATAAGTTAAATCCTGACCATTTATTATCTTCGTAGGCTAATGTGAGAAAATACTTTCAAATTAAAGTTAAATTTGCTCATCTACAAAACGGGTAAGAGTACCTGACTGAGAATACTGTACGGGATTAGCATAGAACATTCAGGGAATGTAAAGGGCCCAGTAACACCCGTCAGTGACAGCACTGCGTAGGTCAAAGGGGCAGAGTGGCATTAATTGTCGGTAACTTTGTCACTTGGAGATACAGACATTTGGATGCGCAAATTTTTGTTTCTTTACCAAGGTGAGGGAGCAAAACCTATGCCCGGTGTCGGAGGAAAGCCCTCTGAGGGCTACTTGCCCTCCACCCCACAAATTTTGACCAGCCGTGTTTTCATTTTCATTTAGTTCAAAATATTTTAAGACTTCTTGACCCAAGTATTACTTGGAACTCATGTTGTTTAATCTCCAAATATTCCAGGGCTTTCCAGATTCCCTTGTTACTGATCTCTCATTTAATTCCACTGTGGCCTGAGGACATACAGTACTTTTTTGATATTTACTCTTTTAAATTTGTTACAGTGTGTTGGGGGGCGTCTGTTGTGAGGCGTGGCCTGTGCCTTTGAGGAGAGCGCGAGTCCGGCGGTGTTTGTGGACGGGGCCAGACCCACGAGCTCAGGTCGCTGACGCGGGACGTGCTGTCTCCAGCTGCCGTGGGGGCCTTGTCCCTCTCCTCCCCTCCTGTCAGCTTCTGCCTCGATTATTTCAGCGCTCCACTGTCAGCCACGTTCACAGCAAGGACTGCACTGTGTTCTTGGAGAGTGCATCCTTGTCATTAGAGGAAGGATGACCTTTCCATCCAGGGAGCGTGGCTGCCTCCTGGAGTGCTCTGCCTGAAATCCCGTAGCATGGGCAGAGCGTGTCCGCCTCCGTCCCTTTTCTTTGACTGCCTTTGCCTCGACATGGACAGTGGATGTCTTTTTTAATTAGCGCGTATCCGTTACACAGAACAGCAGGCTTCGTGCTGGCGTATTCACACGTGCCCCGCACCGACTCGGGGCGCCTCCCGCTGCCTTCGCCTCCCCCTCTGCTTCTCTGTCGTCTCGCTGCACTTTCCAGTCAGCTCTCTTTCAGCATTTTGTTCTGGATTAGTGGATTTCTTGTAGAGTTGGATCACACTTGGCTTTTGTTTTGGTTATTTATTTTATTCGCGCTGACGTCCTCTGTCTTTTCACTGGTACAGATCTCTCACATTTAAAGTGATTATTGGTAGCGTTGGATTCATATCAATAATATTTGTATCCTGTCTTTTTCTGCCTTTTCTGGTTTTAACTGAACATTTTATGTGACTCTATTTCCTATCCTTTACTAACACATACAATAGACTTGTTTAAAGAGCTTTTGTGCAGTGGATGCCCTGGAGTCTGCGGTGGGCGCCTGCAGCTTTCCACAGGGTCTCCGCCAGCCTTGCCATGGCCGCGTAATGCGTTCGCTTTGCTCTTCCGCAGCCCATGATCAGCCGCTGCCTCGCTTCATTGTTATTTTGAACAAACTCTGTTTTTAAAAATTTTGTTTTAAAGGGGAAAGAACAGAAACAAAATAACAAAAATGAAGACAAAAGCAAAACAACAACAAAAAAGTGAAACAATTTCAAAACAGATGACAGGAAATCACCAATGGTTGTTGTATTACTTATTGTTATCTTCAGAGTAGTTGCTCAGATTACCAGACATAGGCATGCAAGACTGACCAATTGAACGTTAACTGTTCCTTTCAGTAAGCCAATAGAAATTAGTAGTACAGTCATCCTAGCTATCTTGCCATACAGATGTTTTTTCCCTTCCTTCTTTCTTTTCTCTTTCCCTCATCCCAGTTGTTCTTTCCTTTTGAGCAGTTTCTTTCCCTTTCACAGTATCTATTGTATCTTTCAGATTTTTGAATAAACTCTTATCTGTTAGATCAATTAAGAACAAAAATAAAATATTTTATTTATCTTTATTCCTTCTAGTGCTCTTCCTTTCTTTATGTAGATCTGAGTTTCTGTCCTACATCATAACCCATCGACACTCGTGTGTGTGTGTGTGTGTGTGTGTGTGTGTGTGTGTGTGTATGTAGACAGGGTCTTGCTAAGTCACTAAGTTGCCCAGGCTGGGCTTGACTTTAAGGTCCTCCTGCCTTAGCCTTCCATAATGCTAGGATTACAGATATACACCACCATGTATAGCTCTACATTCCCCCTTGCTTCCATGATGTCTGAGGATGATTCTAATTTCATTCCTAATCTTGTTGCTGTATAGGTGGGTTATTTTTATCCTCTGGCTGTTTAAAAAGACTTTCTCTTTGTGTTCAATTTTTTACCCCTTCCTGAGTAGAGATTTTCTGGTTTTTGGCCTCCTTTCTGCTCTCTGAGGCTTTGTTTCTCTTCCGGTGGGTTTCTTTTCTATTATTTTGATAGCAAAATGTGTAGAATGTACAATGACCACTTCGTCATGTTTAGTTTCAGAGTAGTGGCTTGGAGTCCAGACACAGTGCTGGACAGCCCTCGCCGTGCAGCTTTCTACCCTTTCCTCTTCCCAACGGAAACTCCAGTCCTCCCTTCCTTCCTGCCCCTGCTCACTTCTCTGCTCTGCACCAGAAATTTGTCTGTTTTAGGCGTTCATGTAGCTGGAGCAGTACAATAGCATCCTTTAGTGTCCAAATAGTTTTGGATTCTATCTTAGACATTGTTCATATGATGTTGTGGAGACAGTGGATTCTAGTCTATTCTCTTCAGAATACTGACAATTTTAGTTTTCAATTAAGTTGATGGGATTTAAATTGCCACCTCTGCCTCTGGCAACTATCCAGATACCCACTGAGCCTTTTCATCCTGAGCTGGTTCCCTTGCAAATTGCCCTCTACAAGTAGGCTCAGGGCTAAGCCCCAGATTTGGGCAAAGATTCCGCACAGAACCATAGGCTCTGAGCACTCGGCAGCCCCCTCACGTTCTGACGCTGACTGTCTTCCCCGACTTTTGGTTTCCTGCTAGCGTTCCAGCTGCCCCACATGGTTCCACTCCAGCATGGCTGACCTGGAGCTAAATGACACAAAAACATAAAAGCATTCCCCCTTCCAAGTGTCGGCTCCTTCCTGAATCTACTTGCTTGTACTATTCTTCAGCATCTGCAGACTTCCCAGAGTTTAGTCATGTGTGGCAGAGTCTGCGTGGCAGCAGTTCCTCTCTACTGCTTTTGAGTAAGACCTGGTCAGTACTGGAGCCCAAGTACCTTTGGTTTACCAGCCTCTCTGACGATAATAATAAGCTGGGACACTTCCTGTCTGTGGATCACCATCCTCCCCCATGGAAATGCTGATCCAGGGATTTCAGATTGGGAACCAGGAATCTGTTTTCTACTTACAGGCTCCAGTGATTCTTATTCTCAAGGAAATTCTGGCAAACACTGCATGGTGCCACGGGTGCTCAGACTGTGGGCATCGTTAGCAGTGCAGACTCTCAGCCAGCCTCTCGCTAGTCAAGCTGGACCTGAACCCATGCGTCAACAAGACCCCTGTTGACCTTGAGGCACATTACACTCAAAGAAGCTCTGGTTTGGGGTATTACAATTTTTAAAACGTGGAATATGAACTGCTCACTGATTTCCATCCCTATTATGTGTTCATGCATCGGATACTTTGGGGATAAATAAAGCAGATATAGATCCTGCCTTCTTGGTTGGCAGCCTGTAAATAAATAAGCGTGCAAGTCACCATTATGGTCTGCAAAGTGCAAGTTAGAAATGAGACACCGTAGCAAGATCTAGAGCAGTAGTTCTAAAATTTCATGTAATTTTGAATCACCTGGGGGCTTTCAAAAAATTCAATGACAAGGCTATTCCCGTGAGGACTAGAGGCAAATTAAATCAGAATTTCTGGGGATTAGACCAGGCTTTAATGTTTTTAAATATCCCCAGGCAACTCCAGTGTCTGGTCTGAGAACTGATTATCCTGGCAAAGTGAAGATAACTGAGGAGCTCCAGGGTTCTCATAGAGGCCTCAGGGTGAGTCAGTCACTAAAGACCCCAGGGAACAGAACTCTGGAGCTGGGATCAGCAGGCACAAAAGCCCTGAGGAAAAAATCGGCTGCTTTGGAGGAACTGGAAGGCGGGGCAGTGTGGGCTGAGCCAGTGAAGGAGTCAAGTAGAAAAAGGCCTCAAGTCGAGCAGTTCTATGCCCAAGGATGTGGAGGGTCCACCTAGGGCGGCCGCCCGCATGCCGTATAAGGGGGGAAAGAGGCTGGCTCTCCCCCTTGTGCTCTTGTTGCTTCTGCTGTCTTCTGCCGTCATAAACTGTTGCCCCCTGCCAGGCCACCCTGCTTGGGAGCCAGCCGAGTTTGGACTGAAACCTCTACAAACTGCCAGCTAAATAAACCTTTCCTTCCCTAACTTTGGGTGTCAGGTAGTTTGTCTCAGCAACGAGAGAAAGGTAAGTAGGACAGCTACCCCGTGACCATGCTTTTAACACATGGCCTCTGGGGGACATTCAGGATCTAAACTACAGCACCTGCCCTGAAAGCTTCCCTCAGCCGTACCAATCGGCAAGGCTTTTGTGGTTTCACCTCACCCATCCTCTGGTTATTGGTGTCCATATTCTGTGTCTGGCTGGCAACCGAGCTTCATGTCCTTTTTCCTTTTGTTATACTCAGCCTTCCCGTTGCTGTGACACAGTACCGTACCAGCACCTACAACTTAAGGAGGAGAGGTTTGACCTACTAAGGGTTTCTAGGGGTTCAGTCCCGGCTCGGCAGCTCCGAGCTAGCAGTGTCATGGTGGAAGTGTGCGGAGGAGCCAAGTACCTCACTTCCTGGGGACTGGAAAGCAGACTGGGCAGCAGAGCCAGAGAGGAAGGGGTGAGACACCGGACCTAGGCCCCAAGGCCCGGCGTCTGTGACCTCCCGGTCACAGCGAGCCCCACAGATCCCCAGGCCGGTCTCAAAGCTGACCAAGTTGGCACTGCACCCCGGGCACCACACATTTTGATCTGGTGCTGATGTCAAACCCAGGAGCTCAGTGCTCAGTCACCAGAAGCACGCGGCCAGCGCAGAGCTGTGCCCAGCTCGTTTCATTTCTTATGGCAGGTAATTTCCAGGTGTGAATTAGCAGTGCATCCAAGTTCAGATTTTATTGTACGGGCTGTTCTTCTCTGCACAGACCCCGGGCTGAGCGGTTCACATACTTCCAGCGTGTGAACTGCCCGCTGTGTCAGTAGACATCTGAGGGTGGACGTCAGGAGACCGAGCCTGGCAGTGCCTGGAATCGTGGCTCTGACCCCGGTGTGAATCACCAGCCACGCCTGGCCTCCTCGTGCAGAGACCTGAGCGGACTGCATGACGCGGGGTTTGGTCTGTGCACCTGCATTCTGGCTCCAGGGACCGATGGTCCTGGACCCCGCTGTCCCCCTTTCTTTTCCTCTTGTGCAGAGTTAGCACTTCGTTGTTGAGTCCGTGTTGCTGAAAAGACGTCCTGGGTAAGCGGAATCGCTCCTGAAGCACGTTGGTGCGGATTTTATTTCAGGTCAAGTCAAATGGCTGAATTTGTTCAATAAAGTCCTGTAAGTTTTCACACTCATCACAGGTGTCCCTGTTTTACGATATTAGTTTTTACAAATATTTTGGCAACCTACAAGAAGAAAATGCTATTTATTTTGTGTATTAATTTTCTATTCTTTATGTTTCATTAAGGTTGCATTTTTAACATATGTTTTTATAGGCATATTTTTTCTTTTCCTTTAGTCATTTTTCTGTGGGTTTATTTGTCTCATGATTTATAAGAACAGCTTATGCTGAAAATGTCATTGACATGGTATTTTTGTATGTTAAACTTTAACAACTTTCATATAGTAAATTGTATTACTCTTCCCATAGATATCTTTGCTTTTGTTTAAAAACATATTTACCCTGCAACAAAAGGAATTCAACTTCCCCTAAATTTTTGTTCTATATATACTTTTAATTTTACAAGCTAGGGGGTTGATTTGTTTTTTTTTCTGGTACCGGGAATCAAACTCATGACCTTGCACTTGCCAGGCAGGCGCTGTGCCGCTGAGCTAAATCCCCAGCCCTTGGTTGATTTGTTTTATACTGAAATATTTTGTAGGTCCCTTATATAGGACTTGCAGAGATAATTAAGGAACATCTGCATCATTTTATATAGTACACAGCTTCTGCTAGTGGCATCTTTCCCCGATGTGTACATGTACATAATACTGCCTTTCACTGTTATAAAGGAAAGCTATTTTTCATACTTATCTACTTTACTGAGTTCTTTAATGATTCAAATAGATTTATTGATTTTCTTAAAATCACCTACTTCCATACTTTACAGACAACTGTAATGTGGTACCCTGATAGCACGTAATTGTGTGCACAAAGTTACAGAAGATTAAATGAGCACACTGAGAGCAGCATCACTGCCTGTCTGCTTTTTAATTTTGTGCCTCTAGTGTTTCATTGTCATTTAAATGCTGGATGGCCCTTTCCCTCCCCTCCTCCCCTTTCCCCTTTTCTCTCGTTCTGTTTCTCTCTTTCTCTCTCTCTGTCTCTCTCTTATCCATTCGTTCCTTTTTTTTAGCAGATAAAAATTTTTATTGGGGTAAGATTAGAAAGATTTTTCATTTTAGGTGGCTGAAAAGTACATCCAGCTGAAAACCCTCAACCATTTAGACTACATGTTTCATTTGAATTGTGTTTCTGGATGCAAGTCAAGTATGACAAGTGCTCTACAAAGGTGGCACAGTTGGCCCCCAGTAAATGGTGTTTTAGAGCACTTTGCTGCAAGGGACCACCACCTGCGCCACCAGAGTGTGATCTGGTATGCATAGGCCTCACGGGTTCTGGCAAGACAAGTCTGCTCTTGAAGCTGTGCGGTGAAAGCCCTGAGGATGTCGTGCCAGCCACAGGTTTTAGAATAAAGGCAGTGCCATTCCAGAATGCCATCCTGAATGTAAAAGAACTTGGAGGAGCTGATAATATCCGGAGATACTGGAGTCCCTACTACCAAGGATCTCAAGGGGTAATATTTGTATTAGGCAGTGCTTCTTCACAGGATGATTTAGAAACTGCTAGAAATGAACTGCGCTCAGCTCTTCAGCACCCACAGAGATGCCCTTCACCCTTCTTGGCATTGGCCAGTCATCAGCAAAAGCCAGCAGCACGCTCAGTGCAAGAGATCAAAAAATATTTTGAACTTGAACCACTTGCACGAGGAAAACACTGGATTCCTCAGCCCTGCTCACTGGAGGACACAGATGTGCTGAAAGAAAGCTTCTCCCAGCAGATAAATTTGTGAGAAGAAAAAGACCATGAAGCTATGAGAATGTGAAATCTGGCAGAAAAAAAGCAGGTTCCCAAAGGCCTTGAACCTGTCATGTCAGCTTCTCATTGTAATTTTATGTTGTTATCAAGACTGTCACGACTCCACTATCTATTTTCCACTAGTTATTTCAGACTGTTTTCTCTCTGTTAAAGTGAATATTCTGTAAGTCAGGTGAGTTATCATCAGCATTAATGTTAAGTACACACTACTGAGAGAGAATTTATTGTTTATCACTAATTATCATCACCAAATGTCTCTTCCTCCTGTTGTTCTAAGCATTTCTTTTAAACTTTGTTCGAAAATGGATGGAATTCACGGCTCACAGAAATCAAATCCCTTACGAAGAAGCCAGAAAGACTCAGAACCTTGACTAATTTTCCCTGGTTTGGGAGTGGAGTATTGTTTCACTGGAACGCCACATAACATGTACGTCATTTTTCAGGATCTCTTGGGATCTGGTTCTGTTTTTGTTTTTTTTGTTTTTGTTTTTTTTTTTTTACTCTATCTTATTTGCTTCTTTGTATATGGACCTTATAGAGTATGAGTGAAAAATGAGTACCAAAAATTTTAATATATCATCTTATCATAAAGGAATTTCCTGCCATAGTAAAATTAGCTTTGAAGAACTGAAAGGCCAGACACGCAGCGTTTCCTTGATTATATCTGGGTCTCACTTTCTTCCCTCTTTTAAGAGCAAAGACCCTGATTTAAATTTTGAGGAACTGCAGGAAAGTTAGGCACAATGCATGCATCACTGAATACATTTGATTGTGTCCTCAAATATTTTTAATGGAATAATTAGCCTGCACTAAGTCAAACTGCAACATGATACACATACCTTTTTTCTAAAATTCAAAAGTGTTTCAAATATAGAAAATAATTTTTAAAATAACAGATTAAAATTTTAAAATAGCCGAGCAAAATACAGTTTATACTCATTTGGGTTTAAGCTGGAATGGATTTGACAAAGATATCGAAGACAGAATCATCTGGTTATTTGTTCATGAAGTGCTAATGTAGTTTGATGGAGTCTATTAAAGCCTCCATCGGGTAGTTAAAGGTCTATCAGTATTTCTATTATAAACCTCTCTCTTCAGGGGTTTCAATGTGCCCTTAAAAATATGCTGGGGCTACAGCAGATAATTTGAGGGTCTAGATTCAGTCTTTGGAACTAATTTTTTCCACGTTATTTAAATGATAAAATTGCACAGAGATAATGTAGTTTCCGTAAGGTTTAATGCCTTTGACCTTTTCTAAATCAGGAATAATCTATGATATTGAGGTTCATAGATAAAATATTCTTAGGTACATTTTATAGACTTTTGACCACTTATTAAAATATTAAGTGACCAAATAATAGAAAACTGCTCCCTACACCTGAGCAGTAATTTTTTTTTTTTTTTTTTTTTTTTTTTTGGTTTTTCTCCAGTACCGGGAACCGAACTCACGACCTTGCGCTTGCCAGGCAGGCGCTTTTGCCGCTGAGCTAAATCCCCAGCCCCCCTAACCAGTAATTTTTAAGTAGCGTAGACTGATACCCAAATGGCACAGATTCCCACTGTATTAAAGGATGAGAGAAAGCCTGGTAGTTCTCCAGTCAATATACTTCAGACCCTTCACATCGTTCAGAGGCAGTTTTGTGATTTTATCTTACACCAGATTTTAATGACGTCACCTGTGAAACCTGCAGCACTTCTTTATGCTCCCCCTCCACTGTCATGGGTTGCAGAAGCTCCACAGCATGCACAGTTTTGCCGGCAATATCCTTGAATATTCCTAACACTGTGTAATAATCCATGAGCAGCACAGAACTTGTATTCCAGTGATCAGTTACACGATTCTTGTTTTTATTTCATCCTATTGTGCTCATCTTCTGTGAAACAATAAGTGATTATTCGGCCTTGCTTCCCCTGCGAGTTCATTAAACGCAGAATGTTGTCTTTTTAAGATACTGCGGCTGAGTGTGCCCAAGCCAGCTGTTAAATGACTTCCCGTTGTCTGTGTGTGTTCACGTGCGTGCCAGCGATGGGCTTCCCCTCAGACCCAAGACTGTCTGCAGTGTCTCAGCCCCCAGAATGAAGACAGTATCAATCAGTAGCCACAGCAGCTGTTTTTGACAAGTTTCTGTCTGACGCGTGATGTTTTACAATTGTCAATAAGGCTCCTTCTTTGTCTAGCAGGTCGGAGCTCACTGTCTTGCTTTCAGAGTGGCATCCTGTCCTGTAACCCTAGAATTTGCTGTGTTTTGGAAATCCATGTGGGGGGAGGGGGAGGGCCCACTCGGGTGGGTGGGGGCTGGGAACGGGGGTGTATGTCCTATTTCTACTTTCCAGTAAAGTGCCACAGGTGTCTCAGTTTGAATACTCAAATATTATATAGGGAAAATAGTCTGTTGTGTATTCTTTCACTTAGCTTCTTGTTACAGCTATGGAAGTTACCAGGTTTTGTACCTTCTACAGCAGTTGCCTTTTTAAAATGGCAATTAATTTATATAAAACTTTGTATCTACTGTAGTTTACAGTATTGTTTGCTATTAACTGCCATATTGCCCTGTCTTTCTATTAAAAATACCGTATCTATACTTAGGGATTAACAGATTCGTGTGGACATTTTCCAGGCAAGAAGAACTTGTTATTGTCCTTGATTTATATATGATTACCACTGTCTTCAAATGAAAATAAACACTGAGGGGCTGGGGACTTAGCTCAGCGGCACAGCACCTGCCTGGCCAGAGCAAGGTTGTGAGTTCGGTTCCCAGTACCGGAAAAAAAAAAAAACAAAAAACAAACCCCAAAAAAGAAAAAAAACACTGAGTAAAACTAAAAAAAAAAAAAAAAAAAAAAAAGCTGGATGTTTATTTTTGTAATATTTAGGTAGTATTTTTGTTGTTATTTACTAGAAGTTCTCTCAAAATCAGGAATGATGCTAGGGTCTAACTGCTTAATTTGGAATGCTTAAGAAAAATTAATGTAACTATATTTTAACATATTTCACTTTGATTGATGCAACGTATCAATACATTTGTTAAACATTTATAATTTCTCAAATTTATGTGATAAATGCTACTTAATTATAGACGGTTATTTTAAAACATGTTTTGAACTTATTTTTCTCACGATTTGTTTAAAGTACTTTGTACTTATGTTCAAAAATGTGAAGATCACATGCTGCAGAGACTTTGTAGGTCAGCCCGGGACTCAGAACTCAGGGTAAGTGGTTTCCTGCGCTCTGGGTAGGTTCCCATCAGTTTGTTTGACCCTATGGGATGGCCACGGACATTTACGGTTCTCTGAAGGTTGGGAAGCAGCTTCCTGGCAAGGATCACAGCTTGGGGCTCTGGGGAGATCATTCCCAGGGGCCTGGCGCTGTCCTCTTGCTACTGGCCAGTTCAGCATTTCCATTTCTTGATCTTTTTTTTTTTTTTAAACTGGGAATCAAACTCAGGACCTTGCACTTGCCAGGCAGGCACCATGCCGCTGAGCTATAGCTCCAGCCGTCCATTTCTTGAAACAATAGTGGTGGTTCATATTGCCATGAAATACCCTATTTCACAAGATATGAAAATGTTAGCATTGGATTACCCACAGTATGGTCTGGAACTGCGGAACACCACATTAGCTACACTATCTTTATCATTCACATATTTTATGTATATATATATATGTATATATATATGCCTATTAATTATACAGGGTACACATAACACATTTTGATCACATTGTTTTTATTATTTTTAATTTTGTGCACATCCCTTTTGTAAGCAAAAGAAAATGATTTACTATATATTTCTCTATTTTGTTACTTAAAAACCAAGTGTTTATCACCTGTTATAATTTTCCTGATTTTAATTTTTATCAGCCTTTGCTATTATTGTTATCTTCCTACCTTAGCAGAGTCAGGGCCCCCTATTATTCATGATTTTAGGAACTTCTCAAGATAGTCTTATTGTGAATTTTTGTTTAAGAAACTTCCTGGTAGCATTTACACTCACTTTAAACATGTGAATTGATTTAAGAAAACTTGACATCTTTGTAATCAGGAGGATAGATATTATGATTTTTCACTTGTTCATGTATGATTGATTTTTCACAAAGAATAATGTATGATTTTATGCCTTGGTTTTTGTCCTCATAAAATTTATATATGTGCTCTTAATTTGTTCCATTTATATTTTTGTCCTATTACCTTTTTTGCATTTATTATAATGAAGTTTTCCCCCACTGTACCTCTTGTGTATGTCAAGCCATTGATTTATTAGTCTTTATAAAGTGATTTGTCTCTTAATTTTGGGGGATAAAATTACATCATAAGAAAATGCTGATTCTAATTTTCCCTCTCTCTCACCTAGCATCTATATTTTTACCTCATTCCATTAGATCTCAGCCTCCAGAACAGTGTTAAATACTGTGGAGTTACTTGATGTACCTTTCTCATTCCCAGCTACACTAAGATTAACTGTAGTGTCTTCCTGTGTAGCTGATGATAGACCATTAGTGGAGATGGGCACATTTTAATTCATGAGCATTCCTGCGATGCTAGAAAGTACTTCAGTTACATTTTATTCACTTCCAGTTTAACCCAGGCACCTGATGGGCATGTTTTCCACGGCTCTTCCCCTGATTTAGGGACTGGTCTGATTTCTGAGTGCAGTTTTGAAGAACACATTTTCTCAGGGGCAGAAGAGGGACATGTAAATAGAAGCAGATGTTCATGCAATGCAGACGACTTGACAGAGGAAGAAGGTTTCTGTTTGATCTGGTACCAAGCAGTTCTCAGCAGTGTAGCCGGATGAAAAACTACTCAGGCTGACTGAGATGCTTTCATCTTGAAGCTCAGACCCGTGTTGGGCATAGCTCAGACGATGAAGAATGGCAGATGCATTCATTTGAGGTTGGAGTTTATTCTGCGGTGTAAGTCAGTCCCAAACCAGCAGATTCCATCAGTGATTACCCTGTCATGTCTGATCTTGTGAACGGGGCGGCTTTCAGGACAGAAGAGGCTGGTGCTGTGGAGGCCGTGCCATACTTCTGCTGCCACTCTCTTACACCCAGTCGGTCCCCATGCAGGGACGTCCCACTCCGCCCTGGCTCCCTAACGTAGGAGCTAGGGTCACTTCCCACCTTCCTCCAACTAAGCTGCTGCCAGCGACCCTACCTGACGCTGTTGCTTCCTGTTGAACAGCTGGGTAGAGGCCGGCAGAGCCCTCAGGGGCACCCTGGGGGTCCTGGACGCAGTGCTGTGCTTGGGGCTATGCCTGGCGTTTTCAGCTCCTGGCTGCTCAAGGTGGACTTGCATGCCTGGGTTTGCCCCCAACCCTGGGAAAGGGCCCAGCACCCCGAGAGGTTTTCTCTGAGCTGGGTACAGCAGGCTCTGCTTTGCAACCAGGAGCTCCAAGTAGCAGCTGGCACAGAAAGGAGAGACGGCCGCAGTCACAGCCCACCCAAGGCAGAGTGGGATGTTGAATTTTAAGCCCTGGATAAGGTGGCCTGTTAGGTGTACGCTCTTGGGATGCCTGTCTGTAAAAGACCCGGAGGAAAGAGAGCGGAGGAGAAGACGGCCAAGGCTGCCTGTGTTGGAACCGGCATGCGGAGTCATCTCGCAGGGGCTCAAACCGCAAGTTTGGCTGGCTGATTGGGCATTAAGTCAGCCTTTGTTTTTGCTCCCAAGCAACACAGCCTACCAGCCTGGAGCGCCCTGCACATTCCTAGTGAGGTTTTGTATCGGGGCCAAGACGAGTTTCATCAGTGCAGATAAACAAAGTTCGCTGCTTGTGATTTGCTGGCGCAAACACGCCTGCCTGTGGTTCCCAGAGCCCCGGTCTGGGACTGGCTCTTCGTGGCCATCTTCTGGGCTGGTGCTGGGGGAGACTGGCGCACATACCAGGTCTTGTGTCCTTGGCCTTCTCCCTGGCGCAGAAACCCCCTCTCTCCCCCATTAGAGGGTGCCCCAGGGGTTTTTCCTTTCACTCCCTTTCAGGGTGACAGCAGAGAGCAGATCGACTGGGTTTAGAGTGCTCAAGGCTCTGGGAGGGAGGATAGCAGTCTGCTTGGTAGGATCTGTCATGCTGCCTGAAACATACACAGAACTGAACCCAAGGCCTTCTGGTCTACAGGCAATTCTTGGAGTGGATGTGCCAGCAGGGGAAGGTGTTGATCAGGCTTTTTACCACAAACGAAGGGCTTGCTCCCTGTGTGAGTGTGTGTATATGTGTGGGGTGTGTGTGTGTGTGTGTGTGTGTGGTGTGAGTGTGAGAATGTGTGTAGTATGTGTGTGACTGTGTGTGGTGTGTGTACGTGGTGTGTATGACAGTGTGTGGTATGGATGTGTGTGTGAGTGTGT
Source organism: Chinchilla lanigera (assembly GCF_000276665.1). Lineage (NCBI taxonomy): Eukaryota > Metazoa > Chordata > Mammalia > Rodentia > Chinchillidae > Chinchilla > Chinchilla lanigera. Next base: position 1,333,940 of record NW_004955436.1, on the reverse strand, counting down.
GGAGTATGTATGTGTATATATGTACATATGTGTGAGAGTGTGGTGTGCGCATGTGTGTGTTATGATGTGTGTACATATGTGTGTTGTGTGTGTGAGTGTGTGTGTGCGGGTCTGTGATTTCTTATGTCTGACGCTGGCGTTGAACCCAGGGCTGCCAACAGGCCAAGACCCTCGCTCTGCTTGTTGGGAGTGGCTCGGCCCTCTGCTCTCTTAGATGGGAAGCTGGCTTTGACATCTTCAAGGTTTTCCCTGAATTTCCAGAAAACACCTTTCTGTAGGCCAGGTTGCTTTGAAAAATACATCCTCTGTTTTTTTTAACACCCATAAATGCCAAGTTCGTGTGTCTGACCAGGCGCTCTCAGGGTCAGGTGCGGCCCTCCCTCCCGCAGTTTAGACACCTGACCCGAACCGAGGGCGGCTCTGGTCCCTCACCCCTGGAGAAGGTAGGTGCTTAGGACTCAGCAAGTCTTTCTCTTTCTTTAGTTAGCTTCTTTTTCTTCCTTTGCAGTCTTTTATTTTAGTCTCCAGTTGTACATGGTCAGAGATGCTGTGACAGCTTGGTAAGCACTGCAGTTTCAATGCATTGGACTCCAAAGGCAAAAGGACGTCAACTGAAATAGACTAGCCTTTAAACTGCTTAATTGAATCCCAGCTTCACGGGAAGGGGCCTGTGTGCCTGGGAGGATCCAGCCATTTTATATTTTTTCCAGATGCTGAAACTTGCCCAGCTTTCGAGTTCCTGTCAGCTACACCTTGAGGAGTCTCGCCGCCTGCCCCAGCTGCCTTCCCTGGGCACCCCGTGGAGAGACCTTGCTCAGTCCCGCTGTCCCACAGCTTCAGATGACTCGTCTCCACTCACAGTTCAACTGGACTCTGCCCTCTGGTGTCTGAAGTTTCCAGCTCCGCTCTGCTCCCGGGGCTTCATTTAGCAGTCGTCCACGTGTAACTAGTCCCCCAGGGTCAGCCTTCAGCGTGTGGTCTCATCTTAGCCCTCGGTCCTTCCTGGCCTGGGGGGAGGGCAGAGGGGCCGCTCTGTGACCTTCCTCCTTCGCCCCCATCCTCTTCCTCCTCCCCGTGTAACCTGATCCTCCCTGCTGCCAGGGACATCCTTCCTGTCAGACTCTGAAACACCTGAATGGCTTCTAAGGACTTTAGGAATAAAGTATAAACTCCTCAATATGGACAAGTCAGAGAGAAGAGGGGGAAGGGAGGGAGGGCAGCAGGGGAGAAGGGCAGAAGGGAGGGAGGGAGAGACAGAGACAGACAGAGAGACAGAGAGACAGAGAGACAGAGAAGCATCCACACCCTCCCCCTGACCGTCTGCAGCCTCCCTTCCCCCTCTTCCAAGCTGATGTCCGCCTAGACACCACTGTCTTGCTGAGCACCAGGTTGTCCAGCACCGCAGTTCTGGGTGAGGTGGCCCCTCCGCGCCCCTCCTCATCTCCTCCCACAGCTGTCTCGTGTGTCTGTCCGCTGCCCACGTGGCTCTGCGGCACGAGGGGCAGGGTCTTCCTCTCCCCTCCTGCTCGAGCCTCCTGCATCTCCACCCAGCCTCCGCACAGCTCATGCCCTGTGTTCTCTCTCAGAACGTGAAGAGGCGCCTTAAACCTCTTCTTTCCCCTCGCCGTGGTCCCAAGCCCGTGACGCCTCCCTTCGAAGACCTTTTGGGCTTGTTTCTGGCAGACTCCAGCTTATCGCCACATCCCCAGTGCCCGGCTGAGGGCTGACTCTCGGAGGGTGCTCAGGCCACTCACTCGCGGCTGTGCACACAGCTGGAGCGAACTCACGCACCGTGACTTCTAATGGCCTTGGTGCCCCTGGCGCCTCGTGGCTCTGGAGCGTGGGGTTGTTTACAGACGTGCTGTTAACTGCCAAGAGCAGATCTGAGCATTTTCCACGGTGGCTGGAGCCGGGTTTATATGTGTGCTGGCACCTGCACCCCTCTTGCGTGTTTTCATTTCTTCTGAAGTTCCACCCCCTGTAAAAACAGGCCCGCATGACTGTGTGTATCCAGCAGGGCCTGCACATGTCTCACACATCTGTACTGTGTCCAGCTTAGCTCCCGGAACACCTCTGAGCTGGCCAGGGCAGACTGAAGCGCAGTGACGACAAACCCAGAGGTAAGGCTTTGCATTAAGTCTGTGTTCCAGCTTTGAAAGTGTGACCGTTTTACAATACTGGCTCTGCTTACCCAGTGACTGAGGGTATCCTTCTGCTTCCCGGTGTCCTCTTCAATCTCCTTTTTCTGAGTACTGCAGTTTCTGTTGTAGAGGTCTTTTGCTTTCTTGGTTATTTAAATTGTAAATATTTAATTTTTCTTGACGCTTTTGTGAATGACATTGTTTTCCTAATTTCTTTCTCGGTGAGATCTTAATTGGTGTTCAGGAAGGTTATTGATTTTTGTGAGCTGATTTTTGTATCCTGCTACATTTCTGAATATGGTTATTCCTCACAGAACTGAGGAAACGATCCACAAATTCATTTGGAACCAGAAGAGACCCAAAGTAGAAAAAGCAATCCTGGCAACAAGAGCAAGGCAGAAGGCATCACAGCCCCAACTTTGAAGTTATATTAGAAAGTTACAGTGATACGATATTGGCATAAGAATGGACATATGGATCAACAGAAGAGAACAGAGGATGCAGAAACAGCTCCAGGCACATTCAGCTGTTTGATCTTTGACAAAGGGTCAAAAACATACACTAGAGAAAAGATGGCTCCTTTAATAAATAGTACTGGGAAGACTGGCTGTCTATATGCTGAAGATTGACTCTAGACCCATATCTTACTGTGCACTAAACTAAAATAAAAATGGATCAAAGATCTAAAGGTTAAAACAGAAACAATTTGCTAGAGATGAATTAGGTAAAACTCTTCAAGGGGAGCCCAGGCAAGGGCTTTCTGAACAGCATTCCAGTGGCGCTGGAAGTAGCACCAAGAACCAACAAATGGGATTGTATCACAGGCAAACATTTCTGCACGGAGATGGAAACCACCAACGAGCGAAGAGGCAGCCTGCAGAATGGGGAAAGGTTTTGCCTGCTATTACTCCGACAGAGAGCTAATATATAGAATATGTAAAAAACTCAGAAAAGTTAGACTCTTCAAAATAAAAGAAAATCCAATAAAAAATAGGCACCTAAAGAAGTACAAATGGCCAATAAATACATAGAAAATGTTCCACATCTCCTGCCGTTAAGGAAATGCAAACTAAAACAACACTGAAAGCCCATCTTAGTCTAGAAAGAACGGTCCCCACCAACAAATCAACTAGTAACAAATGCTGACGAGGGTGTGGCGGCAGAGGAGCCCTCCACATTGCTGGTGGGCATGTAGACTGGTAGTACCATCACCACGGAAATCAGTATGGAGATTCCTCAGAAAACTAAAACTAGAAATTCCATTTTACCATTTATTCCAGCTATTCCTCTCCTGTGTATCTTCCTGAAGGAGTTAAAGACATCATGTACGGTGATCCATGCACATCCCATTTATAGCAGCAAAATTCATAACACCTAAATCTTGAAAGCAGCCTTTGTCCATTCATCGCTTGTCCATCAAGAGATGAATAGATAAAGCCAGGCGTGGTGGCGCACGCCTGCAATCCTAGCACTTGGGAGGCTGAGGCAAGAGGACGGCTACAAGTTCAAGGCCACCTGGGCTACATAGTGAATTCAAGGCTGGTCTGAACTGCTTGGTGAGACCCTGTCTTAAAAAAAGAAAAATAAGATGAATGGATAAAGAAAATGTGGTACAGACATTCCTGTTTAACAGCTGAGTTCCTTTCCTGTGGCTAGGTCGTTAAAGGAATCACTTGCAAAATGAGGAACTGTGTGTAGTGTGTACATTACATTATTCAAAACAAAGAAATGGTCAAAGGAAGCTCCAGCTGGGTGACTTTGCTTTTATTTGCATAACTCTTACATGCAGCACTGTAATGTACAACAGAACATAAAACTGCAGTACTATATTATACAGTACAATCAGCAAAAATTATCATAGTACATAAACAAGGTGTAGTGTATAAAAAATGACACTGAGGCTCTACAAACAAGATGCACAGAACTGTACAAAAAAAAAAAAAACCATGTGTCATAAGTCCAAGTGGTGCGTTGTAAATTAAATAGCATGCTAGGTTGCGAGTCCAAAACGTCGTTAATCAAGGAATATCTGTGTTTACCCACAATGGAGGCCCCCTCTGCCATGCAAAGGTAAACTTGAGTCATCTGGGGGAAAGTGGAGGCACCTTGAGTCCATAACGTTAGGTGAAATAAATCAGGAACACAAGCTTCAGTATCACATGGTTTCTCTTACATAAGAAACCCAAAATATAAAGAGCAAAATAAAAGATAAATAATGGGAAACAGGGAGAGAGATCTTTTGCAAGTGGAAAAGGGATCAAGAGACTGAGGGAGGGGAAGTGGGGGGAGGAAAGGAATTAAGGTGTGCTATGCTCATGTGCCAGCTCCAACACATGTAATATAAACATGGACTAATTTAAAAATAAAATAACAACAAGGTCAGAGCAGAGCAAATAAGACAATGAGTGATTCAGGGAAGACCTTCTTCCCCCGTGAAGGCCACGTTCCCCATGGACGGTGACAGGCTGGTGGTGTTCCCTTGGGTCACTCACGGATGCTGAGATCACCCAGACGTGTGACCCTGCCACCTCCAAAGCGCAGCGTGCGAGCCGGGGTCTGTGTGGCCTCCCAGCGTGGGGAGAGAAGGGCAGTGGTGCGCAGCGTGCGCAGCGGCTCCCTTGGCTACACCCACGTTTCCTCCAGGGGCACTGGCTTGTAGAAAGCACGGCCCCTCTCAGGGAAACACTTGGCCGTCTCTCCTTTCTAGCCCATTTGCATATATTTTACTTTTCTCTTTATTTATATTTTAAGTTTCTCATATAAGAGAAGCCATGCAATATCTAAACTCATGCATCTGATTTATTTACTTAACATGATGGCCTAAGGTGCATTTGTTTGCCTACAAATGACTCGTTTATCCTTCTTTATGGCAGAGTAGCACTCCACTGTGTGTAAATACCACCTTGCCCCTTTCTAACGCAGTTCTGGAAGTCCTCTCTCATGTCTTTAATTTCCCTATTGCAGCTGGCTACATGTCCTGAACTGATTAAAAACGTTGACCTTTCTGGTCATTTTGACTTTGGGGGAAGAGCTAGAAGTCAATGGTGCCAGAGCCAGTGAACAAGGTGGATGAAGACACACTGTCACGTTTTTATTTGACAGAAATTGTTATAAATATTTTTGAACTGATTTAGGACATTGTCACAGCCACGCCAGCACAGCAAAAGGCACTCAGGGAAGAGGATTTCCAGAACTTCCTCAGGAAGTGGCGGGGACGGGGGAGGGGTGTGTTGAAGTGAGAGGGAGGACTTGATCGTGACTCACGGCGGTGCGTCACTTACTGTAAGAGATTTGTTAAAATGTCAGCATTCGCTCTGTATTTTGAGCACAGCGCTCATGCTGAAGTCTGATTACCGCGGCAGCTGGCCCGCTCGAGCTGCCGGACTGCTCGTTGCTATCGGAGCAACCCTTGGGCTCTGTACCCTGCTGAGTGGTCCTGTGTGACTTCTGCTTCTTGCCCTCGGCCTCACCGCTGTCTTAGCCATGGACGCCTGAGCACTTTCCCGCCTCAGTTTGCATCCTCATCGTCTTCCTCCCTAGTGTGGATAAAGAACTAAACCTCCCCGACTCTCCATTTACCCTTAGGAAAAACAGGTAATTCTCGTCCAGGGCTGTGGAGGAGCCTGGGCCGTCTCCTTCCTGCAGGTCAGTTGGCCGTGCTTTCACGGGTGTGAAGACACGAGACTCCGGGCTCTCGCAGAGAGCTCCACACTCAGAGCGGCAGACAGCAGGGGCCCGCTATGACCGGCTCTGTGTCTCAGGGGCCCTGGTGACGCGGCCCAGAGCCGCACACCAGCGGAGCACACCGAAGCTGACGGGCTCTGCACCAGGACTCCAGGCTCTCTGGATGGCTACGAGCAAACCTGCATGAACTGTGCCCCAGCAGGAAACATTATGTAGTCATAATGGACAGTGGAAGATCGCCCTCTTCTAGATGAGACGTAAGCTCTATCTGTACAGGCCATTTGCCCTACTGACAACTTTTAAAACCGTTCAGAAGAACTCTGTCAAAGCTCATTTTATAAAATGTGTACAAGCTCACGAGACCCTGACCACGCCAACTACCTCACTGGGTCAGCGTGAGCACTAAATGAGCTCCTCCCTAGCAGGGCTGGAGAGCGCAGGCGTGTGGCCGTCAGTCAGCCGCCCCGATCATGGCCTCCTCCCCGTCCACTTCTTCAGGCCAGTGGTGTGAACTGCTTCCGTCCTTCACGTCACCCCCGTGTCTGCACATGCGGCTCCCTGCACCCCGCCAGCTGCGGGCTGTGGTTCTGCCTGCTGCTTGGGTCCTGGCCCGCGGGCTGGGGTGCCCTGCATGGCGCTCGTGCCGTCTGCTGCCTCCGCCTTGCTCCTTGACAGCTCTTAGCAGCTGTGCGTGGTGATACTCTCACGGCGTCTCAAACGTCTCTGGAATGTAAACTCCGGGGCTTAGAGAAATACGAAGCAACAGAAAGTGCTCTGGTAGTTTAAAGACAGGAAGAATTTATTGGGAGCTCCTGGGTTGTCTCATGGACTCATAGCTGGAGTTGGACAGTGATAAACAGGGGCCCTCTCAGCTCCAGCGGCCCCCACAGCAGGGGTCTGCAGGTTCAGTTCCCACGTGGGTCTTTTACAGATTCTACAGAGCAGACAAACAATCTGAACCCTGCTGAGTTAGGTGATCCCCCTGGATGCCTCAGTCATGATCTGAGGATGGGGCTGCACAGGATAGACGGGCTGTGAGTGACTCTTCTGAGCGTGGGGTGTCACACTGAGACTCTCACTCCAGGACTGCCTATCCAGGAGCTCACCCCACACCACTGTCTTCATGGCCCCAGACTCACCTCCTTCACACTGCTGGGTTTCCACACTGCTGTCTGTTCCAGTATTGAGTTCTCTCAGCTGCAGGCTCATCCTTCTGTGCTCTGCTGTGTGGCCCTGGGGCTGGGAGCCTCCTTCCCACGTTCCTCCTCAGCTACCTGTGCAGGCTCTGGCAGTGGTTCACAGGAAGAGCCCAGCTGTGGAGAAGGAGAATACCTTGGCCCTTCCTATTTGCTTCCTGTCAGCTTCCTGTTAGCTTCGTGTCTACTTCCTGCCTTTGCTGGAGTCACTCCCTCCTTGCTTCACCTACCTCCTCATTCTCTTGGAATCCCTGAATCTGGTTTGGAGTCTCCCAAAGCCAGGGAAGTGGTCATACTCTCCTGCTGAGAGACGCCAGCACCAGCAGGCAGGGCCCTTTCAGAGCATGGGCCCCAGTCCCACAGTCCTCTCCTCGTGCCCAGAGGCACCAGTGCAGGCTGACCTTGGGTCAGCCACGAGTGTCTTCCCCAGGCTGTGTGTCTCAGTAACCCCAACCTTCCCCCGCAGCCAGCGTGCAGCTGCTTTCAACCCTTCCTACCTCCCCCTTGCTTATTCTCTTCTGACTTTCCATGTGCTTAGGTGAGAATTTGCTCTGAGTCACGGTGTGATTTCTGTCTCCTGGCTACACCATGACCCATACAAGGGTGAGTTTCCTCCCTTCACATGCTTCCATGGCTACCCAGAAGTTCACAGCGGCTTTAGCCACAGTAGCCCTAAGGTGGACAATGCCCACGTGTCCACCAGCAGGTCAGTGAAGAACTGAGTGTGGCAGGTACAGGCAGTGGTCTGTCACTAAGCCTTGAAAGGAAACAAAACTCTAACACATGCTCCAAATGGATGAAGTTGGAAAACGTTGTTCTAAGCGAGGCAGGGACAAAGGGACCTGCCTGAGGTACGGCTTGTGAGAGCAGATGTCTTCACAGAGACCGTCGAGGGGGCCAGGGCCGGGGAACCGGGAGTGCTTGTCTAAGGGCTGGGTTGCTGTTTATGATGCTGAGATGTTTTGGGTGTCTGTGTGCTGATGGTTGTACAATAACATGGATGTGCTTGATGCCACTGAGTTGAATACCTGGAAATTGTCAAAGTGATAAGTTTTATGTATTTTACCTAAATACCCACCCCACGGATAAAAGCTCCAGTGGTGACCCTGACTAGGAACTTGGTCAGTGAGGACAAACAGGTGAGGGTGCGTGAGCTTCCTGCGAAGATGTGGCGGGGCGCTGCAGGGAGCTGTGCATGTAACGGTCACTGTGGGGTGCTGTCCCCTCTGCCCTGGCCTCTGCATCCTTCAGATTGGGTGATACTGACTCCCACCAGGCCCAGGATTCTTGGCAGACCTGTGTTTATCTCTACCCTGAAGAGTGTTTTTAAAATCTCCCGAGATGACCTGTGTTGTGTGACTTCTCCCAGCAGCGTGGCTGCTATGTCCCAGCTCCCTGCCTTGGCCTCCAACAGCGTGCTGCATGGTGTTTCAATTGCCTTCCATTTGAGCCGCCCAAGGGGCCTCCTCTGTTATCACGTGGGGCAAACCCTAAACTTCTCGTCAAAAGCCAGCAGTGCTCTGGGACAGGCAGGAAGCACAAGAGCCTCAGTAGAGCCGCCCGTTTTTGTGTAAAGACTTGGAACACGGATGGCTCTGACATCTACATGGATGAGAGGTGCGCGAGTGTGACACGTTTCCCCTCGATTGTCAGTCCTCTGGATGTAGGCACTATCTCAGGCAAGGAAGTTTCAGAGATAATAAGATTTCTGTCTCTGCCGCTGTCTCTATCAAGGGTGAGCACAAGGTAGATATTTTGCCCATGAATTAAATAACGTCAACAGACATGAAGCTCACCCAAGGCTGCTGTGACACGCTGTTAGCTGACAGGAACTGGACTCTTCCTTGCAGGCCTTTCTAGTCTCCCCGTCCCAGCCCACAGAGTCCCCTTCCTGTGTAAATCCACGTTAGGGTCATTGATTGGCTGTGCGAGTTTTGATAGACATTGTCCTCATGAAGTTTCCACGACCGTCCGCCTGGGTGACAGGGTGGGATGGCGCTGCAGTGAACACTTCCTGAAGAAGAGGGCAATGCGGCCAGGGCATTTGGAAGGGAAGCAAGGGCTTGGTGAAGGGAAGATGGTGGTACAGCTGGGTGACAGACTTCATATGATTGGCCAAGTGGCCCAACACACGTTTCGAGCCCCACTCATCCCTGGCCGGCTGCACCCCCACGGTAGCTTTCTATTACCTGTGAAATTAGAATAATTCGTGCATGAGTGGAAACAGCGGTGAAGGTTTTCTTCTTGGCAACATAGCGGCAAGGGCTGCCAAGTGCCTTCTACAAAGTACACAGTCCACCCCATCAGGGAAAGACGCAGGCCGCTATTCTGCAGTGTGGGATTCTCACCCGATGCAGTCTGCAGCTTGGCCACCCGGCATGCGCGGAGCGCTCCCTTGCTCCGGGAAACCTCGGTGTTCCCAGACAGGCAGGTGCGAGGCAGGAGGGTGGGACTCTCCTTCCGCGTGGTGGAAGCGCCTCCCGAGGGTGTGGTGGATGCGGCACCAGCCTGGCGCGGCCTTCTCTTGGTTTTGCCCCAGCTGCCCTGTCCTGCGCCTCTGCTTGTGCAGTTGTAAGGGAGGGTGTGGAATTCCGTGGCTGTTAAGAGTCCTTCCTGCTCTAAATCCTACGATTAGTCTTTGGTGTGACTCCAGGCTCCTTTGGGGAGAAAGCAGCTCAGCCCTCCTCTACGGAAATACCTTCCAGAACTCCAGCATCCCTTCCTCCGCTGTCTGGGGCCTCTCCATCCGGGGGCTCACAAATGGCAGCTTGGAGGCAGCCCGTCTGGCCATGTTCTATAATGGGCCTGTCTGAAATAGCATCTCCCTTCTCATCCCAGCTTCAGCCTCAGCACAAGCTGGCTGGCACAGCTCCCTCCAAGGCACACTCTTCGCTGGGTGGCTTTAACAGTGGTGGTTCTGGAAATGTTCCTCTTCTAGGGTGTCTACCTTTAGCATGGGCTAACCCAACAAACTGATAGGCATCTCAGTTAGCATGAATGGTGTGGGACACTTACTTGTGCCAAGTTTTCAGACGCCCAAATCACATACCTAAGCAACAGCCTACACATAACGTCTCCTTGTGTCTACCAGGAACTCAAGAAACACGTATTGAATGGCTGGTGTGTGCATTTTCATGTTCTCTGTTCTGGCGAAGTGGAGCATACATCACGAGGATGAGTGAGACAGGTCTTTCCTTTAAGGAGCTTAAGACTTATTTAGAGCTACAGAATATTCTTCATCTTAATGGAGAGCATTAGTTGTTTTTGTGGTAAAATATATAAACAAGAAACTTCCCATTTTAACCACTTTAAGTACATAATTCAGTAACAGTACATGCATTCACACTGTGATATTTTGCCCACAGTTACTTACTTATTTAGAGCTATCAGTTTGGTTACATAAAAGTGAGTGAGTTTTACCCTCACCTTTTGGGAGTGACTTGGTCAGATATATGCGATTGAATGGGCCAAGAATTTCAAAGCTCTCCTCTGCCTGTCTTCCTTCTTCCCTCCCTTCCTTCCCTCTCTGTGCCTCTCTTCTGTCCCCACTCTGTCCCTAAAATGGTCCCGAGTAGACTGTAGACATGTAGACCACACAGCAGTGTAGAGTCAGTGGAAGCATGTCTCAGGAGTAGTGCCTACGGCTAGCTGCGGTGTCTAGTGGAGCTTGGTCCAGTGGCCATTGGGGGATAGGCATTCTTCATTTAAGGACCAAGTCCCACTCCTGCAACTAGAGCCTTAGTTAACTTGGCCGCTAAATGAGGAGCTGTGTATAGTAAATAGATTATAATGTTCAGGTCAAAGAAATGTCAAAAGAAACTCCTTTTTGATGACTTTGCTTTGATTTGCATGACTCTTAATGCAGCACTGTAATGTAGAGCAGAACATGAATCCCCTGGACAGTGCAGTCAGCAGAACCACAGGACTGCACTGCAGAAGAAGCCACCGCAAGGCCACACTGCCCCTCTCCTCCTATGTAGTGAGTCTGAACACGGCCGTTACACCAGGAGGCCCCAGCAACTGGGCGGCCTTCCGCCTGCTCTCGCGTACTCGTGTCTTCATAATGTTCTCGTGTTCCGACCTCGGAGCCCTTCAGAATTTCCAGAATTAGGATACCAGAATGGCACCCAGCTGCCTGTTGTCTGACACATGGTATATGAATGGCTCAGAAAGAGTGAAATACCCAGTCACACTAAAAGCTTCCCGTTGGTCAGTACTCCAGCCTTTTCCTCACAAAATGTTTTCCCAGAGAGCGTGATGTGTGGCAAAGCTGGCTGACGCGAGTACATTATGAAGTGGAAACTTTTCTTCTCAACTCTCCTGTTGGCCGGGTGACTGGATAAAGAAAATGTGGTATTTATATGCAGTGGAGGACTACTCACCGATAAAGAAGGATACTCTGGGGTCACTTGAAGGAAAATGGATCCACCTTGAGACCATAATGCTAAGTGAAATAAATCAGACATGCCAGCTTAAGTATCCCACGGTTTCTCTTACGTGATACCCAAAGTATAAATACATTAAAGAGCAAAATAAAAGACAGATGATAGGAAACCGTGAGACAGAGCTTTTGTAAAAGGGAGGGGACCAAGCGATGGAGTAGATAGGGTGAGGAGGGGACTGGGATGAAAAAAGGAAGTAAGATGTGTTACGCTCTTGGACCAACTTCTCACAAGGAACACAATCATTGTGCATGGAGCCATATACTACAAAAAATAAAATTAAATAAGAATAATAATTAAAACCCCCAAACAAAAAATTCCTTATACTCCCATTTTCTAAAAACTACCATCCCTGCTTTTACTGTATTAAAATTCTAATTAATTCTTATTTTTATGGTTGTTTTAGAGGTTCTCCACATTTATGCAAAGGACAGTCTTCATTTAATATCTCAGGTATTTTACAATTGATTCCTAACCTGCTGCTATTATTTTGTTTATGAGCCCAACATTTTTTTGGCCCCAAACTATGGTGCTACCTGGTTCTCTTTATCCTCCACTTTCAGGTCAGATGTCTTCTTCGCCTAGGAACCAACACCTGGGAATGAGATCGACTACACTGTGTACTCACATTGTTTTCCCCAGAGGAAACTGCAGTATCTGATGCCCTTGTGTGCAACATCAAGTGACCCTTAAGTCAGCCTCTTAAGAGGTAGAAGAGGATGCAGAAATTGCAGCCAGCTCTTGACTGTTGACCTTCTGCATTTCCCTGTTCTCTGGAAATGTCGAGCAGACTGAAGAAGGAAGAGGCGTCAAACTCACATCTGCCAACTTATCAGGCCCTCTGGAAGAACACTTTGTGGGGGAGAGGCTGGAATAGTGGCTAGCACGAAGCTTTTAGTGTGGCCCTTGTGTTTCACTCTTCCTGAGCCATTCATAGCCCATGTGTCAGAAAACAGGAAGCTAGGTGCCATTCTGATATCCTAATTCTAGAAATTCTGAAGAGTTCTGAGGCCAGAACATGAGGACATTATGAAGGATGTTAGAAATTTTTAAAAAGTTTTCCCATTACTTACGAATTTGTCACTTTCCATCCGTGGGACAAAATACCCAGCACTTGCAATTTAAAGGAGCAGAGGTTCAGTCTAGCTTGTGGTACAAGGGTGTTCAGTCCATGGTTGCTGCCTCCCGGCAGAAACAGCACGGCAGAAGGATGCAGTGGAGGAAACCTGCTCAGTTCTGGGTGCCCACAAAGCAGAGCAAGAAGGGCAGAGCCAGGGCAAGAATACACCCTGCCAGGGCCCACCCAGCCACCCACCCCCAGCCATGTACCCTCCCAACAACAATTGTAAGCTTGTCAGTAGGTTAATAGGTTAGCCCACTGAGGAGTATGGAATCCCCATGGGGCAAGCTTGGTACAGAAGTGCTACCTCTGAACGCGTGAGACCTCGGGGGACACCTTAGATCTAACCCACAATGGTATGTTTTCATGCACCCTGATTTCCACAAGCTTGTTATTGTGCTATTTACTCTGGAAGATGATCATCTCCAGCAAGATCTGCAACTGTTTGAGGGGAATACTGATATACGAACAGCACAAGGGCCAATCAAAAAATATGGTGTGTATTTAAATTTAAAAATGTATTATAGTAAAAGACACATTGCCATTAACCTCCTTGAAATATTCCCCTTGCTTCAAACACATGTATTCCACTGTTCTTGTCACTTTCGGAAGCAGTTCTGGAAGTCTTTTCTCAGGAGTATCTTTACAAGATCTGATCAAATGTGTGGTGAATGCTGCCGCCAAGTGCCATCCACCAGAAAGGCGGGTTCGCAAGACCTCGAGTGCGTCCTCGTCCACCTTATTCGCCGGTCTGGCACTGTGCAACTTCTGGCTCCTCCCCAGAGTCAAAATGACCATGAGGTAAAGCTTTGGAATTGATTCAAGACATTGAAGCAACCACAAGGACGCAACTAAGTCCATTTTACATCTTAGAGTTTTTAAGTCTTTTCCAAAACCCTGTTTTTCAATATGAGAGTTGTTTTATCATGAAAGTCAGTTGATAAATTTTCAGTGTCTTCTCATCAGTACTGCTGGAAGATAATCAAATTCAGTTCTTATGATGAGGAAATCTTTCTCATTCTCAAGTTTCTTTTTCTTTCTTTCTTTCTTTTTTTTTTTTTCCATTTTACTTTGTCCTTTAAGGAAAAGATTCAGTACCAGCCTCTTGGATTTGGGACCTGCTACGACTGCTGTGTAACAGTTTGTTTCATTAGCGTAAGAGAACACTCATGTTTCTTCCAGACTTTGTCATTTGTAGAGTGTATATTGTACTTAGTTCCAGAGAACTAGGGAATAAGAACATTTCATATCATGTTCAGGAAATTTTTTATCAGTTAATTTTTGTACTTACATAATTTGAAAATAAGTTGCAACCGTGGTGTCAAGGATGAGAGCATTTATTTCTACAACTTCTCTTAAAAATTCTCTTGTGCCCAGTTTTGGGTAAATGACTCTGAGTCTATTGGTCCGAAGTATTTTTTCACTTCCCTGTAACTTTGGAGCTGGTGCTTAATATATTTTAAACACAATTTGTGTTTATAAAATAGTTGCTTCCTAGGGACCATGTGCCAGGTTTTTTCTTTCAAAGGCATCGAAGGTGGTGCCATGAGAGTACAGGTTATTAAAACTGTACCTCAAAGAGGGAGAGCTTTCCAGTGAACTTCCCTTTTACTTTCTGCTCAGACCCTGTCTCTGCTGCTTCCAGTGAAACGACTACTTGGGAGTCTTCCCGGCTTGCAGAATTCACAGTCTGGTGGAGGATCTGCAGACACATGCAGCGCTGCACCTGCATGTTCCATTTGAAGCTCGTGGTTTCTCTTCTGGAAATTCACACTCGGCCTTCCAAAGCAGGGAACAAGTCTGGAGAGTCCAGAGAGAAACCCAGAGGCTGACTCCCCAGCCCGAGACAGCCCAAGCACCACAGGTCTGGCCCGATGTCCCCTTTCCATAGTTTACTTCCTGACGTGAGGCCCCTCCTCACCAGCCCCTAGGAATGGACTTGTGGAGAAGTGATGCCTCTATGTTAACAAGAAGGGTCCCAGGAGAGGGGGTGGGAGGTCGAGGCCCACATGTGTGCTCTGCCCTGGAGACCCCATCCCCATCCCCAGAACACAGATTCTGTGCTGTCTCACCGTGTTGTGCCCTGTCACCGGGCCAGGTAGTAAAAGCCCTTGCATCCCAAATCCAGGGAGACACAGATTTCAGGTGAGCGGGAGGCCCTGCCTTCTTCCCAGCTTGCTGGGTCACCCTTCTCCCCACTGCGTGTCCCTGCCCTGGAGCCCAGGTGGAGGACCTGCACCTCTGGGGCCCCACTCCCACGGAGTCAGGCTGTGCTTCAGGATCAGTTCTGAGTTCCAGAAGCCCAGGTCTGCGTTGAGCTGGAGTCCATGTCCCTGAAACCTCTTCCTTCTCTGTCCCAGTTTTCCCCCTTGCGAATTGAGCAGGTCCAGTAGGTCCTCCTTCTCCAGTCAGCAGAGCTCGTGGCACCCCTGGCAAGATGCCCTGCCGGTGGGTCAACTGCATGGCTGGCTTCTCCAGGGCCAGCGGGTGGTGGACATGGGTCACTCTTCAGCTCTTCAAGATGAAAACAAGGGCAGGAGGAGGATGAGGCCTGAGGCCACATGGCAGTCAGAAGGGCAGCTCTGAGACCCCACTGAAGGATGAGTGCGGTTTCCTCAGCAAAGGAGAGGAAGGGATGAGGAACAATAGAGATAAAGGTAGAAGGGAGACAAGGAAAATCATACTTCTAAGAAAACTGCAACCTAAGACACAGTTACCTGAGGTCATTCAGGTGGGTGTCTGGATCTTGCTACCCGGGCTCATCTGCTTGTTTCTTCTTCTATCACGCCAAACCTCTTAAAGATGCTCTCTGTCCTTGCTGATAACGGGAAGGGAGCAACTTGACTTTGAGATGTGCTAACAGATTCAAAAGTTTCAAAGGCGCTCTTGGGCAGAACATCTTAGATTTCCCATCCTGAAGGGCGCCTTCAAAACCTTTGGTGCCTCTCTGTCTGTCTCTCCCCTCCTCTCTCCTCAGAGCGTGTACTTCTATAACTCTGCCTACTGAACCTGCCACTGGGGTCCACATACGCACTGGGAGGAGGGTTAAAACCGCTCTCCTTTGGGGACAGGGAGATTCCAGCAGCAGAGAGAGCAGGTGTCAGACCAGGGGGCGGGAGGGAGCCAGGTCACTAACAGGAAGCCAGTTTGACTGAAGTCTGAGCAAAACAGAGCAAGGAAGAGGGCCTTCCTCCTGGCCTTGTGTGCCACGTTAGGGCTTTTGTCATGTTCCCTGGTCCATTCATGAATAGTGTATCCACTCATTCAGCGGATGCTTGTCCCAACCCCTCCATCCCTCCTTGGGATAAAGGAGAGAGCAGCATGGACAAGACTCTTGCCTAGGGTAGAAAGAAAGACAACAAATAAAGTGTGAAATCCACAGGTGCTACGGGGGAAGGGAATGGGGACTTGGATTTCAAGCAGCAGAACAGCCTCCCAGAGGGGCAGATGAGGAAGAGGATGGCAGTGGCTGTGGAGGGTCGGGGGGCTGAGCTGGTCAGCTGAGCTGTGGAGAGGGCGGGGATGTTCCAGTAAAAGACGCGGCTGTTGTGATGAGGACTGAGCTAGAGAGTCTGGCTGATAGCCCACCAGGAAACGAACAGTCCTGCTCACGTAAAGGCCCTGTGTGTTCTGTCAGGCAGTCTGAAAGACACTGCTCCAAACCGACTTCCCTGTGAATAACGATGTGTATGTTAGTAAGTACTTATTTTCATAATTGCTATTGGGTGTGCAAATACCGACAAGCATCTGTGATAAAGGTTGGCTTTGCTGCCCCGTGTGGATCCGCCTTTTAGGAAAGTGCAGTTCCCAGGACAAGGTCGCAGTTTGTGGATGGAGCCTTCTGCATCTGGCAGCAGTGCTGATCTTCCTTGCCCGGGGGAGAGGCTGGGAAAAACTCCACATTAGTGCCCGAGCCACAGCCTGGTTGTTGTTGTTCCTCTATTTTGGGCTCACTGATCTCCGCGGCAGGGAATTCTGCCTGCTGCCCCCGCCGCATTGGCTTGGAGAGAGCACTGCACACTAGGCCTGTGAAGTCCGCTGGGTCTGAGCCTCTGCCACCCTCGGTGCCACCACTGAGCTTTGTAGGTGAGAAACGAGTGGCACAGCGGGGCGCCAGGCAGCGCGGGGAGCAGCCCTCAGCGTGGGCTTGGGCGGTCTGCTTCCCTCCCAAGCACGACTCAGGAGGTCAAAGCCCGCAGCCGTTGGCTGCAGTGAACTCTCAGCTGCCGTATCCATGCCTGGGTGCCGGGTCCCGTGATTGAGAGCAGGGAGAAAACCCATCCCCGGAGCCGGGAACGGATGGCGCACCAGGTCCAAAGCCTTTGCTGGCACAGAAGTGCCTCACTTTCTCCACAGCTTCATTGGATCCTCGCAGCAGCTCCACCGGGGTGGTCTCGTCACCAGTGTAATGCCCAGCACGCTGAGTCACTGCTCCGCTGGCCCTGGTGGCCGGGGCAGACAGAGAAGGGAGGGGTGGGCAGGAGATGCACCCTCCAGCCAGATCGCCTCCTAACAGCAGGCGTAGACTCCCCATCACACAAGCACCTCCTGGGGCAGGACGAATCTGGACACTCGGCCCAAGGGTCCCCGTAGGTGGTGGGGAGCAGGGGAGGAGGAACGGGTTTGGGGGACTCATGGATCATGTTTCAGACAAGTGTGAGAGGCCTGTTGGCTGCTCCAGTGGTTGACCTCCTGCTGATGGTTTCAGTCTCCCCATAGCCTTAGCTGGCGGGGCTCGGGGGCAGCAGGGGGTGCTCACACCGGCTTTAGCAGTTCCGAGTGGACTGTTACAGTGCTAGCCACACGTTTGGTCAGGGCAGGATCACGGCGAAGCTGGTCCCAAGGACCTTCCCCGTGCTGGTGCGTTGCGCAGGAGTAGCAGAGAACACTGTCCTGAGTTGCTGGGATAGGAGCGTTAACAAGGATGACTTATCCGGGCTGTTCGCCCTCTGAGGGAGAGTCTGCCTGCGCACACTGGTTTCCAGCCGCCACGTGTCAGGCTGTCACTGAGGGTTTGTCCCCTGAGGACTTCTGCCAATGGCGATTAAAACTGTAGCTCCACAGGTGACGTCTTTCCTTCTAACTAAGCCAACCATTGCAGGCCTCAAGAGCTCAAAGGCCATCAAGTGACAGTCAACAAAGCGATCTCCATGGTTTCCTCTACTCAAGTTCTGTATTACAGTTTGTGACTACAGTGAAAATGGATTTCATTGCTGTGTAAATGTCATGATTATAATGAAAAGGGAGTGCAAACCGGAGCCTCTGTCTGCAACTACAAGTCCCTCGCACCAAGTTGTTCTCCAGCTCTGACAGTTTCCCTCTTCATTAAAATGCAGCCTGATAGGCAAAATCTTGGGAACGTAAAGCCTCTATGTGAGGCACTCAACCATTTGTATGCACACATGACCTATGGAGCTTTTAACAGCTCATTTGAGGCCAAAAACTACATTAGAGAATTCAAACAAAAGTTCGCAGGGAGTCCCGTAATGAGACTGTTTTGTTTATTCCAGTGTTTAGCCCATTTCCTCTTTCTCTAGTAATTTCATTTAGAACACTATTCATTTTAAGAACAAGTCTTTTTTTATTGCTTCTCTAGTTGCTGTGACACTGGCACATGGCCAACCATCTGTGAAACTGCAATTATCCCTCTTCCTTAAAATTTACCAGGTGCTGGGGAAGGAATTCTGCCTGCCCACAGACAAGGCCAAGAAAGCCAGCAGGGAGGCCCAGCTTTGCACAAAAATAGGCACTGTCACCCTGAGTTTCATGTCAGGCCAGAGCCTAGACGTGGTGCTCGTGGACCCTGCCAGGAGGGTCCTGAGCGTGAGTTCCCGGCTGTCTGGCAGGTGCCGCCCGTTCGGTGCCCAGGAGCTCCTTCTCCACCGGGAATGTGCATCTGTGCATCCACGCACTTATTTCACTCAGCACTTCTGGAAATGTGTGAGTGTGTTGGCTTCTGTAATTTACTTCTGAGTGATTCTGGCAAAACTCTCTCCTTCAGCCTCACAGTTTTTTCTGTTCTTTTACGTTTTTCCCGTACATTTAGCAGTGACTCAAGAGTGATGGTGGTTGAACCCTTGCCCTCTAGTTGCTCTCTCTTTCCATTGCTTCGGCTGTGGATGATTCCGAGAAGGGGACCTGAGAACGAGATGGTGCCGAGGCAGAGCTGCTCTCCAGGATGAGAGCCGTGGTCCTGCCATTGCAGGCAGGCTGCCAGCCTCGCCCTGCTGTTCGACCTCAGATGGGGCAGCACTGTGCCGCCAACCTGCTGTGGGAGGGCGGGGCCTGCTTCTTTCTCAGAGCCAGGGTGATCACATTTCCAGGTCTGCCTGGGATAGACCAAGTCTGCACCTAGGGTCCAGCACAACTGTGGCCAGTCTCAGGCTCATGTCGGTGCACTGGTCACGAGCTGCGTGTTCAGCCTGCCTGGTGCTCCACTGCAGCCCGTGCATCTAATTAAGTGAACCTCACACACACTCAGGTTTAATGACTGAGTTCTGCTCCCGTGACTAGGTTGTTAATTGAGTTGGTCGTCAGTTGTATATACTATGAATGTTACAATATTCAGAACAAAGAAATGGTCAAAGGAAACTCCAACTGGATGATTTTGCTCCTATTTGCTTAACTCTTACATGCAGTACTGTAATGTATAACAGAACATAAAACTATAGTACTGTACTGTGCAGTGCAATCAGCAAAAACCACAGTACTGTAGACACAAAGTGAACTCTACAAAAAAGACATTGAGGTTTGATAAACAAGAAGCACAGAACTGAAAGAAAGAAAGACGGGCTGTAAAGTCTGAACAGTTGTTAATCAGGAAAATATCAAAAAAAGTCTTAGTTACTTTTCTCTCATTGCTGAGACAAAACACCTGATGCCCAAAATTAAGGAAGGAAAAGTTTATTTAGCTCACAGTCTGCAAAGGTTTCAGTCTATACTTGGTTGGCTCCAAGGCAGAGTGGCACATGGCAGAGGGCAACAGTTTATGGTGGTGGAAGACAGCAAAAGTTGCAAGAGCAAAAAGGGAGGAGTGGCGGGAAGAGCAAGCCTCTTTCCTGCCCTTGTATTGTATGCAGGCTGCCAGCCCTGGGTTGGGTGTAGCACTCACACTCATAGTCCCAGCATTGGACCATGAATCAACCAAAAACTCTAGTAGCCCACCCCATGACCGCCTGACGCTTTGGGGGCACAAACCGTAACAGCAAGGAATGTCTGCACAGTTTCAGCCGGTACCATCTGTTGGCGGCAGTACATTCAGGAAGATTACTTACAGTTGTGTGAAGGAGGAGCTGCCTTTTCCCAGAAGTGGCCTTTCGGGCACTGTGGGGTTTGTCCTAGTGCTAATGTGAGGGTGAGCGACAAGCTCGCTTTCGAGCCTTTACGGAGTTCAGTGTTGTCCCCACGGCCCTTTGCCCTTCCAGATGGATGGCCCTGATCTCAAAGCACATCTCCGAGACCTCCTCCCACTTGTCATTCGTTTTCCTTGTTAATCAGGCTGCAGCCGTGTGTGTGGCGAGACCTCTCTGGCTGTCTGAGGACAATGGCTGGTCCTGTCAGGCCTTCTAGCTGCCTTAGGGTGGTTTTGAATTAAACATCTTTGACCATACAGAGAATGTGGGCAGAGATCCAGCTAGGTTGTCCATACCGAGCCCTCTGCATTTGCAGAAAGAAAAAAAAGAGGAAAAAAGAAGACGCAAGGAAGGCGTAAAGACCTGTCATACGATGAAGGCGGTGCGCTGCGAGCTCAAACCGCCACTTGTGAGTCACAGAAGAACAGTGCCGTTTCACACCCGGGCCTGGGTCCGGGGACCACATTGAAAGTGAGTTTTAGCTCTCCAGACGGAGCATTTCGGTGGGCATGGGGACTCCCTCCTTTCCAAAAAAGGAATTTTATAGTGCAAAATGTCCTTACGAATAGTAGGAGAAAAATATTCTGCAGTAGAACTTCAAAATGTATAGTTTATGGTTTATGGTTTATGCCGGCGTTTATGGTTTAAAGGGCGTGGAGTGAAAATGCATGAGAGGCCTCGTGGGTGCGGCTGGCACCGGCGCAGACAAGGGCCTGGCTTCGGGGCCCGGCGTGGCACACTCTGCGGCCTGTTTTCCTGGGAAACATGAAGATAGAGTAAGAAGTTTCAGCCCTCCTGCTGAACTTTAGTTTTTGCTATTTTGCCTCATGCGCATAGCTATGAAAGTCACTCAAGCGCTTCCTTATTTTAGCATATCAAGAGCATGCAAGCACTTGGGAAAATCAGTTCTTTCACTTAAGAAAATTATAATTCGGTGGGGGGAAAAGATGGAACATGACCTGTCTATTTACTGTTTATGCTAACTGGAACCAGTCGTTTGGGATTGCCGGGTGTTTGGATATAAGCTAGGCTGAAGTTCAACTTTATTTCATCTTTGATCAAAGAGCTTACTAAATAAAATTAAACAAGCCTTTAGAGAAAGATTTACATTGTTCAAAGACATCTTTTTTCAACTACAGATCCCATGTTTTCAAGAAGTTTATGTGAAGTACGTGCTGTTCTGACTCTCTAGGGGTTGACCTAAGAACACCTTTCAGAGTCCTTTATAAAGCATATAGTGTGTGGCTGTTCCTTTTCCCCTAGAAAATGTGTTCTTCAAAGACTACTGTGAGCGTATAACTCAGACACACAGTTGTGGGGCGTGTGTGTGCTTTGGGGCGCTGATCATGAACATGAGTGCAGGAGCATGAGCAAGTGTGCGGGATCTGCTTGAGGTTCTCAGGGCTTTGGGGTGATGGCAGGCGGGGGAGGGCTGATCCTGGGAGTCAGGGTTCTGGCAGAAACATGGGGTGCCAGGGGTCCCTGCTTTACAAATCTCTGCTTGGGAGAATGCGCAGTACTCACCTGGGGTACATTCACTTTGTCCTGTGTGTGTTAAATGCAGGCTTTGTGCCTGTAGCCCTGGAGCCTGAGAGTACCCAGATAAATAATTAATTTTGCAAAGGACAAATGTGTCAGATTTGGCTTTTTGGAGCTATAATTCAGAGACCGACAGTGCCCTTCCTAATTTGGAAATATTTTCTTGCTGGCCTGTATTTTGAACTGTACCCGGCTATCCGCTTTCACTGCTATTTCCAGGATCCCAAGAGAGCTGCTTCCTTGGTTGTCATAGCGTGCACAAACACTCAAGATAGCCAAGAACTCGGTGCTTTCATAAAGCATTTATTTTTATTTGAAAACATTATACAGGCATTACATTGCCACAGCCAGTCCAGAGGGGAGCATGCAAATATCAAAAAACGGACAGCTTCTTCAACTTATTGGTGTAATTTTCCTTTTTTTGGTTTGTATTTTTCCATTTGCAGTGTCAGGATTAGTGTGCTTTATTATGTGGCTTAACAATAGAATCCTACCCATGGGGTAAAATCTGTACTGGTATCTAGCTGGGACTACTAAGTGGTTACAAATAAAAAATAAACCAAAACAAACAATACTACACGCTTGTCAGGTTAATAGCACAAGTTAGCAATATCTAAACTAAACATTGAAACATTTTCATGGGACACAGTGGTGCAAACCATTCCCTCGCTTGGTCTACCGGACGTGAGTGTTGGGTGTGCAGCTGGGGGAAGGAGTGACCAGGACCGGCTTGTCCCCAGTGCAAGACTTGGACGAGGAAATGAGAACCACCGCTTTCCTTGGGGGGCACGGCTTCAGGAGAGTGTAATCAGACTGTGTACAGGTTTTGGAAGTCTCATCTTGTGGAGGAAGAGTGGTGGTGGACTGAACAGCTGAAATTTTTGCTGGTTTCTACTGAGGCTATGAAATCTCAGAAACTAAAACTGCTAGAATTAATATTGCCCTATTCCCATTTCCCTCCCCATTCCCAAAGGATCAATGTTTTTACACAGAAAAAGAATTTGTCCTTTGTTACTCTTCTTGTCCTTTCCTGGTCATGGACAGCTTAGTACATCTGCAGCCTCTCTAAATAGAGACAAACCAACACGGTGAGGTGACCCGGTGACACGAAGGTCTGACTACCAGGACACCGGATGACAAGGGCCTACAATGAGTTTACCTTGAACTTCACACTTGGCTTCCATATAGTAGTCAATCTAAACATCCTAGAAAATAATTCAAATGGCAGCCTTTAGCCATTAGTCAATTGCAAACCTTTGGAAATTTGAATTTTTAAAAAAATTCCCAGTCCACTGAGTGGACTTAGAAATTATTCCAGCCACTTGCTTCTCATAAGACTTTACTAAGTGTCTACAAATTAGCATCATAAAAATGAATCAAAATGACAAACACATTTGGCTTAAAATAAATACTACAAATGAAATAAATCAAGCAAATTATGCAAACCAAAGGAATGTAAACACAAAAATAAAACCACAATCTTTAAAGGTCTTCAGATCTGAATTAAGAAAAACATTCAGAGAAAGGTATTTAATTGGTTCAAAGGTAGCAAGGTTGTTTTGATTTGATAGAGCTTCAGGTTGACCTGGACTCCACAGCAAATGAAGCCTGCTCCTGAGGGGCAGGAGTGACCATGAAATCTGCATATCAGAGAGGATGGTTCCTCTGCCATCTTCTGTGACAGGACCCCCGCCTGTGTAGGAGTCATGCAAAAAGGCCACGGAGTGCTGGGAACAGCGTGGGCTGCTTCTGCCTGCACTTTGAGGCCTCACCAGGCCCCACCCCACTATCTCTTCTCTACAGACTCCAGCAGTGTTTTGCGTTCCTTGCCTGCCTAAGAGGCATTGTTCTGAATTGCCCAAGGGCACATAAACGCTATGCAAGCCCTGGCATGTTACCAGAGGTGCCCTGGGGTGGGTGGCATTAAAGTCGGCCCAACCTACAACACACTTCACGCACTGACATGGCGCGTCTGTTCCAAGAGACAGGGGCCTGTGGTTCTTGGTCTCCTGTGTTTGGAATGAAGGGGTTTCTCAAAGGCGCCAGGCTGGGATGGAGCCATGTGGTGCAGGGCTTTCGGGACCCTGTAGTATTCTCTGCACCCACTAGGCCGTTGCGCCTGTGTGCTCTGCTGTTAAGATGCAGGTCAGCTGTGACCACCATGCCAGGCTTTTCCAACGGTGACGTCTCCCACGGCAACTGAGCCATCATCAGGACGGCCCAGCTCAGTGCCGTGGCCTCAGGAGGTGGCGTAACCAATGCTACTCCAAAGTAAAAATCATTTCCACGCAGTACATTTCAAAAACATGCGCTATAATTAAGAAGGTAGAGGAGTATGGCTTTTTTTCTGTGCCTTGATTAATTTGCATATTATGATTAAGAGAATCTAGGCAATAGGAGGAAAATAAAATAAAAAATAATTTTTGAAGAGATGATTTAGGGAGGGGCAGAAAAAGTTTGAAAGCAAATCTAACCCCAAACACAAATGTTCCTATTTTGGGGGTTTCCCCTAAGCCACAGAAATGGAACAGTTCTTATCCTGTTACTACAGGGACTTGATTAGCTGAATTTCATGGCCCAAAAGAAAGGCGATGGCTTGGGTAATCAGCGACTGAAATATAAAAAGGCTAAAATACTTGTTTTAAGTCTATTCCTAGAATAGAGAATTGTGTGGTCATTTGCCCCTCCCCACAAGGGTCACAGCACAAAGTACTTACTGAGCAGGCAGGCAATCCGACAGGGTGAGAGAAACCACCAGGAACTGGGCCCAGGATTATGACACTTCTCAGGGTGGCGCTCCTGTGGCACGCGTCACTCTGTCTAGGCAAACACTAAAGTATGACCCCTCAGAGGTGGATTTCCATAGAGCAGTGGGCTTCTGTGGACTGCGTGGGCCCTGGCAATTGTTCTACCAGGAGTCCAAAAGACCCTCCTGAAGACGGCATCACAGCAGTCACACAAGTCATGATAACGAGGACACGGATTTTGATCGGGACATTGTCACAGTAACTGACGCGGGGGCTGTGACAGGGTGCACACCGCTGAGTGGCTCTGGGCAGGCGCACTGGGCCTGGCCCCCCGTGGTCCTTAGCATGCACCTCTCCAGGCTCCCAGGACTTGCTACCTTGCAGGCCACCTGTGTGAGCTGCACCTAGTAAATACCTTTCTCTATGTACAACACGGAGATGATGGCGAGCACGGGGCCACGGCCTAGGCCACGCGCACGCGGGGCTCCTCTTCGGTCTCCTGGCCCAGGCTGGTGTAGGTGACCGAGGGCTCGACCTGGGCCGCAGCGGGCAAGTCCACGACAGGCCCCGCAGGGTTCCGGAACTGCTTGTACACACGGGGGTCCTGGGCTATGTAGGTGGAGGTGGAGAAGTACAGCACCAGCCCGATGAGGATGGTGAAGAAGGACAGCAGATAGAGTCCTGAAAACTGATGGACAAAGAGCAGGATGTTAGCAGTGAGCACAGAATCCTGGCTCTTTGGGAGGCAGAGAAGCCACTTCCTCCCCGCACAGGTGATGACCAGGCCAGCACTCTTGACAGAGAGGGGGTTCCTCTTCCTGCTCTGGCTGGGTCTTATTGATTTCCTTATTATCCCTAGACCTCTGGCTAATGCAAGGAACACTTAGCTACTTGTCTCTGCAGTACCAAGCTGATATGTTGGTGTAGCTCATTAAGCACAAATTAAAATACATCAGGTTAAAAGCAAAAAACTCCAACACCACTCAGTAAAGCGTTGGTTGTTTGTGGCCTCAATAAACCCACAAAGAAATATGAATATTCCATTAAGAACTATGGATATTCTGCTTGAGGATGGAAGAAAGCCATAAACAATGACGCCCTCACTGACCCACACTCTTCTTTTGCTTTAATCCATGCAGATGTTATTTGTTTTCCCAGAGTAACTGGTATTAACTCTGGTGCCTGTCTCTGTGGGATCTGATTATCTTTGAAGCAAGAGAAGGAATATGATTTGCCATTCCTGCTCCATCCATAACAAAGCAGACCAAGCACAGTGTCTACAGGCATGCTTCTTCCTAACCGTGCTTGACAACTGGCAGTGGCTCTGTGTGGTGGGCATGAGTGTATACAAGTCTCGGGGATTTGCAGATGGTTTTTAAGAATCACAACATACAAGCTTAAATATCACACAGATTCTCTTCTGTGAGAAAGTCACACTACACATAGAGAACAAAGTAAAAAACAGATACTAGGGAGCGGGGAGGCAGAGCTTTCACAGAAGGAAGGGGACCAGGAGGCGGGGGTGAGGAGGACATGGACAGAGTGAACGTGTCATGTACACGTACCACTCCCTGCAATCAGAGGCTAAAACCCTGAAAAAATAAAACTTGAGAAACTGGCACAACAACCTGGTCATTGCTGGTGGGGAAAGGCGACGGGGTGAGCGCTGCCGCTACCTCACTCACTCACTCTCTGCGCTGAGTGGAGGGCTCCCTGCGATGCCCCCTCTGCCTTGCGCACTGGACAGTGCACTGGGGGAGGGAGCTGGCGGACAAAACGGTCCCTACCCCGAGGTCCCAGCAGTCTCCGTGGAGAAACAGAGGCACAGGTGAGCAAAGTCCATGGGTGCTCACAGCGTGCGAGTCTCCTGCCAGTCCCAGCTCTGATCCTGGGGCCGGTGCTCTCTGCATCCACGGAAAAGGCATCAGTTCTGTTCTCCTATTTGGGT
Organism: Chinchilla lanigera; assembly: GCF_000276665.1. Classification (NCBI taxonomy): domain Eukaryota; kingdom Metazoa; phylum Chordata; class Mammalia; order Rodentia; family Chinchillidae; genus Chinchilla; species Chinchilla lanigera. The sequence continues at coordinate 1,307,771 of NW_004955436.1, read as the reverse complement.
TTTGAAGGCCCTACTCTGGAAGAATCAACGACTGGTAAAAAGACAACTATTCACTGGCACTGGAAGGAAAGAGGACAGGAAAATGACCTGGAGATTCCATGAAGTAAGCCGTAAGACAGAAACAAAAGCTTAAGTGACGCTGTGCTTGGTGGCTCCGTGCCAGGAAAGGCCATCTTAAAAACTGCACACGGGAAGACGCCCGAGGACAAGCGTCCTGGCCGCAGCACTGTCTGTCTCTCTCTCCCTCTGTTTCCTTTCTAGGACACCCCTCACTCTGCCCTTTGATTCCTCTATTTTGCATACTGAGTCCTCTGGTAACACTGCCTCCCACTGATCTGTGTGCTGGACTCCACTGGCAACAGCTTCCCTGAATTAACTTGAAGTAATTAAGTTTGTTTTCCCCTATGGAAATAAATGTGCCTTATTCTTTGATTTGTGAATTTGTAAAATAAAAAGATAGAGAACAAAGACCATGGCCTCCATTCCATTGTGAATGATCTCAGAAAATCTACCTCACCCTAAACTTGCTTCCTGAAATTCTACATTCAAGAGCTTCACTCTTTAGCTAAGACATCAGTGCATAAAATGGTTCATTCCAAACATTACCGTCACCTCAGCTACTTTGTGAGTTATTTTCCTTTTCAAAACCCATACTCAGGGTTTGTTTCAAAGAAGGACCCTTGCATGGTCACGCCCTCTCTTGTTGTGGATGGAAGATTAGCGATGGGGGCTTTGCAGTTACCACTGCATTCTACCCACAAAGTGGGCTCAAGCTCCAGCTCTCCTCCTTTCCTGCTGTGATCCTGGACACTTTCCTGGTCCTGGCTTCCTTACTGAGCAGGCACACTGCCGGATGGGGGGTTGGGGGACCGGATAAGGCCCATGCAGCGCTCATCAGAGCACCCCCTCGCAGCAAGCACCCAGGGCACCTCACTTCCTGGCTTCCAGGCCCCTTGCCAGGGTTAGCCCTCTGCTGGACATGGAGCCACAGGGTGAGTGACACCCACTACCAAGTGTCAGGAGGGATGCAGCTTTAGAATGACGACGCATGCCTTATTTTCAGTGAGTTTCTATGTAACCTCCAGGGCCTAGTGATCCCCTTTTAGAATGCCTATAACACGAGACATAATGAAATGCTTTCAAATTCTTCTTCCTTTAATCTTTCTAGGTAATATATAGGAATTTCATGCACAATTTTTAAAAATTTCAATCTTTGGCATAAATGGGTTAATTCACATAGAATTCACTCTAAAGTTGCTCACAAGATAGACAGTAAGGAATCTTGGAAGATGCCCAAGAGCTTTTGCTAACAGCACTAGGGTTAATCAGGATAAATGCTGGATAATTCAAATGGTGACAGAAAACTTTGATTAATTTTTTAAACAGCAAGGAAAGTCTCAATTCCTTCCTCTTTTTAGCTTAGTAGAAAAAAACTAAGCAAGAGAAGCAAACAGAACGGCCTCCCAGTTCTGGTTGCTACTCTTCTCTTGTAGAGCATTCATCTCCAGAGCCCATCAGATACAATTCTGGGCAGTCTGAGCACCTCACTTGTTAGCTGTGAGGAAATACTTACTCCCCACCCCCACACCCAGGCCACAGGACCACCTCGGGGACACTGGTGGGGACTGTCAGAGGCAGGGGCTCTTTCTCCCGCAGGGTGAGGGCCTGCTGTGTGCACCCCAGCTCCCCCTGGCAGAGCGTGGCCCCCAAAGGTGCCGTGTGTTGTGGGCTGCAGACCCAGAGCTGCACTCAGCAGCCTTGGGAGAACGTGACCGGTATGCACAGCACCACCCCACGGACGCCGCTCTGTTGCGGTCTTTTCCATCCTGATGGGTCACTGTGGGAGGGGGTCAACATGAGCCCCACTCGTGATAAGAGCCCTGTGTTGCTTGCAGCTCTGCACCCGGGATGCAGCTGTCACACTCAGGGCCCTGGGGGTGGGGGCAGGAAGGTGACAGCAGACTGAACCTGAGAGCCAATGCTCTGCAGAGGAGAAAGAAAATCAGGTCCAAGAGCAGGAGAAAATGGTAAAGGCAAAATTTCAATAGCAGGAGGAAAGGGGACTGTAGAACTTGGTAAACAAAAATGTTCTGTCTAAATTGTGTTGTCTGCTCCCACTCATTTTATATTTTATGTGCATGAAAGTAGTGTGTATGTATGTATGCCTGTGTATGTACATGTGTGCATGAATGCATGTGTACATAGTGTGTGTATGTATGCCTGTGTATGTACATGCGTGTATGAATGTGTGTGTATGTAGTGTGTATGCATGTATGTATTCTCCAGGTGCTGGGATTGAACCCAGGGCCTTCGCACTCAGTTACACCTCAGCCCTTTGTTCAGTTTTTATTTTGAGGCAAGGCCTCACTCAGTCTCCAGGTCACTTGTCTGTCTGTCTGTCTGTCTCCCCACAAACACCACTCTGTGTGCTGCTCCGGCCTGCTGCCTTCTGAATGAAGACACCACTTGGGATGCTGCAGTGCTTCACAAACAGGACATAGGAGGCCACAGTGATCCTTTCCTTTCTAGCCATCATTCAGTTTATTCTTTTATTCTTTCTTGTGACACTGATATCATTAAATCTTCCCATATTTTAACTGTTTGGCAGAAATCATCTCTGAGTTTAGAGCCCAGAAGTGCAGAAACCTAACAGATATTGTAGGATCAGTGCGGCATGGGCATGTGAGTGGCACTGGGTCATCACGGGCCACCTCAAGGTCATGCAGCAGATGGCTACTGCGGGCTTGCAAGTGGCCAGGAAGAGTTTCCATGCGGGAAAACCGACCACTAACAGGCAATTGTGCTACGTAATCACGTTTGTGAAAACTGGCCTGAATGTTGTTTGCAATATAAAACAAAGCCTGTCTTTCCTCTGTGCCCTCCTGAGATATAAAACGAACACATGAAGAGAAATCAGGCAGAGCATCTCAGTGACTTCAGGTCCAGGAGAATAAACAAGCCCCACTGTGTCTGAGGTGGAAGCCGACTGCCCAGTGTGGAGTCCGGGGTATTGGAGCGGTGCACACACACGAGTGTCTAAGTAAAGTAAAAAGCCCATTCCAGAGGAGCCACTTGTTGAATGCTGCGCTAATGAAGAGCAGCTCATGGGAGTCCTTGCTCAGAGTTGCCGCTCTCTACTGCGCTGTCTTGGCAAACACCTTGGAAGAGATACATCCACAGTGCAGGTGTCCTGGGTGGGAGGGAGGATTCGGCTCAGCAGTGGCAGTGCTTCTGTCCCTGGCGCCTCGTGTGTCTCCAGAGCAGCAGGACGCATCTTCAGCCTGGAGACCACCTGCTGTGCCCAGGCACACTGTGGAGCGGTTAGGATCTTGTGCGTGGCTCTGCCCGGGCTTCGTCTCCAACCCTGGGACTCTGCCAGCTGCTACCTGGGCCGAGGGGCAGAGGGAGCTGGCTCCACGGCCAGAGCAATGCAGACGAGCTGCCGCAGGCCTCCTGAGTGGCAGTAACTAACAGGGTCTGCAGTAAACTAACAGGGTCGTTTTTATTATTATTAAGGGGTATTAAAAATACACTTCTGGGCTGACTTCTGGGATAACAGCTGGGGATAAACAACCTGAAGAGACACGGCATTCTCAGGTATCTTCCAACTCCTTCATCACTCTCACTTCTCCTTTTCTTTTTTGTCTCACTCTCTCTCTGTTTTTGTTAGGAAAAATGTAGTCTTAATGTTTCTGGTTAAATATTTTTAAGGCCTGTGCTGGATTAACTAATGGTCAGCTTGGAACACCCAGCTGAGCTGAGTCAGTGTGGTGCTGGGTATGGTATCCCCTGAGGATCGTTGCCAGCAGCATAAGAGGCAGAACTGGAAGAGAAGATGGAGGGCTGTTGATTCTCCTGGGGAAGCTTGTCATGCTGGTTACATGCTATGAGCTCCGCTGTTCTCATCGCTGGAGGAGCTCTGGACCTCAGTGGCACTGAGGATGGCTGTGGTACTTTTCAGGGGAGCTCTGGTCCTTACTTTGAACAACACTGGCTCCACTGCAGATCCCTCAGCCTGCTGGCACAGATCCTTCATCCCACTGGCACAGACTTTCTAGCTTTCACCCCTGACCTTTGGGTCTTCCCAGTGCAGATCCTTGAGACAGACTTGCATGAGACACTGTCGTGGGCTCTAGGCCTCCAGCTGGACTCCTGCAGGACACTGCCATGGGATCTAGGTCATCAGCTGGATTCTTTGGGTCTCTAGGGTGTGGACAGATTTTCTGCATTTCTGTATTTTGACTCTTTTGGTGAATACTATAAAATAATCCTATAAATTAGGTGTCCTGTATTAAATCTTTTCCCTTGTAAACCCCGACTACAACAAGGCCCCCAAGAAAACACTGAAGGTGGGTGTAGCCTACAGCAGCAACAACACTGACACAGCTGTCTCTGGAGACCCGGGGCTCTGACCCCACCACTGAGCACCCTTCCCCGGGGAGTCTTGACCCCAAACCCACTCTAATCCAGTGCAGACCTCAGGGAGCATTCTGCTGACAAGTGTTTCTCTATCTGTATCAGAAAGCCACAGCATCACCAAGATTTCCTATTTGGAAGATGACTCACTTCCCAAGATCCCAGTGTTAAGAAGAAAAGTAGCAGCCCGCACACACCCACTGAGGTGTGCTGGACACAGCCCCGGGGCCAGGTGCATCCCAAGCACAGTCCCAGGGTGGTTTATGAGGCCTTGGTTTGGCTTGCAGAGCCTTTCCTGTGGCAGCGTGATTTCATAGCCAATCACATGGAAGGCCAAGAAGGTTCTTTCACAGGCCAGCACCTCCCCCTGGGTAATTTCACCCACGAGTACAGCAACAGAGAGCTAAAATGGATTTTGCCATTACCTTTAATAAGAGAGACACTTTTACTTGGCCTGAGGAATTGACAGAAATCCACTTTCATGCAGACTTCGATTTTGTGCAGTCCAGAAAGAAATAAAAAGGGCTGTAACAGCTGAGTCGAAGGGCTCGCTCTGCGCTTGGTTAACAGAGACAGGCTCCGTCACAGCCACGCGGTTTCCTGGCTCACTGGGTCCCCGTCCCATCACGCTGTGGTCAGGAAGGGGTGACATCCGTACGGAGCAGGGCGAGCTGTGGCCGCCACTCCCTTGGGACTCTGTTGCCCTGGGCAGAGAGAAAGGCACACCCCCGGCTGGGCCAGCGTGCAGGGGACAGCCATGGGAATCGGCGGAGGAGACCGGTTTGTTTCGTAGAGCTGGGATGTTGCAGCTGAAAAGCCCTGTAGTCCGCGGACGTATGACGGGCCCTGAGACAAGGCGATGAGAGATTAAGAAAAGACAAGACACGTAAGAAGAGGGACGCTGGGACCAGGTGGGACCTCACCTCTCAGATGGAGAGGCAGAGACAACCCAGCGAGGTCTGCGTCTTTATTTATACACAGTAAAAGAGGGGAAGTGCATGACAGGGCCGAAAGTGCCAGGTCTGTGTTTTGCTGAGAACACAGCAGAACGCTCTCAGAGCTTTGTGTGCTGTAGTTAACAGGGAGGAGCACGAAGGCCAGACACCTGCTGATACGCCACTGAGCTAGACATCAACTTGTCACATGTATTTACTAAGGTTTTGTAAATTAATAAGATAAAAGGCCAGAAACTATTGAATAGTCGACTTCACACGAACAAGCTGTACGATATGTGAATTACCGACTTCCCTGCCTAACGACCGAATTGCATTTCTGCAAGCGGGTGGCTGAGTGAGCTAGTGGCTGGGGACTTCATGCACGAAAGCAGGAGCCCCACCTGGCCGAGCTGCTGCTCACATCCCGCCTTGCGAGTCCAAGCAGCAGCCCAGCCCGGCCGTCCTTAGATGGGTAGGTCGCTAAACAAGGAATGTCTGTACATCTGCATAAAGTTACTAAAAATAAGACAACAGCAGTAGAAACAGAAGTGAGCCCAGGGTGAAGAAACACAATTTTCTGAGGGGTGGAAGGTAAGGAAAGGAGGCGGAGCCTGAGTGTCAGTCTGGAGGCCGCCTCCTCAAGGTCTGCTCTGTGGGGAGCCCCCCACGTCCCGGGCCCCACCTCTGTTGTAGTGGATGTTTACACTTCTCTCCTGCAGGGCCAGCCATAGCCCAGTGTGGGAGGGAGAGCTGCTACCCACGTGCCCTCTCTCAAGGACTCCCATTCCTGGGTCCCCAGGAGAGTATTCCGGGAAGAGAACATGTGGGAAGGTGAAGGGCGACGCTGTCAGGTCTAGGAGCTCACTCAGCAAGGGCAGCCCAGCCTGTCCTCCAGAGCATTTCCCACTTCACCGCCAGGGCTTGTACCAGGAGCCCGCAGAGCTAGTGTGAGCATGAGCATCTCGGTGCAGTGCGGTGGGCTCTGTGGGCGCTGGGTCCTGGCCTCAGGGGTGGAGGGGTGAGGGTCACTGCCTGGTCCGCTTGGTGCTGGCTGTACTGTGTGCGTGAAATCAGGGCAGGAGCCTTCTCACGTCTGTGACGCCTCGGCTGCCCGAGGAGACTGTTCTTCCTAAGATGCGCTGTGCCTCTCCTCACATCTCAGCGTGGGCCGCTGGTCTGCACTGCCCTCCCTTCCCCTGCAGAAGTAAACCCACGAAGCGGGGGTGGCGAACCCACGGCACGCAAGCCACAGAGGGCTGAGTGTCACCGAAAGCTCTGAAAGGTTTGCTGCACTGCTGAGCTTCGCCCTGCGGCCTTCTCACTGCCCGAACAAGCGCCGGCTGCCAAAACCCTGTAACAAAACAGCCGTGGCCTAGATGCCGCTGAGAGCTGAAACAGGCAGCAGATGCGCCATTTACTCCAAAGCAGGGTGGAAAAAGTTACAGTTAGCTCTGAAAACTGCTCTGCACATTGACTGGAAATACAAATAAATTTGTAATATGTGTGTGTGGTTTTACCTCCTTTATTTACCTCCCTTTTACCTCCTTTCTCTCCATCAGCTTTATTGATGATACACAGCACAGCTGCGTCTGTGCTGAAGATGAGGGGAAACCTACGAAGACAGTTGGGTCTACACACCCGGGCTCAGTAAATTAACAGATCTGGCAGCTGCCTGGTTTTGTCAATAAAGTTTTATTGGGACAGAGAGAGAGCTATGGTTCGGCGGAGTGGTTGTGAAGAGACCTTGCAGCCTGCCGAGCCTGCAGTGTTCACACTCTCGCCCTCCCCAGCAACGCCTGCTGCAACTCGCAGTCGTAGACTTCGGAGGCAGCCTGTGCGTCCACGATCAGAGGAGCGGATAAGGAGAATGTGATATGTACACACAGAGAGCTATTATGCTGCCACAGAGGAGGATAAGCGTGAGGCATTTGTAGGAAAATAGCTGCACCTTGAGACGGGGACGTGAAGTGTGAAGTAAGTCAGACACACAAGCTTGAATTCTGCATGATTTCTCTTATAGGAGAAACCTGAAGAATAAGTAAGAAGCAAAATAAAAGGTAGATAATAGGGAACAGGGAGATGGAGTTTTGGCAAATAGAAAGAGGATATTGAGGGGAGGAGAACCAAAAAAATTATGACCTGTTATGTACATGTACCAGCTCCCCACAGTAAGTGTAATCAGTATGTACGCACAGGAAGATGGGCAAACATAGCAGGTGACAGTGACGCATAGAACCATCTTCCTGAGGGGTGGCTCATGAGTGATAAATCTCAACATCAGGGATGACCGTGTTGTGTAAGTAAATTCCTCAGCAAGTTTTCAGCCTTTAACTCGGTTCTATTCTCTGGTCCTCTCATGATGCTGCACACCGTTACCCTGGCCTTGACTGATTTCCTAGTCTCCTCGATCCACAGAAATATTCCCACCACAGCCAGCCAGTCCACCAGAGGACAAACCCAAACCAGGTTCACTACTGTGAGGGCTACGTGTTTTGCTCTTTAGCTTTTTTCATCAACTTGTGGAGGAAAGTCTAAAATGTTAAGTAAAATAGATCAGACACACACGCTTAAACATCAAATGGTTTCTCTTACATGAGAAACCGAAGTATAAATAAAGAGCAACATAAAACACAAATAATAGAAGTAGGAAGATAGAACTCACTTGGATGGAAGGGATCAAGAAATGGAGGGGGAGGGAAGGCAGATGAAAATGGAACAGAGGTGAGCGATGTATGCGCACCAGCTCCACACAGCATATAGACACAGTGTACTGCAGACATGGACAAATAAAAACTAATAAACAGGGGCTGGGGATTTAGCTCAGCGGCAAAAGCGCCTGCCTGGCAAGCGGAAGGTTGTGAGTTCAGTTCCCGGTACCGGAGAAAAACCAAAAAAAAAAAAAAAAACAAAAAAAAAACTAATAAACAGAAGAAAGGAATTCAAAAAGGAGGAGCCTGCATTTCAAAGTCTGGGATAGTAAAGGCAGTAAGTGTGAAGATATGGCTTAAAAACCAGAGGAATTACACTTACATAACTTACAATACCGGACGATGTATTTTTACATCATCCAGAAAATGAGGGAGAGGCAGTGTTACTCATCGATAGGGAAGGGGTGAGTGAAAACTCTGGGAGTCTGGAGCACAGAGTTAGGGGAAGGCGCCGCCTGTGCTGGCCCGGAGGTGCGCTGCCGTGGCCTGGCGGGCCCTGTGTGTCCGAGCCAACTTCACTCCACCTCAGCTTGAAGACGCTCTGATGCCCTGAACTTGGTGCCTGACACTCTGCCGCCGGGGGATGAATCCTCAGAGTCTGGCTGTTCAGACTCAGGTGTCTGAATGTGCAGGCTGGGCACGGACTGCTCCTTGGCTGTGAAAACACCCTTGGGCTTCTCCTTTCTCTTCAAAACTTCTGCAATACCTCTGGCCTGGTCCAGTTTTCCTTGGTTTGTCGGTTTGTCCTGAGGTTGTGAGTCTAAAATATCTATTCTGTGTTGTGGAGTTCATGGAAGAGCTTTGACTTCCAGCTGTAATTCTGGGATGGCCTCTTAATTTAACTGTGACTTCTGTGTTTCATTATGAAATGGTAAATGGAAATTTTTACCATTGCCTGTTTGTTCCCTAAGTCTGTTTTTTCTTCCTGTACAAATGGTCTGACTACACTTCCCAGCCTGCCCGGCACATTTCCCAGCCTGCTTTGCAATCAGTTGTGGCCTGGGCTGAGTTCCAGCCAACCACACAGGGTGGAGGGTGTGGTCCTGTCGTATCATGCTAGACAGAGCCATACGTGTCTCACAGTCCTGCTAACGACTCCCAAGGCCTAACAAGGCTTTGGTGACTTTTTCTAAAGGAGCCAGATGGTAAATATTTTAGGCTGCTCAAGGGATGGCTGCCATACACAGAAATGGGTCTGCTCTGGCAGAACTGTATTACAAGGCGAGGTGGCCAGCCCTTTGTCATAGCTTCCAGTCGATGCTCACAAGATGGCAGAGACACAAGGGGAAAGGCACCTGGTCAGGTTCCTGACAAACTGAGGGAAAACAGCCTCCCCTGTTGCCATAAGCCAGCCACACTCACCCTGCGCAGAGCTCACACACTCACTGCTCTGCACTTCGGTATTTGTGTGAGATGCATCTGGCCCTCAGGGGTGCCAGTTCCCCAGTTCTCTGCTCACCAAGTACTGTAACAAGTACGGGGGATAACTGTGGTGAGGGGGCGCACACCTGTGGTCCCAGCACTCTGTGATGCTGAGGCAGGAGGACTGCAGGTCAAGCCCAGCCTGGGCAACGTAGTGAGACAGAGAAACACATCAAAAAACCCCCACAATATATATATACATGGGCAGCTCAGTGCAAAGGCCAGGGGTTCCTTAGTACCACAAAAAGAAAATTGAAGACAGCCATTAAAGGTCAAGTATTAACTTTTAAATCTCCCATTTACAATTACAATTGGGCATTATGAGCTTGAAATTCATAGTGTTTTAAGAAGGCTTTCTTATAAAAAGACAGACTAGGCTACTTTTGAGGGCGTTACTATAAATACTGCTTTTCTGCACGCTGGCGGCCACAGGTTGGGCTGCTGGCCCTGGTTTTGAAGGCGCAGCTACATGACCCAGCTCGCTCCCAGTGGCCCGGGATCAACAGAGCCGCTGGGCTCAGGATTCTGATCCATGTCTAATGAAAGATTCCATGCTTTATGAAAGTTTTCAGTCTCGCTAACTCCCTGGCGGGGGCCCACAGATGGTGAGGATACTTGAAATTGCCGGTCTGTTTGAGCTGCAGCATTTGGAGTCTCATCCTTGGCATCTGTCTGTTGGATGATATGCAGTGTCCCTGTCATCTTTATTTATAAACCAAGCCAGGGCCACAAGCGGGCTGGCACACGGTGGCCACAGAATAAATATTTGCTGGGTGAAGTTCTCTTAAATTTAATGCATAAAAATATGACTCCATAAAAATCACTCCATGTCCAGAGACCGCAAACTTTGCTTCCTGCATCTCCGATGACAACAGCAGCAGCAGCACAGACCTCGGGCAGACGGGGTGCCAGGCGGGCCGCAGAGCGCTGTGCCCATCCTCGCAGGAGGGACCCTGGACTGCGACACGGGCAGCCGGTCCTCAGAAACTCCTCTGACTACTGTATAATTCACAGCAATCGTTTTTTAAAAATCTGGTGTTAGAAGGAGACTAAAACACAGAATGTGTTCTAATGAAAATGTGCAGATGGAATTCTACAAAACTCACACTCATCACAGTACCAAGGACAGCTGAGGCAGCCTTTTCAGACAAATTATCTTAAGATCTCTCTCTGCCCCTTTTCACTAGTGAGCATTTTGGGTGGCAAAGACTTGTTTCTGCGGCTAGGGTGGATTCGTGGAGGCCGCACCCCCCGACAGAGGGCCCTCCAAAGAGGTCGCCTGTGACTTTGGGCGGTATGTCCTCCCCCACCTTATGCACTGGATCTGGCACCAAGCGACTTCTGGCTCTTCCCCAGAGTCAAAATGACCACGAAAGGGAAACGTTTTGAGTGAATTCAGGACATCAAGGCAGCCACAACACTGCAACTGAAGACGCTCACAAAAGAGGACTCCAGAGCTGCTGCAGAAAGCCATAAGACCGATGGAATAATTGTACTCTAAATGAGGGGGAGGGTTTTGAAGATTAATGGCAAAGTGCCTTTCCCTGCAACAACATTTTTGAAATTTTAAACATTAATTATATTCTTTTTATCACACTGTGTATCCATAAAAATCGTTTATAAGTCCGTGCTCTGAGATGGCCCGTCTGGCAGAGGTGGAAACTGGGGCTGCCGAGACCACCCCTCTCCCAGCTCTGGCCTCTCTCTGCAGCCCCAGCGCCACCCTGAGAGCCAGGCAGGCAGGGTGCTGACAGGAAGGCCCAGCCCGCCCAGCGACAGCCATTCGACGATGAAGCCAAGGGCAGTTGGGAGGAGGCTTTTAGAGACTGCTGACGGCAAAAGCACTTTGAACTTCTGCATTTAAACAAGCATTTAGCTTATTTCTTTGCTTATATTAAGGCAAAGAACCATTGTTCATAAACAGCGGTTCAATACAAGACAGCATTTAAGAACTAAGCCGGCAGTGCCAGGGGAAACACATCACCACAAAGGAGGAGGAAGGCGGTGTTTGTCTGTGTCCTGACCTTGGCTCCAGCAGTAGCAGGGCTGTGAGGCACTTGCAAAGGGTTCTCAATTTAGTCACTTTGAATTATTTAAAAAAATTATTTCCAATTACAAATGGAAACCCCCAACTGTATAGATTTATTTAAATTTTTGTAAAAATCCACTGAAACATTGTATTTGAGCAAAGATGTAGCACAAGTTAATTCTGCAAATTATATTAGCCAGAAGTGAGTCGCATCTGAGCGCAGGAACTAGGGGTTGTCAAGTCAATAGTTCCCGATATTTAGCAGTGCATGGAAACACTGCTCATCATCATTACTGGGGTGCTGCCGACATCTACGGAGGGAGCCCAGGGCTGATGCCGAGGACACTCCCTACCCCAAATGGCGTAACCACCCTGTGGGATGCACAAGCCATAAAAAATCTTGCAGAGGGGTGATTCTCAATTCTGACTGCACGTTAGGACACACGGTGAATTAATTGAAGAGCTTTTAAAAGACCTTGCTCCCAGTTAGGATCAGGTGGATGTGGTGGTGCATCCTTGTAATTCCAGCACTTGGGAAGCTGAGGCAGGAGGATTGCCACAAGTCTGAGGCCAGCCTGTGCTACCTCGTGAGTTCAAGGCCATTCTCAACTCTGCTGCAGTGGTGCGACCAGGCCACCTGGTCCCAGCACCCATGAAATAATGTCCTCCAGTGTTGTGGCCAGGAACAGCCCGAGAGGACACGCCAGACCTTTGTACCCACAAGGACCCGGGTGAGCTTGGAACATGAAGAGCGCACCGCACAGATAAAGCAAATCACAGACAATAAGCAGTGTCCAGCCTTGGGCGCTGCATCTGTCAGCTGTCATTTCTGCCACTACACTGTCCACAGGTTTCCTTTAAACTAGGAGCTCACAAGGAGGAGGAGGAGGTGCTGGCCAAAGAAAGGGCACAAAGTTTCGGTTATGAGCTGAATAAGTTCCAGAGTCCACTGTCTGCAGTAATGAAGATGCATACTTGGAATCTGCCACGATCTATTTAAATACTCTCACTACACTCACACACACAGAGAGGGAAGGGGGAGGGGGAGAGAGACTAATTAAAATAAAGTACCCTATACGCTCTGTGATGGGTGTGGTAACTAGCTTGATTGTGGCAGGCATTTAAAATGTCTACCGCTATCAAAACACCATACTGTACACCTTAATACACGCACTTCTTATTTGTTGACACTGAGGGCAAGCGGGACTCAGCCCTTGGCCGCACCCCCTGCCATGCCCAGCCAGTCCCAGCCTCTCCAGGCTCCCCCGCCGGCCCCGTGTGTGCCGTCCTTGTGTTTCTCAGCTCGGCCACAGCCCTCGCCTCGCAGGTGCCTCTGCTTCCCAGCCGACCCTCCCTCCAGCGCCCTGCTGCCCCACCTCGCCTGGCTGAGGAGACACCGCCCCCCATGTGCCCGCCTGCCGGCCACCCGCACGTGCTGGTGGTCACGACTCCGAGGCCGCATGGCCAGGCCGGGGCTCCCTCTGACTGCCTCTTTTGCCTGCCCTGTCTTGGGCTGAGGTGCACTCACCTTACAGGGCTGGCGAAGGGCTGGCAAGTGTCACGTGCCCGGGCTGACTGCCTGCCAGTGACCACAGAGGCGGAGTGGCAGGAAGAACAGTGCCCGAGCGCCAGGTGTCAGAATCAGTCGGTCCCAGAGGTGTGTGGGGTCCGGCATGCTAAAAGATGGCCAGCTTTGGGCAGGATGGGTTGCTCAGGGCTAACACACACTATGCCTCCCACCTTCTTTGCACTACTTTATGTGAATCCCAATCTTCCAGGAAGGAAATCATTCCCACTGCACGCGTTTTCACTCACGTTTGCTATAATAACATCTGCAGAGTAGAAACCACAGAATTGTGTCTGTTCTCCAAAGAGTACCATCCTCCAGTGCCTTCGGCAGAACCCATTTTTCTGGTTGTAGCTTGGGAATTTCACAAATCTTCCCAGTTCCAGATTGGGAAAAGAGTAATTTCTGGGTGGACAATAAAGGAGCGAGCTCTTCCCTCTCGTCTGCTGTGTATTTGTTTACTTACCGGTTAGCAGGTGTCCACAGTGACTGAACGCTGTTGGACAGGATGCCGCCCCTGGCTCAGGGTGGCAACGCAATTCCCACATCATGGGGCTGAGCACAGTTGTCCTCTTCCTCCCCGCACCCCCAGAGCCACCCACAGCTGCTCATGTCACGTCACCGTGGACAGACCCCACGTACCTTGTAGTGGAACAGAAACAACCCGCAGAACAGGCTGTACAGGTCCGCCGTGAGCAGGGAGAGGTTGACGGCGGTGGCGCTGGTCTTCTTGATGACGATGGGCATAAAGCTGTAGAGACCGAACATGCAGGCGCTGAAGCCCACGTACAGCAGCCCTGAGGGGCAGAGAGAGCGTCACATGGTGGCGGGCGGGGACTCGTGCATGGGATGGCTCCCTAACGCTAGCTCTCTTCTCATCAGTGCTGCCCACTGGCCAAACCCCCGCAAGCAAGAAAGCGAGGAGTCCAGGCCCATGTTCGGACAAAGCACTTGCTGCACCTTGCTAGTCTTCTGCCCCTCTGGGGAGCAGCGCGGCAATGTCCAGCCTGGGTTCTATCGCCAAGCTGGCCAGCATTAACTAGTTTTTTTTTTTTGTCTTTTTGAGACAGGGTTTTGCTCTGCAGTTCAGGCTGGCCTTGAACTCACTCTAGCCCAGGCTGGCTTCAAACTCTCAGCATCCTCCTGCCACAGCCTCACTGTCATTAACTTTTGCTCTCCATATACTTGAAAACCCTTTGACGTCTTGGGTTTCTAATGTAAACCAGGAACAACTCTGCTCAGGATCATGTGCTGTCAGGATTGTGAACAGATACATAGTTGCTGAATGGAAAAGCAGACCTGCCACAGACTGAGCGTGGGGTCCCGGAGCCCCAGCCTGTGGCCCTGGGTGGCTCACTCCTTGCTCCAGGATGGAGTGCTGACGGGTTCAAGCCTAAGAATTCTGCCCCGCCCCACCCAAGACACTGAGCCCTGCCTCCCCTAGCTTCTTAGGGTACCATGGGCTCACGTATGAGAGTCACCCCAAAATGTGCTATAGTCAGTCTCTCCCTATCCACTTATGCCTACATACACACTGGTTAGTACAAACTCCAGATACTCAATTTTGTAGGGTCCCAGCAGAAGTTTACAGCTAATTCTAAAATTTGCTTTATCTTTTCCCAGACGTTTTTTCAGGGCAAAGGTAGAAAAATAATGCTCATTTCTCTACTTTGAAAGAACAACGGGCAGAACAAGCATAAGTAATACATTCAGTGGATGTTTCCAAGAAATCCTGATTACAGGTGCCTGGTGGGACCAGATGATTTCTCCCGAATCTGGTGAATTTAGGGTGATTTAGTAGGGAGTGGATCTCCAGTCCCTCTGACTTATGGAGACCAGAGATTCCTCCAGAGAGAAATTTGGTTTGCTCCTATAAAAGTAGATAGGGCATAAACTCTCATTTTGTATTTTTTTCTGATTATAAGTTTAAGAAAACTCACATCAAAAATAATAAATAAATAGAAAAGTCACATCAGATCCATATTAAAATATTGCTTTGAACATTAAGTAAGCAAACTCAGGGTGACAGCGCCCTCTAGTGGTGGGATGAGCGCTCCACGGGAGCAAGGGAGGCCCTTGCTTCTGCACTGCCGGGGGAGGTTTTGTCGCAGTCTCAGGGCCTGATTCCCCCCGCACAGGTCTCAGCTCCTCACAACACTCCATTGCCCTGCCCTTGGCTTTCACGATACTTTAATCCATTTTCCTTTTAACCGAGTTACTAAAACTTAAACACTCCACAGCCTATGACTAATACCTGAAAAGACATATAAGTTGATCCAATATTCCTTAATCTGTGACCAACCACTAGGAACAAGATTCATCCATAAACTAACGCACAAAAATAATCGAATCCGGACAGAACACAGCGCAGACGTACCAGGCCCTCTGACAAGGCGGCACTGGCGTAGCTGATGCCATGACCGAGCTACAGGCTCCGGAGCACTCTCGGCCACCGTGTTCCCCGGGAGGTCCCCCAAAGCCTGGCGCACTCAAGGCGGGGCTTGGGGAAGGTGAAGGCCGGAGACTGCAGTTGGAGCGGGCTGGGGTCAGGAGAGGCGGTCACTGGGCCTGGCCTGGAGGGTCCTCCCTCTCCCGGCGCCTCCCTCCCTGCTCCGCCACCCGGGCGTCCTGGTGTGAGCGGCTCTTCCCCACGTGTGACTTTCCAGGCACACCCAGCCAGGCGGGGCTCAGCGTGCGGCCACGCTCCTCCCGGCCGGCTCAGGGCGCCTCCAGACGTAACATTCCAAGCGCGTGTGCTGAAGCTGCAGGAATCCCACCTAGGGCTACACGTCACTGTCACCACTCGTGGCTTTTGCCAGGTCAAGCAGAGTGTTGGGGTACGAATGCCCTGTTTTGTAAGTGAGGCCGTCAGCCAAATGGGCCCATGATTAGATGGGCGCTGGAATGCAGCAGTGCTCCACTCTGCAGATTTCTGGTCCTGGGAGGATGTCAGCTGTTAGTGGACGTCAGCCTGTGTCTGAGGATCAACCTGTTGTCCATGTGGGGGTCCCAAGTGACCAACAAGGGCAAACAAGTGACCGAATCACTTTTCAGCCGGCATAACTGCTGCAATAGTTACAATATAGACCACTGTATGTCCTGTCACTTATCTGAAATATTTTCTCAGTTAGACAGAATTTGGTCACTCTTGTCCTTGTGTACTAAAGAGATTTAAACTAAGGAGACTGAAAGTAATACCAGTGGCTGTTCTCATGCTGTGTGCCGTGTGCTGGACCTGCCCTTGCTATGCTCCACCGCGCGGGGACGCTCTTGTCACCCCTCGGCACAGGGAGGGGACAGGTTGCAGAGGCGACAGTCAGGAGACAGCCTGGCCAGGCTCAGCAGGGGACATGCCATACAGCACAGGCTGCAAAGGCGGGGAGTGGGTGACTGGCGAAGCAGGGTAGTGGGGCCGCCAGAGGTGAGCAAGCGCAGGAGGCTGTTCCACCAGACGGCCGGAGGCGCGCAGGCAGGAGGCCTTGGGGCAGAGGCTGGGGATGCCCTGCAGGCAGAGGCCGGAGAGACTCGGTCATTTCTGGAGATCTGACCCCAAACAGCTGGAAGTGGAGAAACACTTGGTTTCCACCACCATCTCCCTCTCCTGGGCCAAACCTGGCCGGGAGCCAGTGGACGGGGATGCCTGGCCAGGGCCCTCGCCCGGGCAGAGCAGGTGGGGAAACGGGGGTGAGGAGCAGAGCTGCAGACGCCTGCCCTTGGGTTTCAGTCCTACATCCGAGCCTGGGCATGCGCCCTTTGTCGTATTTCTCGCTCTGGTGAAGAGAGGTGCGGCCTGGGCGTAGCACATAGTTAGAGTCTAATGAGCATCTCATTTTACGTGTGATTTATATGATTTATATAAAATAGCACATATGACGTATGCCTGTGTATGCCACATGTATTTTATCTCATCTCTTTTTTTTTGGTACCGGGAATCAAACTCAGGACATTGCACTTGCCAGGCAGGCAGGTGTGCCACTGAGCTCTGCCCTCGGCCCCCATGTCTTGTTTTGGATCCCACTAGTATTTTATCTTTCTCTTTCCTTTGTATACACTAGATTTCTAAAACACTATTTTTAATTCTTAAAAACAATGGCTGGGTAAGATGATGCCTCAGAGCACATGAATTAGGCTCGGCCTGTCCTGGGAAGCCAGGATCCCGTCAGGCTGCGCGCCCCAGGCCTTGGGTCCATGCTGTTATGGATGGAATGTTCCTAGCTAACTCCAAATGCTCCCTGCTCTGCAGTGTCACTGTCCCAGCTTCAAGGCAAGCTTCATGTTCTGGCCTGTGGTGGTGAAAATCTGAAACAAGACTCCACGACGCCTGAAGTCGAAAAGCCGGAGCGTCTCGTGAGTCCGGTGGGCCGACCGCCACGCGCTCTTCTTCCCTATGGTGTTCCCTCTCACTCAGCTTCCGTTTGTTCACACAGCCGTTAGCACACGGCGAAGGGGATGAAGGGAATAGTAAAGTGGTTTCTTAGGTTCCTGGCTGTGATTCCAACACTCCTGCTCCCCAGGAGCACACTTTCACTGTACTAATTCCCATGTTTTACTCGGGTTTACTGATTAGCTCAACACAGTCTCTGCATTCTGCAGAGCAAAACGAACAATAGGAACTATTGCTTTCTTGCTTTTAATCAGTCTATCTTGTGACTGACCCGGGTTGTAGAAAAATAACAATCTGTTAAAAAAAAATGCCTTGAAGTCAAGAAAACAGAAAACATGTACTGTTCCATTTATCTGTGGAGGAAAGACACCCTTCTGCTTTGGTAAAGTGAAACCGTGTGAGTTGTCCAGGCACTGTCTGAGGCTGGTTAGTGTCGTGGAAAGAGATGAGGACTCCTTGAATTCTGTTCTCCTAAGGCATGCAGGGAGCGAGAGGATGCTGCTCCTCCTTGAGGTCCCCCTGCCTCTCTGGTCCTGAGGCACAGTGGCTGCCATGTGCCTCTCGGTCCGCAGCAGAAAGAGCCAGGCCAAGCCTAGGCCCTGCCTTGCCCCTGCGTCTGTGTCTGTGCGTCTTGTGACCCGAAAGAAGGCAGAAAAGGACCCGCTGCCTCCACGCGCCCATTTGTTCACTCAATGAGCAGATTCTCTGAACACCATCTGCCTGGAACTGAGCTAAGTTGCACAGCGGTCACCGTGAACCAAGGAGGACAAGGCGGCCCGCGATCGACATTGGGGAGGCTTCAGACGGGACAGGAGGCCTATTCGTTCACCCTGCGGGCTGTTGTTTCCAGCCAGGAGTTACAGGGTGCCCTATGGTGCGCTCCTACCCCTTCCTCATCGCCCGGGACTCCTGGGGACTGACATTTTAACGGCAAGCCTAAGATCCCAGAATAAAGCTACCTTCTGAAGACACGTCTAACTAAAACTGGTTATAACACATCCTCTATGGACGTGCATCTGGCAGCCACACAGGTAGAGGACAAGTTCTTTCTGATCATTGCTACTCCCGTCAGTGGCAAATTACTTTACCCTCAGACGTCGTATGTGAAGTGCTGTGGGCCCGGGTGCCCTTGGGTGCCGGCCTGGAGTCACGGAAGCAGATGGCTCTGCATCGTCAGCCTCCCCTCCTCCCCACCCCACCTTGCCAGTGGTTTTCATGGGATCACAGCGCTCTGGAGAAAATGCAAGCGGCAGGACTCTGTGACACGCACAAGGGCTCGTCAACCACTGAAGTCCCTCGAGAGAGCCCTGGGGACAGTCACACCTGCTTCCGCGGGTCGCAGAGGCACTTCAGTAAAGAGCAGCACTCTTTGCTAAAGCGCCGCTTCCTAAAGTGCACACCAGCTTTGTGTTTTGGGGCCAAAGCACGGGCCCACCTCTCTGCACTTGCGCCTGAGAGCATTTTGCTTTCTTTCTGCTTTTCAGCCTAGTGACGCACTTCCCTGTCTGTGGCCGGCCTCGGCCGTGCTCCTGGACAGGTGCTCACAGGGAGTGGAGGAGCCTGCGGCCCAGGCCCAGGCAGCCAAGAGTCCCCGAGATGACGGGGGCTTCGTCTTCCTTGCCTCCTCCTGTCTAAGTCCCGCGGTGCTTATGTCCTTCCCAGCACCACTGCTCCTCACACACTTCTCAGCACCATCACCGCGCACAGTGCCGGCACCGCAGCCTTACCTATCTGCCAGTCCCAGGGGACCTTCAGCAGCTCCTTGTGCTCCATGATGGCTCTGCGGAGTCAAGGAGAGTGGGTGTGATGAGTAGCAGGCCTGAGCTCTGCTTCCCTCCCTTACCACGTCCACACACAGGACGAAGCCTCCAGCCGAACTTCCAACATGACTTTAGGCCACACAGCGGCGGCGTGGCTCCTCCCGGAGGCCTTGCCGGGCATGGCTGGTGGTGGGCTGGCGGGCTTGGTGTGCACAGTGGACCCCGCCACCCGCCCACCTCTCTGTCCGCTCGGCCACACCTGGCGCAGCCTGCTTCCTCCTGCTCAGGGGCTCCCGGAGCAGCAGCGGCCAGTGCGGGAGAGCACTGCACTCGCAGGGTTAGGCGCCCCTGGCTGCGTTCTCCCCAGCAGTGCCTCACAGGTGGGCACGCCTGGCGCGCTGGAGGGGTGCTCTCGGGTGCCAGGGCTGCTGCACCGTGAGCCCCAGGCACGAGAGGGACCGGGGTGTGCTGGGCCTGCTCCGTCACTCACAGTGAGTCCAGCCTGTCCCGGAGGTGCCCCTTTGCCAAGCGAGCCTGAGGCAGCGTCCCCGGGGGCTCAGTCCAAGACAGTGGGCTGTAACGGAAGCAAGCGGCCCCGGACCTCCGGATAGGTGCCTTGCACTCAGGGACGAGAGCCGTAAAAGCACCGTCCGTCTACAAAGACAGGCTCCGCAGAGCCACGCAGGGCAACCCCTTTCCTCTTACCAAGCCTTCGCACCTTCAGAACGGGCCCCAATAAACCCTCCGTAGGGTTTTGTATTTCTGTGCCTTTGTGCTGTGGGCTTTTTTCTTTTTCTTTGTTTGTGGTTCTGGAGATTGGATCCACACTGAGCTACACCTCCAGATGTTTTATTTTTTGAGACAGGATCTTGCTAATTTACTAAGCTGCCGAGGCTGGACTCGAACTTGCAATCCTCCTGTCTCCGCCTCCCAGAGTTCTAGGATTACAGGGGCACACCAGGACCCCTGGCTTGCTCTAGAGGGCTTTTCTTTGCTTGTTTATTTGTTTTATCAGTATCTCAGGACAGCAAAATTCAGAGGACTGCCAGAAATACACTGAATGCCAAATGTGTTTAAGGTGACTCCAAAACATCTTCCATACATAACTTTGGACACTGAACCAATACAACTACAAAGTGCTGGCTTTGTAGGAAGAAATGTGGTGAACTGAGAATTACTTCTTTGTGGAAAAGGAGTTGCTGATCTCAGGCTGGAGGTGATGTGCTCATTCTTTATCCCTTATAAGGAATATAGGACATAAGTCCTTTACTGATAGAAAGTTACGCTTTCTTGACCCTTATTTTAACAATAAATGTCAGACACCAAGTGATGCTTTAAGTGATGACTTATTTGCTCCAGAATTATTGCAAAACTGGTGCTTTTGCCTTTTCAATCACTAGTGAATGTTTGTGTTACATCTTTATTTTTAAATGAAAATGGAAATCCTAAATTCTAAGAAATGAATTTGAAGTATGGTTTATTTTTATACATCCATGGGCAGTAAAAGAATGAGTTTTTAACAGGGCAATTTTAAACTGCGAGTTTCCCAGCAGTTGTCACTAGCGCACAGGATGTCTCTTTTTGGAAGTACATTGAACTGTGACGTTCATGCTTAATTTTCGCTTCTCTAATATCCCGCTCAATGGTTCTGGAGGATGGAAGTGCTCATGTTTTCTAACAAATTACCTTCAAGGCTCATTAAATGTTCTATAATAATTTATAATACACTTGCTTAGTTTGAGAGAAATTTACCAAGCAATTTGCACATTTGTAAGAGCTAGGTGTGGAGGCTGGTGCCTGCTCTGCAGTCCTGATCTTACACCTGAGGGCCAAGAGGCACAGCAGCCCCTCACCCCCACTGGGCTCTGGCTGTTTTACTCACAGTTGAATTCCACTGAAGAAGGCACCGAAGAGCCCGATCATGCCCAGGAACTCCACGCGGCTGAGCGTCCGGACGATGTACTCCTCCCAGACGTTAGAGATGCCGTACAGCGTGGCCCCTCCCAGCACCAGGAGGTCCCCCACCAGCTTGTTCTCCCCTGGGACCAAGAAAGCACAGGAGCCCCATTAACAGGACCTGGCGCCAGCAGCTGAGCTCCCTGGCCCATTCCAGTTCTGCAAGAGGCCCACGATTTCCCCGGAAGTGGGCAGTTCGTGCCATGCTCTAGGTGTGCGCTGCTGTCCAGGAAGCCCGTGCTGACAGCTGGCACACCGAAGGCCTCTTGCTGAGAAGGACACGAGTTTCTTTCGGTCCATTCTCTCCACAGAGCCTGGTGCGGGGCCTGGGAGTGTCTCTGTGAGCGGCAGAGGCTGGCACTGCTGACGCACTGCTCCCTAGGGCGCTCTGTGACCTCAGGTGGACCCAACGTGGGCCAGCGAATCTCTCCCGCCCTCCACTCTGCAGGAGGAGAGCTCAGCCAGCTTCACAGTCACCTTCAACCACAGGCAAGATGCGAGCTGTTCAGATGATGGGATCGAAAGGATCTGCATTATTTTCTCCCCAGAAGTAGTAACGTGAAAAGGAGAACAATGTCATTAATGCCTGACTCATAAAAAGCCGTTTTCAGCTCAGTTTTGCTTCCTGTCCCATTTTTAAGAAGTGTGTTATCTAGTATTTTCTACAATTAGGGGAACTCTCCCCACTCCAGGGAGCCAGGGAATTGGGGCAGAGGAGCCCAGGGCAGCAGCAGCCCCAGCCCAGCAGTGTGGTGCCTGCGGGTGAGCTGTGGCCCCAGCAAGAGTCCGGCAGGCTCAGCTCCGGCCTCTCAGACGCAGAGCTTCTCCTGAGCAGTTGGAGCCCAGGCACTCCAGCATGTGGCTTCCCAGGAAAGGACGCGGCCCGGCCTGCGGGGACCTCAGGCAGTCACCACGGAAGGCCGGAGCGCGGAGCCACTTTCCATGAGAGGACTGGAGGGAGAGGGAAGAGGTCTCGCTCTCAGGGAATGATGGGGAGACTGGACTGTATTCAGTCGGGGGTGGGGTTGGGGTTGGGGTTGGGTGAGCGTGCGGCCCTCAGTCCCTAGCCAGGGGCTGAGGCCCTGAGGGGCAGCAGGGCTCGACCCTGGGGAAGCCGGCTGTGGCGACTCACTCACTGGAGCCTCCGCTGTGTGCCAGCCATAGAAGGGTGACAAGCTTTCAATTTTAAGGAGTTCACGGAGGAACAACCCCAAAGACAAAATATACCTTTAACTAAAACTGTAAAATTATTCGTCTCTTTGTTCAGGAGACACTTCAGGATCCTCAGTTACTAAAATTAATGTTATACAACGGGACTCGGGAAAGCTAAATCATAAGTAAACAGGTTAATAGGAACTATTAACATCGATCTATCTCTCAAAAGTCCTGAAAAGAGAACACCCGGTCCCGGTGAAGTCTCACTGAGTTTTTTGAACTCCATGATTATCCAGTTCTGGCCTCTACCACAGAAACTACTCACCGTTTTTTGAGTCTTTGCCAATCCAGGGATAATTATTTGGTGAATGAAATGGTTTTGTGTAACAGCAAGTTCAGAAATATTTTCTGGTACCAGTGACAAAAATGCTCTACATTGTTAACTACATTTTTGCTAAAAACCATACTCACCGACTTTAAAATCAGTTTGAAGGGGATTTGTGCGCGCACAGCACAGCGGCCATCGGCTCATGCGAGGAGGGCCCTGAGGGCCCTGGGCCCTGGCCTTCCTCTCCCTCTCAGGCGACCTGGCTGCCCCTCGGGGAGCTGACCTCTCCCCGTGGGCTCCATAGGGTGTGCCTTGCCGGCCCAGCATGGCCACGCATCTATGGGCTGAAATTTCTGAAATCACAAACCAAAATAACCCTTTCTTCCTTTCAAATTGATTTATCTCAGGTGTTTGTTGTCGTTGTCGTTTTGGTACTAGAATCGAACTCAGGACCTTGTGCTTGCCAGGCAGGCGCTGTGCCGCTGAGCTACCTCCTCAGCCCTATCTCAGGTACTTTTACAGTATGCAAAGCTGACAGATGTGACAAATATGAAAATGTCACTGATTAAATATGATCAAACTAAACAGAGCACAGTTTTATCAGCCACGTAGCACACTGAGGTGCTTGGTGTGATGAGGGAATTTGTGTTTTGTGTCTAACACTTGTGCTGAGTTAGCTAAGAGTCATGACACATTGCTCCGTTCATGCGTCTAACGCAGTGGACACTGGCGTGGTGCTGCTTGCTGGTTTTGTACAATGCTCCCGGGCTAAAGTTACGCCCAGAAAAGCTGTCATTATGTCTGCACGAAGCCACAAGTGACAGTGCTTTTAAATGTGGAGTTAGCGGACCCATCTGAACTTGTGAAAGTCCGTTCAGCCACCGCCTCGCCCGAGCTCCACACCTGGCATCTGAACCCTCTCGAGGTCCTCTCTGCGCGTGTGACCTGTGGACTCGAAGGGTGTGGGTTGTGACTTAGCCCTGTGCTCTGCGTGGTCCCGGGCGTGGCTCTCGGAATAGGATATGCTCCCTACAGGAGGCGCTGACTGAGGGTCCTCCTCACCCCGTGGGCAGCGGCTTGGGCAGCGGCAGCGGCAGTGCAGGTAGAGTTTGAACCGTGTCATGCTGGGCAGACCAGAGGGTCTTTCTGCACTTGTTTCCTCATCTTAAAATGTGTTTCTTGTGAGAACACAACGTGTGAAACGCTTGGTGTGCTGCCTGGGCTTACGAGGTGCTCGCAGATGGTGTCTGGAAAGCGAGTCCATCACCCCGTGAGTGACCCCGGCGGCGCTGGGTGAGCCTTTCTCATCCCCACTGCCCCTCGAGTTCTAACTGCTTTGCAGGAATTGAATTTCCTCACTGGGGTTTTGTTTAATTATCCGAAGTCCTGTTTGGAGGCTTCAGGGTGTGTGAGTGGAGGCGGGAGGAGGAGAGCAAAGGTTTTTAAATCACTGCTTACACTTGGTCGACCACTAAACCTGGAAGGCGGCTGGAGCTGTTCATGAAAACGTTCCCCCCCGCTCCGCCACATCAGAGTCTCAAATAGGGGACACCTTCGTTTTGCAGGGACTCGGTTTAACTCTAAACGTCGCACACCTGGGAGATCCTCTCCACTCCAGGCAATCTGGGAGAGTTGTTCACCTGAACTTACTATGTTACAACAATTGTACATTTCTTAGAGCAGTCACTGCTCTGAAAAAATAAGGATTAAGTGATATACGGAAAGAATGCTGTCTAGACTACGTGTAGGCTACACGAATTTCCTATTTTCTCTGTTTTTTTTTCCTTTTTAAAATATATTTTATATAATAACTTAAGTTGCTACTGAATTAAACACTTTTGTAGGGGTGAATTATGTCCAGTCCTGATTTTGTCAGATGAGCTGTTGGACACCATACCTGAGCTGGACTTAAAACATCAGACAGGGACTTGGGTGCCTTTTCAACACCCTGTTGGGCTAAAGCTGACTCTGTTGACATGACTGCTTCCTGCGTCACAGGTCACCGATGCTGTGGGTCTACGGCAGATTTCATGGACAGATAAAACACTTCAGGGTGTTTTTGCCTCCTCCAAATTTTAAAAAACAGAAAAGGAAAGTCTGACTGCTTTGGAAAGGGCTCTAATGGGCTTTCTGTCCTTTTCTTTAATGGTTCTTCTTTTCTAACGCTTCATTTGAAAGCTAGAAAAATCTTTTACAGAAGTCGGGTATAAAACCTGGGGACCCATTGAAGTCAACTGAACATCCAGGCATAGGCACTCAGATCCATTAGGACCGCCAACTTCCCTGCCCAAGGATTGTCAGCTGACGGCCAGGACCAGTGGCAGGGCTGGGGGCAGGACCCTCCTGAGGTACATGGCTCTGCTTGGCAGAAGGCGGAGGAGGGGTAATTAAGTTGTGATTTTGAACAACTGGCCACACTGTACCCAACAAAAATGCCATCTGATTGGTTCCAAAGAGACTGTCCGCCCCGAGCCTACTGACTCCTGCACAGAGAATGCGGCTGGCCCTCCTGTGACCCATGGTTCCTGGACAAGAGCTGGGGGTTGGGAGATGCTGCAAGTGCATTTCTGCCTCTCTGTCATGGTGGGCCAGGCGCTGGGAGGCTGAGGCTGTCTCTTGCCCATGTTGTATCTTCTGCTCCTAGCACGCAGATGGGAAGACACTTGCCTGGTGTCAGGAGCTTGGGGACTGAGACCCTGTGCTTTCTCAGCTCTGAGGCCCTGGGCTCCTTCCTGGGCTGCCTGGATCTTGGGGTTCTCATGTGTTACACAGAAAGGGGCTAAAGAAGGTCCTTGTCAGTTATAAAGTTCTGTGGTGCAGTACAAATGACATCATTTCAGACTTCAGATGACCTGGTCTCATGAAGTGAAATGTCCCTATTCTGACTCTTTGCTACCTAATTTCCTGGCAGAAAGAGCAATCCCAAGCACTATAGAAAAGTGGCGCCTTCTCTTCTACTCCAGTGGTAACTTTCTTTCTGTTCCAGGAGCCCTTCTACAGCAGGAAGATTAGGGTCCATTTGAAAAGCATTACATTTAAAAAGGACCCTCTGAGATTCAATTGGCCAGGCCTCCCGAGGACCCACTGCAGGGTTGACAGGCCGGGAGTGAAGCTTCGCCAGATGTACCTCCATGCAGCAGTGGTACCAGTGACCCTCTGCCCACTACAAACAAAAGCCGTGCACAACAGGCTGAGCTGAGCTGTCTCTCTTGAGATACTGAACATTCCGCATCAGCCTCCTGATGTTAAATGCCCACCACGTAGGCCCGTATCAGCCTCCGACTGGTGGTGGGGAGGCTGTACGCTCAGGAGCGGGTGTGTCCAGCACCAGCACCTCCAGCCAGCTGCTCCAGCCTCTAAGACGTCCCCAGGCCAGCAATGCCCCAGAGGCAGCTTCTGGGCCCTTGCTGTGCCCCCCACTTCCTCCTTGCTGGGGCCTCACCCGCCTGGAAGCCCTTGGCCTGGACTCACCTGCTCCCTGGTGTCGCCCCACCAGCACGTCGGCGCCCACCATGCAGCCCATGCCCAGGATGCAGACCACGATGCCCAGGAAGTGCACGGCCTTGTACCGGACCAGCAGGAAGAACCAGGACAGCAGGATCACCACCGGGATCACGAAGCAGTCCAGGAGCTGCAGGGTGACAGGGAGAAGCTCAGGGGCAAGGCAGGGCACAGGGGCGGGAAGTGCACCCCGCAGAGAGGACTTCTTGACTGACTGGGCACTGGGGCTACCAGAGCAGAGGTGGAAGCCCTGCGGGGATGGCTGAGGCCTGGGAGGTCACCAGGCCTTGCACGGCCATCGGAGTAGAGCTGGGCATGGGAGCGGGGGGGGGGCAGAGTCTGAGGACGCTGCGCAGATCCTCAGAACTGACACAGAAGCCGACAGTAATTTCTCCCCGACATCATTCCTCCAGACCCGATAGAAGTTTCTAATCTGTCCTGGGCATTTCATTCTAGGAAGAAATTGCTCCAAATATTAATACAAATATTAGCCTCAAAGCTTGAAAATATGTTAATGATACTGTTGTTTAAAAAGAATGTGATAAAGGCTGTACAAAGAATAGAACAACAACAAAAAAAAGCTCTGGAGCCAGACAGCTCCTCACCCTGCAGGTAACCACACTCAGCCTGGGCCCTAGAGCCCCTGGGACATAGCCGAGCACCCCTGGCCGGTTGGGTCTTAGGCACCTGGGCGCTCCCAAGTCCCGAGGGCAGAGCCGTGTCCCCGAGGTCACACGGACTGTTGGTGTCAGCAGGACTTACAGATGGTGACATCTTTAAACAATCTTTAACGAAGGCCACGGCAGGAATGTTTAAGTCCTGAGGCTGCAGCTGTCGCCGAGGTGCCTGTGACTACGTGGGAGAAACTGCGTGGTGACTGCTTGGGAAGGAGCTGATTTCTTAGTGATATTTTTGCCTCCAGCCTTCTCTACTCTCTATAGGCAAAATAACTTCCGAAAGTTTTCTGATAGCTTAATTTCTTAGCCAAAAGATTGTCAGAGGAATAAAAGAGAAGCATTGTGGTAGCTGTCTATCGCTAGGACTGTTAAGAGTGAAGAAGTAAAGAAACACAGGAGACTCTCTGGTGCCGTCATTCACCTAGTTAGAAGACTTAACTTTCTTTGTATCCATTTGTCTCTGCAAAGGAAATCATAAAATGTCAAAACCAGAAGTAAACAAGAGCCATTACTTCATAACCACCTTATGCTTTGGCAAACCTCAGAGGACATTAAAGCTTATGCTTTGCAGAGAAAAGTGTCCAGCACTGTTAGGTTAGGTAGCTTGAACCTTTTGTCCCTGAGGATTCAAGCTCATTTACTTTCCTAGGTCATAAACCTTCAGCAAGAGCCTCAGAGGTCCAGGCCCCTTGTCTGATCTTTCCAGTCGGGGTATCAAGGGCCTCACTCTCTGAAGCCTTGGCGACAGCACTGTCACCCTTATGTGTACTTTAAGTGAGAGAAGGTTGGACAAGTTTGTACTTAGAATTTGTAAGACAACTACAGACATTCCTTGTTTATCGACAGAATTCAGCTCCTTAAACTAGGTTGTTAAATGCACTGGTCCCTAAATGAGGAATTGTATATAGTTTGTACACTACAACATTCAGAATAAAGAAATGGTCAAATGCAACTCCAACTTGATGACTTTGCTTCTATTTGCATACCTCTGACATGCAGCACTGTAACGTTTGACAGAATGTAAAATTATGTGCTGCACTATACAGTACAATCAGAATCAATCAAAGAGTACAATCAAAAAGTACAGGCCTGTATAAACAAGGTGTACCCTACAAAAATGACACCGAGTCTCTACCAACAAGGTGCACACAACTGTACAAAGGAAGAGGCGGTAAGTCCAAGTGGCGGGTCCTAAGTCCGAGTAGATGCCCTGGTCATCAGTCCACAAGTCGCTGAGCAGGTAGGTTGTTAGACAAGGACACCTGTGTTTTCTGACACATATTCTCTAGCATGGATACAAAAATCTAGAAGAGACATTTCAGAAAATGTCTGCGGCTTCTCTATTTTGTACCTACAAACCGGAACATGGCCTGGCACAGTCCTCCTCTTCAGCTCAGGCGGCACCCTCCTCGGAAGGCGGGCACAGCAGCATTGCGTTTCCATCCTGGTGAACGTTTCCTTGGAGATGCCGGGGGCCTGCACAGTGCTGCACACATTTTCTCTTCTTTAACGCCAAACGCTGTGCTCCACTCACTCAGGTCTTTCCCCTAGGATCCAACTGCTGGAAAATAATTGCTAGATCCTTTAAAAATTGCCATTTTTGCACATCAAATTGGTTAAATGTTGGCATTTTCTCATGGTTCACCTGAAAGACCCACAAAGTGAGTGCAGATCTGACGGCAGCTGGTTGACCCAGGTCACAGCTAGAGGAGGAGTGTCCCTCCTGTGCTACTCAAGGGCGACGTGGCCTCCGGTGGGCAGATGTATGGTGGCAGACATCACCACGTCTTTCTCCTCCCTAGGCATCTCTCCAGCTAGTGGCTGTCTCACCCACACACAAAGCAGCAAAGCCAGGCATGGTGGCGCATGCCTGTAATCCCAGCACTTGGGAGGCTGAGGCAGGAGGATTGTTGTGAGTTTGAGACCAGCCTGGGCTACAAAGTGAGTTCAAGGCCAGCCTGAACTGCATAGCAAGACCTTGTCTCAAAAAGACGAAAAACAAAGCCGCAGAAGCGAAACTCTTGGAGATGGTTCCTAACCCTTCCTGTTTCGAGCGTCACTCTCCCACCGAGGTGTGGAGTCCTGCATTCCACCGTGGGTTGGTGGCCTCCTCTTGGGTGGGGTGCCGAGGGGTGGGGAGGAAGGAGGTCTTCCTGGCCCAGTGGCGTCCTGAGAAACAGGCGTACTCCCTGCCGTGCTCCCCGTGTGCTGGCTTGGGTTGTCCACGTGGAAGTTCCTTTTTTGATCAGGAGCCTACGTACCTTAACACAAGGCATCACAGTCTCTGGAAGACGGGAGGCGGGATCTGTTGAATGCAGTGCTAGCAATGGTTGTCTTCGAGTGGGGTCCCCCAATCATCACAGCTCCACGGCCCGGATCCCTGGTGGCCTCCACACTTCCTCTCGGGCACTCACTACTTCACAGTGTACAAAACACCGGGTTAGAAGAGTCTTTCCAACAGGAAGCGGATGGCTTAGCAGAACGTTCCAAGTGCTCACACGCCCACGTGTCCCCAGTCCAGCACAGGTGATGAGGCGCCGCAGCCTCCGCCGAGAGCTCTCTGCCCCAGGACAGAGCTGTCTGCTCCTCGTTAGCTGTCTGCTCCCCTCCAGCGAAGCGTGCAGCTGCCGCGGCAGGTGACGCCAGGAGAGTGGCACTGCCCTGCACTTGCCTCCTCTGCGTCTCGCTGGCAATTCTCCCGGGCTTCTGCAGTGACACATATGTAAATCTATCTCTGCCGAGCAGGATGGAAGCGTTAGCGGGAACACATGCTCCACAGAGTCCTCTGCGGCTGCCGGTCCAGCTGGAGAGCGGGGACCACCTGGGGACCACACAGTCACATGCCGTCAGCCCCATCCTGATCCCTGGAGCCTGAGAGTCCGACCGGGGTGTCCTCAGGGAGGGGACTTCCCCTGGTGGGGTGACCTGGCCCCGTGCCCTTTGCCCAGACTCGCCGCCCGTTCCAGGGTTGTCTTGTCCATATCTTCCTCTCCCCACACCATTCACGTTTAGGATTTTTAAAATTATGTTAGAATATTCACCCTGACAAAGCCGTGCTCCTACCAGGTGGCTGAGGGGTCTGAGCTAACAGGTGTCACCGTGCTGACCGTGAGGCAGCTCCTCTCCGGGCCAGGCCCTACACAGATGATTCGGAGAAACATTTTCACCACACCGTTTTCCTTTGCTTCCACCGGTAAGGATTTCACTGGCCACGCTGTGCCAGTCAGCAGCACTCCCTAGTTACTCCGGCACACTGACTTCCGTGGCTTCAGTGAGAGAGAGAGAGACCCTGTCACGCACTGAACTCTGGGACAGGCACCTGGAATCTCCGTGAGCGGAGGTGCAGACCTTAGATACAGCTCCCTGCTCCTTGGGGACCCCTGCCTGGAGCAGAGCGGAGCAGGGAGGACAGTCCTGCTGGCCAGTGACCGCAAGCTCATTGGAGCTTTGATCACAGTGAGCTCTGCGCGTCAGCCAGCCAGGTCCCCGGAGCAAGAAGCAAGGAACGGCGTTTGCTGTGCCTCTGCTGCTGTGAGGTGCCAGGGCCTTATCCTTCCCACTTTACAGGTGAGGGAGCCGGTGACTTGCTCGGAGTCACAGGGCAGTGAGTGTGGGAGGTGCTGAGCCCTGACCAGCCGTGGCCGCACACGAAGACTTAGGAGTCAGGTGCGGCAGGACAGGGGCTCCAGCAGGGAGCAGAGCTCACTCAGCCACATGGAGCGGGGGCAGCGCGCCACTGAGAAATGACCCCTGGCTGGGACTGCCCCTCTGTGTTTCTTGCAGTAAAGGAAGTGCAGGTTAGAAGGCGCCATCTTGGCAGTCAGAATTAGCGCATGTGCTGGGGGGAGCCTCCAGTGCTGTGTGGGTCTCGGGCGTCTGCGGGACGTGGTTGTCTCAGGTCAGCCGAGCCCTAACTTGTGCTTCCTATTGACAGAATTCGTGGGCATCAGAACACGAAGGAGGACATCAAACATGTCCACGTTTCAGAGCCCATACTGAAGGAAATGAAACTTTTCTGATAAAATATTAATCCTACATTAATTTTTCATTACTTTTGATTCCTCCAAGCATAAAACAGCTGAGAAAAACAATTTCCAAAGCTAGAGGAAAATATCTTATACTTTTGGGAATCTATTTCTAGCCTAACTCTCTATTCTGGGTTTTGTTGAAAAAAAAAAGGAGAAAATTAGACTTTCATGGCTTTACAGTAGGAGTTTACTTTTTGGTGCATCTGGCAACTATTGAGCACCTACCGTGTGCCCAGCCCCGCTGCAGGACCGGGATGCTGAGGAAGGTAGTGCCAGTGGGCACAGTTTTCTCCACAGTTTTCACCACTGGTCACGGGAAGGCGTGGCTGGGGCTCAAGGTCGCACTGTCCCTGCTCCACAGAGCCGCCCCCCACCCGGCTTTCCCGGCCCGCTGCAGCCCATGCAGCTCTCCCTGACCCGTCCGGTCCGTGGGCTGCTGGCTCCGCAGGCCCGGGTAGCTCTCACTCTCCATCCTGCTGCTCCGCAGCGGCTGGGCTCCCCTCCCCCCCATCGGGGTTAAGACGGATCCTGGGTCTCTGCCTCTGGCGTCCTGACCTCACCCACTCCTCAGTGTCCCACAAACGGCAGAGCCCTCAGCTGCAACCGCCCTCCTCTCAGTGCTGGGGACTGAGCCCAGGGCTGCTGCAGTGTGCTGCATCCCCCGCCCATTCTTTGTACTTTTTTTGCATTTTGAGACAGGGGCTCACTAAGCTGTTAAGTTGCCTGGGTTGGGCTCGAACTTGAGATACTCCTGCCTCAGTCTCACAGATGGTTGAGATTGTAGGTGTGCACCACCACGCCCAGCTGGTTTTGACTTCTCACCTTACAAAACCCGCGCGGCACTGGGCATCACTCACTGCTCTCTCCTCGAACTCTCTCCTCTTGGCTTAACCCCACCTGCACCTGTCTCTCTTTTCCTCTGTCTGTCTAAGTCTCCCTGTCTCTCCATCTCTGTCTCTCTGTCTCAGTCTGTCTGTCTGTCTATCTCTGCTTCTCTCTCTCTATCTTGGTCCTGGGGAATGAATCCTGCAGCCTTTTTAATTTTTTTTCTTAATTTTGAGAAGGATCTCAGTAAGTCACTAAGTCATCCAGGCTGGGCTTGAACATGCGATCCTCCCACCTCAGCCTCCCAGGGTGCAGGCATTACGAGTGTGCGCCCCAGCCAGCTCCTCCTTTGGTTCCCTTCATCCCCAGGCTCCTCTGTGGCTCGCTTCCGTTCTGCACAGGCAGGCCTCCTCCTGTGCTGCAGAGCCCGCCGCTGCACCTTCCCTCGGCAGCCAGCTCCGGCCCTCTGGTTTCTGTTCCCAGACACCACAACAGCGCTGGCAGCCTCACGGCGTCCCGACCCCCGCGAGCTCGGGCAGAAGCTGGCCCTCCCTCACCGCCCCACGGTCCTTCCACCTCCTCGCGCGGTCCTGCTGCTCCCGTCTCTGGCCCGTCCACCCTCCTGGTCGGGGCTGTGCTCGGGACTCACAGCTCTGTGCACCGAGCGACCCCGCGATTCTGCTGACCTGGCGCTGAACTTGGAGCCACAGGACGGATGCTGCGCTTGTGCCACGTGTGCCAATGCCCCGTCGGACCCGAGGTGTCCGCCACCTGCTCCTCCCTGAGCAGTGGGACCCCAGACACCAGGCTGCTGGGGGACCTCGGGGCACCTGGCACGGAGCGGCCACTCCACGTCCTGCAGCCCCTTCGGACTCTGCGCCTGGATAAACCGAACCCCTCTTCTGCTCCCCACTGCCGCCTCTCTCGCCCACCTGCCCGTCTGCTGCTGGGAGCCGCGGTCCAGCTCTCCTCCCTGCTGCTCTGCGCTCGCTCCGCGGCGTTCCACCAGGCCTGGCTTTCCCTACGGCTCCTGGGCAGCGACTCAGCGCGCACTTCCAGGCCGCCTTTCCACGGACCCAGGGGGCCACCCAGGTTAGCAGTGACCCAGCCCTGCAGGAGGCCTTGGCTCCTCTGCTCCTCGCGCCCCTGCCCCGGGGTTCTTCCTTTCCCGCTCTGGCACCCTGGAATCATTCTGGACGCTTCCTCTTCTTTCCAACCCCCTGTCCTGTACAAGCACGCAGAAAAACCTGTGGCCTCGTCTTCTCAATGTGTCCCCGCCTCGGCCAGCTCTGCCCTGAGCTCCGGCCCCTGTCACGGCCCTTGCCCTTAGTGGCCTCCACCCCGCCACGCCCACCACCGCCCGGGCCCTGCACAGCAGCCCGGGGGCTCTGAAAACAGGTCACTCGGTGCCCTGCGGGCCTTCTTGTGGTCTCCCTCACACAGGGCCGAGTCCGGGCCCTCTAGCCCTGTGCGATCTGCCTGCGCCCTTCCTCAAGTCCGTCCTGGACGCCAGCGCCTCGTCCCTCCCCCATCTCCCATGCCCGCAAGCCTCGTCGCCGTCTCTCCTCCTCGGTTCCCTCCGCCCAGGGCTCCCTTCCCGCTGGCCTCACTCCCTCTCAGGAAATGCACGTGAGCGTGAGCACACCTCATAGCAACGCCTCCCTGGGCTCTGTGCCCGTGCCTGGAGCAAGTGTGAGTCACGTGTGCTCTCGACACGTGCTGAGTAAAGCCTGGGTCACCCTTCGTCCACACGGCGAACACGGCCACTCCCATCTTGTGGTCCCTTCGATGTCCTTAGAATCGCTTACATGTCCCATTCGGTTCTTCATGGTCAGACCAGGCCAGGGTCTTTCCAGGCTGGAGCCCTCACCCTGCTGTTCCTACAGCAGAGACCTCAGCATGAAGCTGGGCCATGCACGGCCTCTGAATGCCTTCGTGAGCTGCCCCGGCCGCTCGGTCCTTCGCTCCGACACTTCCTCTCGCAGCGCCATGCTGCGGTCACCCAGGGGGAGGAGCTCTAGAGCTCTCACCCAGAGGCCCAGAGTTAACCAGCGCTGTGCGCTCTAGGTTGACCATCAGGAGCTTCTCCCGAAGCTCCCCATCCCACCCCAGGACCACAGTGGGGCTCTGGGTGATTTACTCATCCAGAGCATCTATGGAGCTCCTTCTGCAGGCCAGCCGCTGCGCTGGAGAAGGTAGGGCTCTGTCAAGTGTTCTCACCACCAGCACAA
Organism: Chinchilla lanigera; assembly: GCF_000276665.1. Classification (NCBI taxonomy): domain Eukaryota; kingdom Metazoa; phylum Chordata; class Mammalia; order Rodentia; family Chinchillidae; genus Chinchilla; species Chinchilla lanigera. The sequence continues at coordinate 1,273,849 of NW_004955436.1, read as the reverse complement.
AAACCGAATGAAAACCCCCAAGCAGCACAACAGCTCATGCAAAGGGCTCCGAGCCCTTCCTGCCGGGCTTCTCTGTGAGTGTTCTCCTGCCTCTGCCTGGGGCGGTGACGTCCCGCAGGGTCGGTGACTCACCTGCCTCAGCCTACACAGCACGTCCTCCCAAAGCTCCCCATCCCACCCCAGGACCACAGTGGGGCTCTGAGTGATTTACTCATCCAGAGCATCTATGGAGCTCCTTCTGCAGGCCAGCCGCTGCGCTGAGGAATACAGCCCAGGTAATCAAACAAGCCCCGGCTGGGAGTTAGCAATGCATGTAGGGAAGGTGGACGATCAGGTCAGTTGTACTGGTGCTGTGCGGCGGGGTGCAGAGGGGCGGGCAGCACCCTCGGTTGTAAACAGATGGTCAGGACGAGCTCCCGGGAACCTGGCCCCGAGGTGCTCAGGGCTGCCTGGCAGATGTGTGACTCAGTGACAGGTGGAACCACGTGGGAGAGCCACTGCCCAAGGACACCGGGCGTGCAGAAGCTGCTAGGGGCGGTGAGCACCCCTCTCTGCTCTGGTCCGCACTGTCCGTCCTGGTGGTGCCACCGCTTCTGAGCTGCCACAGAGCCCTCCCCAAGGCCCAGGAGGAGCCCCGGCCTCTGTCTTCCTGCCCAGGAGTTCCTGACCTTTGCGGAAGTGGCCCCACAGGAGGATGGCCATGAGCGGAGAGGAAGGAGGGAGGGGCAGTGACTCCACCACCCTGGACGGGTCCTGGGCTCTCGCGGGCTGAGTCCAAAGTCTCAGCAGTGGTGACGCCACAGCCGTAAGTGCGACAGCAGCTCCGGGGTTCTCCTGATTGATGAACAAGCACATCTCCCGTGCTCTGCCAAGGGATTTGGCTACTCTTCCGGCTCCTTTTATTCTCTCTGAGCTCAAGGAGCTCTTCCTACTTGACCATTTATCACGAGGAAGGCTGTGCAGCTGTCAGCTGACATGAGCTCTGTCTGTGGAGGCAGACAGGGTCCAGAAGAGTTCTGAGGTGCATCCAGGCCCCTCCTGGTGGTGCTGGGAGGAGACAAAGAGGGGACTGTAGGCAGGACCTGCCCTGCAGCGCAGAAAACACGGGTGTAGATGAGAGAGAGGAACCTGGCCTTGTACCCAGGCCTGCGGGCTGGGATCGGAGCCCATTCAGGCCACTACAGCAAAACGCCCAGACTGGGTGGGTTACAAACTATGGAAGTTTATTTCTCACAGTTCTGGAGTCCAACAGTTTAAGGCCACGGCGCTGGCGGATCTGTCTTATGGTGGCCCACGTCCTACCTTGTAGACTGACACCATGTCCTCACGTGTGGAAAGGCGAGGCTGTCCGGCGCTCTTTGAGGTCCACCCTGTGACTGGCTGCCTCCAGTCTGGGGTGGCCGAGGGACACAAACATCCCACCCCCGCGGCTTGGGAGGAACCGAGCCCTGTCCCCTTCTGCATGTGCCTTCTTGTGCTGCACAATAAATGACAAGTTCAGTGGCTGAAAAGAGCACAGGTTGAGCTCAGTCCTGTTGGTGTCGGCAGGGCTGTGGCAGGGAGCCTGACTCCACCTCATGGGCTCCTGGGACGCCTGTTCCCACGGCTCCTCACCTCTTCCTCCACCTTTGAAGCCTGCAGTGCAACCCCTTCAAGCCTGACTTCCGGCCCGGCTTCCACTGTCTCAGTACCTGCTCAAAGCCCATCTTCTCCCAGGGGTCTTTGTGACCACACTGAGGTCACCAGATGACCCAGGATGATCTCCCTTCTCAACAGCATGGATTCAGTCATGCCTGTAGCGTGCCCTTTGCCCTCCAGCCCCCAGCAAGGCATAGGAAGAGCACTCCGATGTCTTGGGGGCCATCAGTCAGCCCACCCTGGCTATGTCCGTGCAGAGAGACAGGTGTGTCTTGAAGATAAGGAGAGTTTTGTTCCTGTTGCTCGTTAAGAGAAGAAGAAAGCTGCCACTTCCTGAGCAAGGAGAGCGGGCGTTCGAATGGCTACTCACGCACGGTGCCCTGGGATTCACTCAGCACGCAGTGGCTGTGATTGTCAGGGTTCAGTTTCAACACTGGTTTTGGGACCTGCCCCGGGATTGCTGAATGCAAGGCCAAGTGTGTGGACAAAATACTAAGGGAAAGTAATGGGTTTAAAGATTCATATTCCAAGCTCTGGACACACACAATCAGGCTTCTAAGAGCGTCCCGAAGGGGAAGCTTCTCCTCTACAGCTGAGGTTGGCAGAAGCCCAGCGTGGGCACTCCAGTCCAGTGCATGTTTACTGCCGAGCCGCAAAGGACCTGCAGCTAGTATGCGGGCACTGATGGGAAAGAGGGATCTGTAAACTGGGTGCAGACATTGGGAGGAACCCGGCAGAGCTGGGAGCACCGAGCTCCTAAATTCTGATGAGATTATTTTGCCGGAGGAGATTTCTCCACGCTCAGTGGTAGAGGCGCCCTTGCTGTGCTGCTGGTTCTGCACAGCTGCCTGAGGAAACAGCGTGATGCCACTGCAGCCTCCAGCAAGATGCTGTGCCGCCCACCTTTGCCTCTAGGCCTGCAAGCAGGCTCAGCTCAGAAGGCTCCTAGAGGGGAGGTGCACAGCATGGCCCCAAGGAGTTCACGCTCCCAAAGGGCTTCTGAGTCATCTATCTCTGACAAGCAGAGGTCTGGGACACAGACATGAGGATGGGGTTTAAGGGTGTGGGATTCTGGTGGAAGGAACGTCAGCCTGGATTATGATAAATTCCTGGATGCAGGTCCATTGAGTAGTTTCTGGATTTAGTGTCACGGCTCATAGAGTTTAACAAGGTTCTAGTAGCTTATTTGGTTGGTTGGTTGGTCGCAATATGGATCAAAACAGGGCCCTCTGTGAATGAGCTGGAGATGCTGATATTCCTAGGTCTGTTGTTGAGGAGAGGATTCAGAGGCTCAGGAGGTGGGAATGCTGGAGTGGATTTTTCAGGTTAAACCTAATTCTCCACTCTGGAATAGTCCAGAAAACATACCCTTCTCCAACACCTTAAGAAACAGTTTCGTGAGGGAAGCCCTGGCAGCCCTGAGGAGCTCCATCCATCGTTGCTCTTCTCTGTGTGCCAGGCCTTATGGAGGGCTGCATAGGCTCGGCTGGGAAACTTAAAGGCCATGGGTTTAATTGGATCCCGGCATGACAGGGACCAAGTGGCAACCAAAGGCAAGGTGCACATACTTGCTGTGATGAACAGCAGAAGCAAAGCGACGATCATGACGATCTGACATGTGTAGAATGACGGCAGTGTCTTATTAGCCACAAGTGAAACAGACAGGGAGCCTGCTAAATTTTATTGGATTTATACGCAGAAAACTTTTAGGACAAGTGAACAAAAAGCTACTTCAAGTCACAGCCCCTCACCCAATTCCTAGATAAGTGAGTTTACAGACCCAAAGCCACTTGGGTGGAGGGGGAGCATGGTCACCCTGAGGAAGGACCCTGGTGCAGCACCAAAAAGTTATACTGTCCATCTTCCTCCTGTCCTTCCCCAAAGGGACCTAAGGCCTTTTACCAGGGTAACTGTACACTGGCAGAAGGGAAATGATCAGACATTTCGGGGACTGCTGGCCCCTGGTTCTGAACCAGCACTGATACCTGGGGACCTGAAACATCATTACAGCTGACAATTAGAGGCCTTTGGAGGTCAGGTGATTAGTGGTGTTTTACCCAAGGTCTGACTCCATAGGACCCACAAGAAGCAATTTCCTTTCAGCTGGCTTCAGCAATACACCTTTACTTTCCTACTGTAGGAGCACCTCAACTGTCCAGTCCTGAGTCACAGCTCTGCCCACAGGGGTCTTGAGTGACTTTCTCTCCCACACAGTGCCACACTGGCCCATTACACTGATGTCACTGTGCTGGCTGGACTGAATAGGAGGCAGCAACCACACTTGTTGGTCAATCATTTGCATATCAGAGGATGACAAATAAACCCAACTAAAATTCAAGGCTCTCTACCTCAATTCCTAGGAGTCTAGCATTGTGGGGCACATAGAGATATCCATTCTAGGGTGAAGGGTAAATTTTTGCATCTGCTCCCTGCTACAGCCAAAAATGAGACACAGTGCCTAAGGGGCTTGCTCAGATTTGGAGAGAACACATTCCTCACTCTGCCCATTCACAGAACTCCAAAAGCTGCTAATTTTGAGTGGGGCCTGGAACAAGAGAAGGCTCTGCAGTAGGTCCAGGCTGCTGCATAGGCTGCTCTGCCATGTGGGCCACACAGTCCAGAAGATCTGATGGTACCTGGGGGTCAGTGGCAGATAGGGATGCTCTTTGGAGTCTCTGGCAGGTCCCATAGGGGAATCACAGTAGAGGCCCTTAGGAGATTGGAGAGAGGATCTACTGTTATCTGTACGCCACTAATCTCCCTTTGAGAAACATCTCCTGGTCTGTTAGTGGGCCCACTGAGTTACAAGTTGGAGGTGCACAGCAATAGTCCATCATTAAACAGAGTGTTATATTCAGGATCAGGCCCAAGCATGTCTTGAAGTAAGTTACATGAAGAAGTTGCCCAGATGCCCATGGCTCTCACTCCCATTATATTACCTTCTGTCCCCCAACATGCACCTATGGCCTTGTAGAGTGTACTGTGGAATCAGCTGACAGAGGAAGAGAAGGCTAGGGCATTCTTCTGGTTTACAGATGGTTCTGCATGTTACGCAGGCACCTCCCCAAAGTGAACAGCTGCAACTGTAGCCCCTTTTCAGAACATCATCTAGTGGTGAAGGGAAATCTTCACAGTGGGCAGAACTTCCACCTGGTGGCACATTTTGCTTAGAAGAAAAAAATGGCCAGATGTATGAGTATATACTGATTCACGGGCTGTAGCCAGTGGTCTAGGTGGATGGTCAAGGACTTAGAAGGAACATGATTGGAAAATTGATGAGAAAGACATTTAAGGAAGTGGTATGTGGATAGACTTCTCCATACGGGTGAAGGAAGTGAAGATATTTGTGTCCCATGTAAATGCTCACCAAGGTGACCTCAGCAGCAGGGGACATTAATAATCAAGTGGATAGGATGACCTGTTCTGTGGATAGAAGTCAACCTTTTTCTTTAGCTTTCCTATCTCTGCCACAGTTGAACAAAATGGCCATGGTGGCAGGAATGGAGGTTATACATGGGCTCAGCAACATGGACTCCCACTTACCAAGGATGACTTGGCTACAGTCACTGAATACCCACTATGTCAGCAGCAGAGACCAACACTGAGTCCCCAATATAGCACCATTCCTTGGGGGGATCAGTCTGTGACCTAGTGGCAAATTGATCGTATTGAATTGCTTCCATCATAGAAAGAGCAGCATCTCATTCCTATGGGAACAGACACTTATGCCAGGTATTGGTTTGCCTCCCCTGCATGTAATTGTCTGCTTGTAGAATGTCTCATCCACCATCATGGTATTCTACATTGCACTGCTTTTGACCAAGGAATGCACTTCTTTCACCAAAAAGTATGACGGTGAGCTCAGGCTCATGGAACTCATTGCTCTGACCATATTCCTCTCTATCTAGAAGCAGCTGGATTAATAGAAAAGTGGAATGGCCTTCTGAGGATGTAATTACAGTGCCTGTTAGGTGGCAATACTTCTCAGGGCTGGGGCAAGGCTCTTCAAAAGGCAGAATCAGCACCCAGTTATGGTAGTGTGTCCCCCAAAGCTAGGACTCAGAGGACCAGGAATTAAGGGGGTGGAAATTACCATTACCCATAGTGACTCACTAGCAAAAGTTTTGCTGCCTGTTCCCATGACCTTTGCTCTGGCTTAGAAATCTTTGTTCCAGATGGGGAAATGCTTCTATCAGGAGGGACAACAATGATCCCATTGAACTGGATGCCAAGCTTTTCTCCTGGCCATTTCAGACCCTTCATGCCTCTAACTCAACAAGCTGAAAAGAGAGTTACAGTTGGCAGGGGTGATTGATCCAGATTACCAAGGGGACTTGTACTACTCCACTATGGTGGTATGGAAGAATATGTTTGCAGTGTGGGACATCCCTTAAGGTGACTCCCAGTATTTCCATGATCAGTGGGAAACTACAACTCAAACCAGGTAGGATGAAAAATGGTCAGCCCTTTGGGAATGAAGCTATGGTAAATGCAGCAGGTGAAGAACCAAGACTGGCTGGGGTGCTCGCTGAAGGCTAAGGGAGTACAGAATGGGTAGTAGCAGAAGGTAATTATAAATACCAGCTAGAATACATGACCATTTACAAAAACAAGGATTATAATTGTCACAAGTATTTCTTTCCTATTTTGTTAATGTGCATAAGTGTTTGTGCATAGAGACACATTAATCAGATATCTATTTTCTTTCTTTGTAACATAACATCGATTGACTTAAGTATTGTTAAATTTACATTATAGTAGTCAAGGTATAGAATGTCAGTAATCAAGGTATAGAATGCCAGTGAGCACCATCCACAGAAAAACTTTGCCTTCTGTTCTAGGGAGGGAATCGGTCAGTTTCTGTCTGTACACAGGATAGCTGTACTGCGCTGCTCAGAATCATGAACTTACTATTGGCTTTATGTGGAGGTTAAATATGGTTTGAGGAGATGAATGTGGGCAGCAGGTTGGAAAGGGGTGGGATATAGTGGTTTTGGTGAAGTTTCAAGTTGTTTGGCTTTGGAAGTTGCCCAGGGATGGGGGGCACACACTTCTGGGGTGTCAGCGTGGGTCATGGAGGCATTGCCTTGGGTTCGTGTCTGCTCCCTGCCCCTTCAGCTCTGGAATGCTTCCACTGTTTTGTGCGCCAGCTGCCATGAATGGAGCTGTCTTGCTCTACCATGCTGTACCACCATGAAACCAGCTGATCATAAACTGAAACTGTGGCAAGTTAAACCTCTTCTCCTTTACATCATGGATGTCAAGTATTGGGTCTCAGGTATCTGTGAGTCAGGTTGACTAGGGTTGTGTCTGATCATTAATTACAGTATGTCAACTTGAATGGACAAGAGATGCCTTGCAGATTAGTAAAGCACGTTCTGGCTGTGTCTGTGGATGACTGACAAATAGGCTGCAACCTGAAGGGGAAGACCCACCCTCGATGTGGGTAGCAACAACCAATAGGCTGGGAGCCTTGATGAAATAAAAAGGGAAAGAAGAAGGAAGTGGGCCTGTGTTGGAAGAGCTCCAGTCTTCAACCTTGCTCTTGCACACCCACCTCCAGCTTCTTCAGCCTCCAATGCAGATTCACACTGAGAACTCTGCAGCTCTATGATAAAGTCCAGGGTCAAAGGCCCTGGACTGTGCTGTATTCACCATCTCTCTGGTCCTGCAGTGTCTGTCTCCTTGGGCTGAGCAGCTCCTGGGTCCTTCAGCTCTCCATGGTACAGATGACAACTATGGACTCTTCTAATAAATCCCCTTTCATAATGACTCATACATTTTTATTGATTCAGTTCCTCTAGAGAACCCTAACTAACACCATTGTCATTCAAGATAGTCACTCTGAAAGGTTATGGTTATATTTTAATGAAGAACTCACTACTTAAAATCATTTTGAACTCTTTGAAATTGCCTTCTGTGCACCCATTAATACAAGCAATTGCTCATTCTTTGAGATGGGCTTTTATTATTTGGAAAGAAACAAAATGCTAGTGTTATGATTTGTGTCTAGATGTCCCCCCAAAGCCTAAAGCAGTCATGAGGCAGGCTTCTAGAGTTTATGATGGATTGATGGTCCAATGTTGGGATTATGGGTGTGAATGTTACACCCACCCTGGGGCAGACAGTTTGCATACAGTGTAAGGGAGGGAAGGAGGCTTGCTGCTGCTCCTCTCTTTTGCTCGTGTTGCTTTTGCTGTTTTCCACTACCATGAACTGTTGCCCTCTGCCATGTGCCACCCTGCCTTGGAGCCAGCCAAGTATGGACTGAAACCTCCACAAACTGTGAGCTAAATAAACCTTTCCTTCCTTAATTCTAGGTGTCAGGTATTTTGTTTCAGCAATGAGAGAAAAGTAACTAAGACAACTAGATTAAGCTAGATAATACTTTCTGGATAAAGAAAGGAAGGAAGGAAAGAAGAAAAGAAGGGAAGGAGTGAGGAAGGGTGGAGGAAGGGAAGGGAAGAAAGAAAGTCATAAAAAATTTGCATGACAAATTGGCTCTGAAGATTTCAAAAGAGAAATTCCAAAAGTACGTAATATTAACAAAGAAGTATTTTGAAGGATAATGTGGATTTAGGTGTATTGTTTACTAAACCATTTTATTTCTATCTTATATAATAAATATTGTTATTAGTTCAAGGAATTTTTAGTTAAAAAGAGAATTCTTACATAGATATGTCCAATGAAATCCAGTGGATAGTATTTCTTCATTCTCTTGTTGCAATGCATTATGGAAGTCATTTTTTACAAACTAGATCTTTTCAAGCCCATTATTTTTCAGGACCTCCAGGAAGGTAGTGGAATGGTGAGCAGCAGAGGAACAGCCTCTCTGATGTTTGGAATACAGACACTGAATATAGTGATGTGAGGAAGAGAAGGAGGAGGAAAGTGGGTCCTCAGGACCCCATAAGGTACTGAACTGAGAATTAGAGTCCACGGGGAGAGTGAAAAGAGGGACCACAATGTAGAGAAGGGAGGTGGCAAGTGGTGCTTTCTCCATGAGCCCCAGCTCAAGGTGTGGGAGGGGAAGTTTGAACCTGCAGAGGCACCTTGACTACTGGCAACACCAGAGGTCTCCACAGAGAAACACACCAGTGAAACGGAGTAGTAGGCACTGCAGACTTCAGTGGCTGCTGAGTTAGTAGGGCTCAGACCCCACCCCAGGAGAGGATGATTAGCTTTTAGCCAATTGGGAAAGAGGCCAATGGAAGTCAGTACTCAGAGCAGCTGTGGGTTGGCTCCACTTAGTGGTTCCAAGTGTCAGGGTGAGACACAGCTGAGGTCAAGCTGGCAAGATCCTGGTCAGGGAGATGAGTTCAAGATGGCAGACCTCACTTGAGGTATTGCAGGCTGAAAAACTTGGGTCCCAGCCTCACAGCCAGAAACCAGAGGCAGCCTGAACTTCAGTGGAACTGAAGGGTGAGTTTTGCTGAGATTATGTACCATCACCATAATTCTACTGCTGGCTTGTTGGGATCAATCAACATGGAGATAGCACAAAGGACATAAAACACCTGTTCACAGAGGAAATGGCAGCAAACATCCCAAGCATGGGAATAAAATTTGACACAAAGTTATTGAAGCATATAGAACTCCAATTAGCTCTGATCAAAAAATCTATCCCAAGGCATATAATAGGATTTCAACACAAGAACAGAATATTAAAATCTGTTAGAGAAAGAACAAATCATTTATAAAGGCAAGTCTATTAGAATTACAGCATACTTCTCAACACAAACCATTAAGTCAAGGAGACCTTGGAGTGAAGTATTTCAAGTCCTAAAAGAAAACAACTTCCAACCTAGATTGATGTAATCCATAAAGCTATCTTTCAAAATTGATGGAGAAATAACATACATCTATAAAAATAACACCTAAGGAAATTCATGACCACAAAACCTGCATTCCAAAATGTTTTGAAGGAAATTCTAGAAAGCAATAATGAATACTAAAAATCTGTGAATCCCAGTTGGATGAATCCACCAGGCAAGGCAAGTAATTAGATAGAGGGGAAAGAAAGGGAATGAACAACAGGAAAACAACATGACAAAGTCAATACATATCAATTATAGCGATCAATGTAAATGGTATCAGTTCACCAATCAAAAGAAGCATACTGGCACAATGGATCCAGAAGCAAGATCCAACAATATTCTGCATATAAGAAAAACATCTTGTTAAAAAAAATTCACAGACTGAAAGTCAAAGGATGAAAACAATACTCCATGCAACAGGAATCCAGAAAAAGAGGAGAGATAGAGATTGTATTTTCAGAAAAAGTGAATTTTAAGCCAAGACTGACCAAGAGAGACATAAAAAGTTACTACATTCTTGTTAAGGGAACAATCTAAGAGGAAGAGATAATAATCATAAATATATATGCACCAAATACCAGCATACCCAACTATATAAAGTAAAGATTAATAGACATGAAAAATCAAATAAGCATTAACACAGTTGTAATAGGGGCCTCAATACTCCATTGTAACAAACAGACAGATCACCTAGACAAAAAATCAATAAAAAAATCATAACTGAACCAAATTTTTGAACAAATGGACTTAGTAGATGTCTACAGAGTGTTCCACCCCACAACATCAGAATACACATTCTCCTCAGCTGCACATGGGATGTTCTCCAAAATAGACCACATACTAGCTCACAGAACATGCTTAAGTAAATGCAAAGAACTGAAATTATCCCATGTATACTATCAGACAATATTGCAATGAAATTGGAAATCAATGGCAAAAGAAACCACAAGAACTTCATAAACTTTATAAACTCATGGAAATTAAATAACACCCTCCTGAAAAACCAATGTGTGACAGATGAAATTAAAAAAGAAATCAGACAGTTTCTACAATTAAATGATAATGCCAATACAACATACCATAGCTTATGTGATACGATGAGAACAGCCCTATGTGGGAATTTATAGTTGTAAATGTCTATGTCAGAAAAACAGAGCAAGTTCAAATAAATAACCTAATGTTAAACCTCAAGGTTCTAGGGAAAGAGAGGCAAGTCAAGCCCAAAGCTCATACAAGGAAGGAAGTGATAAAGACTAAGGTAGAAATTAAAGCAACTGAAATTAAGAAAACAATACAAAGAATCAGTGAATTAGAGAGCTATTTCTTTGGAATATTAAATAAAATTGACAGACTACTAGTCAACCTTATCAAAGAAAAGGTAAGAAAAGACTCAAATCCATGCAATTAGGAATGAAAAAGGTGGAATCACAGTGAATCCTGCAGAAATCCAAAGATCCTTAATATGTACTTTGAGAACCTGTATTCTAATAAGATGGAAAACATAGTAGAAATGGACAGATTCCTGAATACATATGAATTATCAAAGCTGACTCAAAAAGATATAATGAATCTAAATAACCCAATATTAGTCAATGGAACTGAAGACATAATTAAAAATCTACCAACAAAGAAAAGCCCAGTTCCTGGTGGTGTCACTGCTGAATGCTACAAGAAATTTAGAGTCAATCTAATAGCACTACTCCTCAAACTCTTCAATGAAATTGAAAGGGAAGCAATTCTCCTAAATGCATTCCTGGAAGCAAACATTACTCTGATACCAAAACCAGAGAATGCCCCAACCCAAAAAGAAAGTAACAGCCCATCTCCCTAATGCACATAGATGCAAAAATCCTTAATAAGGTACTGGAAAACAGAATGCAGCAAATAATCAAGAAAATATTATACAATGGTCAAGGAGAATTCATTCCAGGGATGCAAGGATGGTTTAACATATGCAAATCAATAAATGTAATATACCATATTAACAAGGGCAAAAACCATACAACCATCTCAATAGATGGAGAGAAAGAATTTGAGAAAGCCCAACATCCATTCATGGTTAAAAAAAAAAACCCTACAGAAAATTGGAACAGATGGCCTTTATCTCAATGTGATAAAAGTCATCTATGATAAACTGACAGCCAACATCATACCAAATGGTCAAAACCCAAAAGCTTTCACTCTGAAATTAGAAATGATACAAGGTTATCCACTGTCACCACTCTTATTCAATATAGTTCTAGAAGCATTAGCCAGAGCAATTAGACAGGAGGAAGAAATAAAAGGAATAAAGATAGGAAAGAAAGAAGTTAAATTATTATTTGCTGATGACATGATACTCCACATAGAAGACCCCAAAAACTCTACCAAAAGACTTCTAGCTTTAAAAATCAAATTCAGTAAAACAGGTGGATACAAAGTCAACACTTAAAAATCAATACTGTCCTATACACAAATTACAAGTTCACTGAGTGAGAAATTAGGGAAGTCACACCTTTCATAGTAGCATCCAAAAAAAGAAAATAAAACCCAAATACTTAGGAAAATACTTAGGAATCAATCTAGCAAAGGTTGTAAAAGGCCTTTACATTGAAAATTATAGTTCTCTGAAAAAGGAGATTGAAGAGGATATCAGAAAATGGAAAGATCCCTTGTTCTTGGGTAGGAAGAACCAATACAATGACAATGGCCATACTCACAAAATTGTTGCACAGATGTAATGCAATTCTGATCAAAATACCAACAGCATACCTCATAGAATTAGATAAAACAATTCTAAAATTCATTTGGAACCAGAAAAGACTTAGATTAGAAAAAACCAATTCTGGGCAATAAAGGCAAGGCAGGAGGAACCACAATTCCTGACTTGAAATTATACTACAAAGCTACAGTGATAAAAACAGCATGGTACTGGCAGAAAACCAGACCCAAAGATTAATGGAACATGATAGAAGAACACAGAAACAACTCCAAACATACCCAGCCACCTTATCTTTGACAAAGAGGCCAAATACCTTCATTATAAGAAAGATCGCCTCTTTAATAAATGGTACTGGAAAAACTGGCTTTCCACATGCTGAAAACTAAAACTAGACCCATATCTCTTGCCATGAACTAAACTAAAATCAAGATGGATCAAAGATCTAAATATTAAAACAGAAACACTGAATCTGCTGGAAGACAGAAAGGCAGAGCTCTTGAAGATATTGGTGTAAGCAAAGACCTTATGAACAAAACCCAACTGCACAGGAAATATCACAAAGAATCAACTGCTGGGATCTCATTAAAAAGCTTTTTTTGCACAGCAAAAGAAACCAGCAACACAGTGAAGAGACAGCCTACAGCATGGGGAAAGTGTTTGCCAGCTGTTCCTCAGACAGAGGACCAATATCTAGAATACATAAAAAAACTAAAAAAAGCCAGACCACCTAAATTTAAAGACCCAATCCAAAAATGGGCATCTGAAATAAATAGACCAATAACAAATGCTGGTGAGGTGCTGGGGAAAAGAAGCCCTCTCCACTGTTGGTGCTAGTATAGACTGGTGCAACCACTGAGGTAATTAGTGTGGGGATTCTTCAAAAAACAAAGACTAGAGATTCCATTGACCTGGCTATTCCCCTTCTTGGTATCTTCCTGAAAGAACCACAGCCACATATGCACACCCATGTTTATAGTGGCACAGTTTGTAATAGTTAAATCTTGGAAACTGAAATGTCCATCAACCAGTGAATGGATGGAAAAGATGTGGTTTTTTTTTTTGTTTGTTTTACAATGGAGTATTACTCAGCCATAAAGGATAAACTTAACATATTTCTAGATAAATGGATGCACCTCAAGACCATATTCTTCAGTGAAATAAGCGACACATGTGTGTAAATATCACACATGGTTTTTCTGGTGTGAGAAAGTGGAAGTGTAAATGAGGACCAAAATGTTTAACAGATATTGTAAACTGGGAGGAAAATGCTGAAGTGCGAAGGGGAAATAGGGAGTGGGAGGTGGAAAGGAAGGAAGGGGAGAGGAATAAAAGAGAGAATGCAGGGAAAAAGCGGAAACAAAGCTTTAGTAAGTAAGGTGGGGAGAGGGGTTCAAGGGAGGGAAGGGAAAGGGGAAAAAGGAATCAAGATATATCATGTACAGCTGCAAACTTCCTGTGATGAATGCAACAGCTGTGCGTATCTAAAATGTAACAATAAAATTAATTTTTTAAAAAATGCATTGTGCTTTCATATTGTGTCCTCTAATTAAATCCCTTATAGGATACAGTATTTTTTTAAAGTGAGCCCCAACTACTATATTATTGCTTTAAAAAAATCCTCAAATCTTGTGTTCAACATAGAAAATTCTTTATTTTATCCTTCATCTCATCAATGATCTTTAATGTTTCAAGAACTCAGGAGTAATTATCTGGAGAAAAGTATGAGAAATTATCAATTATGTTATTTATAGAATTTTTCTGGGAGAAAGGCAAGAAAGATGACTTTGATAAAACATAATTCTAAATTTTGAACAAAAGATTTATTCAAAAAACCACTTCAAAGATAAATGCACATGTTCAGCCGATGGATGTATCTTAATTGGTAAGATCTTAAAACATGGCTAACTAGAGCACTGAGTCTTTCATTTAATTAAAATTTATCTTTATCAAGGTCTGTAATTTAGACATTTTCAAAGCAAAGAAAAATTTGAGTTTAAAAATTTATTTACTTGGCCATTAAACTTTTGGTTTTTGAACACTGTGCTTTTCCTTTTCCTCTCTGTCTCTCTGCCTGTCTCCCTCTCTCTCTGTCTCTGTCTCTCTGTCTCTCTGTCTCTCTCTCCCCCCCCTCTCTCTCTCACACACACACACACAGATGTGCTCTCTAAATCTATTTATACTACTTGCTTAAGTGAACAAAGCACTTCCCACCCCTCTCCGCCTGTAATTCTGAGCCCTTTTCTTTTCTTTCTTTCTTTCTTTTTTTTTTTTTTTTGCGGTACCGGGGATCAAACTCATGACCTTGCGCTTGCCAGGCAGGCACTTAAGCCACTGAGCTATATCCCCAGCTCTCCGCCTGTAATTCTGACTGTCCCTTGGCCAGTGGCCATGCTGGATCCACTGCAGTCCCAGGCTGCAGATCTGCTGCGAAAGGAGGCCTGGGGAATCCAAGACACCTCCCTACATCTTCCCCACCCATCCGTTTCCACCAACCTGCCAGGCCAGGCAGGTCCTTCGGCCACCAGCTCTGAGAATTCAGGATGAAACTCTGTGGTTAATGACTACCGACCGGAGTGTTTCACTTGCCACTAACCCAGTGAGTGGAAAGCACGCCTCAGGAAGCAGGTATGAATTATTATCCCTAGTACAACATGGTTTTTCTACTTACAAGAATACTCTGGTGTATTTCCTAGTGTGTTAAAAATATAAATCATTTACAGAATGTATTTGAAAATAGTCTTTCAGGAACAGCTTCATAGCAGTCAAACATTACCCCTGTACCACAGGAAAGAACTGCCCCGATTTCCTGTAAGCAGCGGCATTCCGGGCCTCAGGTGGCTTTAGCTCCCGGTGCTGTGCAAACACACCTCCACCTGGAGTGCTGCTATGCTTGCACATACAGTTCCCTGTAATATTTCCACCCGAAATGGAGCAGGTTGGGAGGGTTCTGTTCATACCTGGGAGTAACCTCAATAATCATTAGGAGATCTCCCCTGTGGACCTGAGCTCCCGCGGTATTTGATCAGGGCAGTGCTAACGGGAATGTGGGATTCCCATCCCCACCGTCTCTGAAGTTCTCTCACCTGGGCCACTGTGCATGCAGCTCTGAGGTGCACTTTCCTCTTACACTTGCGGTCCAGGAGTGAGAGTGCAGAAGGTGGGAGACTAAAGACACTTTATTAAATCAGATGGGTGGCAAGCATACGTGGAATGGGAAATGTCGGAGCGAAAGGAGCTGGTGTCACTGAGTGTCTGCTGCTTGTGGAGGCCTCAGCACGGCAGTGGCCGCCCCAGCGTGGCCAGTGACTGAGATGTAGGCTGTGGCCGCCCGGGGGGTGTTGGAGGGGCAGTGGCACTGCCCAGACAGTTGTGTGTGGGGACAGAGGGGACTGGTGGTGAGGGGCTCGGGGGACAGCGGAGGGCACTCCTGTGGGCACATGGTCATAACCTCAGGGCAGGTGGAGAGACAAGGCCATCAACTACGCGGTTACGGCCAAGGCTCCATCAGGGAGGGACTGTTACTCTCAGCTATAGGTAGCAGGACTGACACCAGGTAGGGGAGAGACATGTAAGGGCATCTCACTGATTTGTTACCTGTCTGTGCACCATGGGAGTGGAAATCTCGAGGGACCGGCTTTATTGTCGGATCCATGCTGCCAGTAAACCCAGGCTTACACACCCACTCAGTGTCTCCTCCGGACCGGGCACTGCAGCTGCCCCTCCTCCTCCGCAAGCCCAGGCGCTTGTGCAGAGCTCCATTCTCCCTGTTCTGTCCTGCACTGTGATTTGTTTACATATCCGCCTTCCAGTAAAGGAGGAAGAACGTTTTGGAAATTTAATCATGCTCCATACCGCCATTTACCTGTAAAGAGAAAGCGTTCCCGTCCTCTGTAGAACAGAGGGGGCGCCGAATAGTTCCAAAGCCCTAAGCTGCCTTTCTCCATGTTTTTAGCGAGGAAGGGTCAGGAAAGTCAGACCCATGGGAGAGGTGATTCTGTTTCTGGGATTCCACCTTCACCACATCCAGAAACATTCCTGCCAGGCGCACGCGTTATCCCAGTATGTGGAAGGCGGGCGCCTCCTGCAGGGCTAAGCCCAGGGCTGGTGTCCAGGAGGAGGGGAGGGGAGGGCAGGCGAGGGGTCCCTTGCCTGGAGCAGGCAGCTGCTCACTTGCTCACGGTCCCTCTGCCCGCAGACGGACGGGAGAGCAGAGGATGATGCTGCAGCTGCAGAGTCCCCTCACGGGGAAGGGATGCTAGATGCTTTGGGGCCCCCAAAAACAATTCACTGGTTTCCTTGGGATCACTGAGAGATTAGCCACCGGGGCCACAGCCCCTGGGGACCCAGTGTCATCTCAGAAGTGAGGATGGAGCTGGAGGCCGGGGCTGAGTGTGTGTCTGCAGCTTTCGTCTGAAGGGACATCGGTTTACGCCGGTTCAGCCTTTCTTCCCAGCCTGCTGCTCAGCCGGCTCCTCTCCCAAAGCACAGAGCCTGGGCAGTCAGCAGCGGCAGTGAGGCGGCTTCCGTGCGGGTTAATTGTAATCAGCAAACTGCGGGGTCTGGAGAGACCGCTCTCTTGTTTCCCAGCAGTGCTAGTTTAATCGGTTTGCATTTTAGCTCTACACAGCTGAGAAAAGATGAATAATCTTTGGACAAGAAGTCACAAAGCTGGTATGAAATGGTTCATATAGCACAGTTATAAAAATAGCACTGCAGTTATGATGTATCCAAAGTCACCGCTAATCTACCTCGAAGTCACAGCGACAACCTAGTCATCCTCTGCGAGTCAAGAGATAAAAACCCACAAATGTGTCTTTAGAATAAAACCCCTATAAATCCAACAAGATGGTGTCACTAGCTTTCTTTTTACTTTCTAGTAAAGGAGACAGCTGGGTTTTTTACTTCAGGGCCTCTTCCATCATCTTTTCCCCACACTGAAGTTCTCTTTCTGCCATTTAATTTTCTTTATCTTCTAATTATAAGGCAAAATTAAAATATTTTTTCTACACAAAGGTCAACTTTATTGGTCATTAGAGAAATGCAAATTAAAACTGCAGTGGAATAGTGCTATACCCTTCTTAGAATAGCTAAGTAAAAGATAATATAACATCAAACACGGATGAGAATGGGGAATACTCATTACTAGCAGGAATGTAAAACAGTTCCAACCTCTTGGAAAAATAGTTTGCAATTTCTGAATCTCAACATTCACTTCACATATGACCCAGAAGTTGCACACTTGAGCATTTATCCTAGAGTAATGAATACTTTCATTGACACAGAAACTGTTCATAAATGTCCACGATAGCTTTATTTGTAAAAGCCTAAAAGATGTAAACTATAGAAATACTCTTCAACAGGTGAACAGTTCTACACACCTGTGTGTCCACACCAGGAATACTATTCAGCAAGCAAAAGGAACAAACTACTGATGTGTGCAAGGACTTAGCTGGGATTAAGGCCACTGTGCTTAGTGCAAAAAGCCACTCGTGAGGTAAAACGCCACGCAGTCCCATTTTGTGTGGCGTGCTCCAGCTGGTGAACTACAAAATGGAGGGCAGGTTAGTGGTTTCCAGGCCACAAGGATGGGGACGGGGTGGTGGGATGTGTGTGGTCCCCTGGGGAGATGGGACAGCTCCGCATCCTGACTGTGCTATGGGAGCCCACACCGTGGACAGCCACACCCTCAGACACACACCAGCGTGAAGGCCAATGGATGAACACTGAATCTGTGATGGTGGCCTGCAGTCTGGCTGACCACACTGGATCAGTGTCAACCCCGGAAGCCAGAGAAGTTGTCGCCCCCGGGGAAAGCTGTGTGAAGAGCTCCAGGGATGGGATGCAGTTCTGAAATTCCCTGAGAGTCAATAATCACTTCAAAAATGTCTTTCTTCTCAAGCATCACACCTCATCGTGACATTTCACCATGAGGTGGGTGAATAGTCTTGCGGGTAGGAGGGCAAAGCATGGGCAGCTCCACGTCCGTGTGCTCTGCGCTCTGTTTCTGAGTCTTGGCACTGTGCTGTCATGGATGAAGGCCTCCTATCAAGTGCATGTGCCCAGGCCACATCTGGTCCTCTGAGCCTCGAGCCCTCAAGCTCCCTGTGACCTGAAACATTCAGTTGCACTCTTCACCGTGGTGCTGGAGACCCGCGATGTGGCCCCACTTGACTCTGTAGCCCCGCGGTCCTCTGTCCTTCCCTGGTTCTCCACCCTGAGGCAGCGCCACGTCTGAAACCCAAACCTGTCACATCCCCTTCCAGCTGAGCACCTTCCCACGGCATCCTCGGTGCTGGCCAGGCCACCAAGCCCTGCCGGGCCAGCGCCTGCCTCCCCTCTGGTCTTGAACTCTGGTCTCTCGGCATCCTCGCCCAGCTGTGCAGCCTCAGTCAGGGCCTCGTCCTTGCCTTGGTCCCCTCGTCCCAGGGCCTGGCCCTGCTTGCTTCCTGCTGGGTCCCAGCTCCCCTCTCGGGTCTCAGCCCCACACCGCATTTTCAGGAAAATCTTCCCCAAAGCCCCGGGTTATGCTGTGAGTTTGACAAAGATTCCACTAGAGCTACTCTGAGCTTCAGAACGCCCACCCTTGATCAGAACAGTACGGCGTGGGGCTGTTGGTGACCCCACCAACGGGTGTGAAGGTCACTGGGTGCAGTGTCTTGAGCAGGGAGTCTGCGGAGCTGGCTTCAGCGACTATGCTCGAGCAGGATAACCGTTCTCCCGCTGTGGGCTCCTCCTGCTGCTGACTCCCTGGGTGAGGCTCCCCATGTCGTCTGCTCCCCACATCTTATCCAGATGCACCAAATGCACACTTTCTTCACTTTGCAAATAACCACTGTTTCTGTCTCCTTGGAGAACTGTCCCGTTTGGGACCTGGCCCTTTGCGGCGTGCGACCTTACTGCCCTCCCCGGTGCCCCTTCTGTCTGCACCGGACCAGGCATCCTGCACAAGGCTGGCTCATCTCTCCACACTGCTGCAGGAGCGGTGCGTTTCCTGGTGCGTAGCGATGGGCTTCCACCTGCTGAGCAGTCTGACCGCAGCACCTGCTATGTGTGCAGGGTGTAGCCCAAGGAAAGAGGGGTGCTCTTCACTGGTTCTCCTTAGTTTCGCCACTTTCAATGAGTAAATGGGATGAAATCACTAAAGAGCAGGACAGATACGGTTCCCAGAGCAAATGGTGGCTGTTCGGACCGTTTATTGTTATTTAATAGGTTTATTTACTGTAGGTGGCAAAATGGCTCCGGGACTGTCAGGTCCAAGTTGCTCTTTCACTTCCCCTTAGTCCTGCTCAGTAATTAAGTGAAGATCAATTAATGATTCATGAGAATTTTATTTTTTTCTGTCATGCCAGAGTTAAAATGAACATTTTCCTAGACTGTGGTGTTAACCAGGGTGTCCAGAAGCCATTCTGAGAGGGGCAGCCGGATGGCGGGGTGAGGACAGGTGAATGGTGGTGCGCACCTGCGCTGAGCCAGAGGCCTGGGGCTCAGAGCTGTGACCTTCTGTAAGGGTTGACACACTGTGTCTACTTGAGAAGTTTAGCAGTTTAACTAAGCACTCAGCAGGCGGCCAGGGTCTTTACTCTGTAAACATCCTCATCCTGGGCAAGAGGTGGACATGTGTGAGCGCTATACCCACCCCGGTGGGCAGAGCAGCCTGTTACAGTGTAAGGGAGGAAAAGAGGCTTGCTCTTCCCCCTTTTGCTTTGGCTACTTTTGCTGTCTTCTGCTGCCTTGAAGTGTTGCCCCTGTGCCATGCCACCTGGCCTTGGAGCCAGCTGAGTATGGACTGAAACCTCTACAAACTGTGAGCTATGCCGGTCTTCTGACCAGCTCGCTCCCTCCCTCGTAGGCACCCAGAGAGAGGGCCTTCAGTGCATGGGGATCCATGGGTGGGGAGTGCCGGTCTTCTGGCTGGCTTGCTCCCTGCCTCGTAGGTGCCCGGAAGGATGGCCCCCAGTGAAGGGGGAGCTGCTCAATTGAGAACTACCATGACACAGAGAAACAATGACACAATTGGCCCACCATGCACTGTCTGCAGATGCCCACCCACGGATGTGTGTGAATCATTCAAACATGGAGAAACCCTTGGAAATACATGCCATACAATGGGTCACTCTTGCTCCTGCCATTGAGAACCAGAAAGGTCCAGAGTCAGCAGAGGAGCAGCTGCTGAACAAGGACTCGGAGAACATGAGAATGCAGACTAAGCCTACGGAGTCAGAGGTCCTGTGGACTGGGGTCATGAGAGCCGCTCGGAAGCTGTAAACCAGGAGGACCTTGCACAATAACTGCGGAGACTCCCTGGAAGCCATTCTTCCCCTGACAGTACAGGCTGTGGTGGAGCTCCAGAGAAGTCTGCAGCAGGATTCCTGCTACCTGTGATGACAATTTGGGAGAGGACACTAACTGGTTGTGGGGTCCCAATGCGATGGGAGGCTGGAGAGAAAACGCTACAAAAAATGGCTTTTGCCCCAGAAGGCTCACTTGATTTTTGACAACCCTTAGGCTGTAACTACTTGTTAGATTCTTCTTGTGTATCTCTGTCTTCCTGAGAAACCACTTTGAAGATACCACCATGCATTACAGCAGCCATTGATATTTTCCTACTAATCTATCCATAACTCTGCAATGTTTGTATTGTTTCTATCCTATTTTGTAAATAGATGCATGTCTATCATTATGTGTTTCCTACAACAAACATTGAGAAAAGTTAATGATTATTCAATAGGTCACTCATGTATAGCTCTATTTATTTTCTTTAGAAGCCACTTTGAAGATACCTAAGTATAGTACAACGATTGTTAATCTCCTACCTCTTTTGTCTGTAACTCACTATTATTTGTCTATTTGTTTTCCTGAGAAACTATCTTGTAGATAACAATATGTAAAACAATAACCATTGATAATTTCCTACCACTTTGTCTGTAATTTGGTAAGCCCCCCTATTATTATTTTATCTTTCTTTTACTCTTTAAAATAAAAAAAAATAAATAAATAAAACTGTGAGCTAAACCTTTCCTTCCTTAATTTTGGGTGTCGGGTATTTTGTCTCAGCAAGGAGAGAAACGTAACCAAGACAGATGCTATATACACACAAACTGGAAAATAGTTGTGGAGGTTAAGAAACCAGCAAGTGGTCGTGATTTTTTCCAATTCTCAATGGAACAAAAGAGAAAGAAATATAAAGAAAAAATCAAATATGTTTCTCAGGGCAAGTCACTTCTGTTCCCCTCCGTTTACAGGGACCTCCATTTACAGGCTTGCCCCTTGGCTCCTGGACCCGCTCTGTAGCTCGGGAACCCCGCACTCTCCCTGAACGTCTCTCTGAGCTGCGCAGTCAAGCTCGCTAGACGCTCATCATCTGGGGTTTGCCGGGTTCTCCGCAGGTGCAGAGGTCCTGAGGTGGACAAGCACTGTGCTTGCTGGGGAAGAGCTCGCAGCTTGGTGAGGAGACAGTGCGTGTGAATGTTACTCTCAGGTAAGAGACTGAAGAGCTGCAGCCAAAGGCCTGCTAGGTCATGAGACTGAGATCTGTTCTCATCACAGGGTCTGTGGGAGTGACGTGTGCAGACACTGTGGCTGGGCCTCCTGCACCCGCCTGCCTCGCCCTTCCCTCCGTGGGTGACGGATCTGTGACTGGGCAGCGCTAGCTCCCTCCTAACTCTGAGATTGGGTACTGCCCCACTCTAAATGTCAGTGGTAGCCTGTAAGGAAGCATCTGTCTAAGCCAAAGAGAGAAATCTTACTCTATTGGCTCAGAGAGCCCAGGTCTAAGCCAATGAACTCACAGCATTTCTTTAGCAATTAGCATTGTCCAATCAGAATAGAGCTCTGGACTCTTGCTCAGTGGTATAGCCAACGTCTTTTCTGTCTATCACTGGTCAGGAAGGAATAGGCAGGCAGCCCCCACCCCTGCCCTGTGTGACCAGCAGAGAGGCCTGCTTTAGGATGAATCGAGCAGGAGTGTCAGAGAGGAGGATGGACACTGGGCGCCTGGACGTGCCCAAAGACAAGTGGCCCGCGGCCCTGTGGGCTGACTGTCCTTCCAGATGTCCCAGTTATCAGAAGCAATAAAGCCCCTTTCCTCACAGGTGGGGCCAGTGGGCATTCTCACGCTAGGTCTCCAAGCACCCTGGGTGAGAAAGGGCCTTGAGTAAGATCTCCGTGGGGCGTGGCTGGAGGAGAGAGGGGTGTTCCTGCTCCTGCAGAAAGCTTGAGCAGAGCTGTTCAGGAGGAAATGCAGTGTGGTGTGCGTGTGTCCATGTCACTGTGTGTGTCCGTGTTCCTATGTGTATCCGTGTGCCTGTGTGTGTGTCAGTGTTCCCGTGTGTGTGTCTGCGTGCCCATGTGTGTCTGCATGCCTGTGTATGTGTCCACGTTCCTGTGTGTGTCCATGTGCCTGTGCATGTCCCCGTGTGCCTGTGTGTGTTCCCATGTGCCTGTGTGTGTGTCTGCGTTTCTGTGTGTGTGTGTGAGTCCACACTCCTGTGTGTGTGTGGAACTTTTTGTTCTATGGGCCACTGTATTAGGACAGCTCATTCTTATACCTTGTTTCTAGTAGGAAAAAAAAAGACAAAGGAAAGAGAAGTGGGCAGAGAAAGCTGCTTTCTTAGGGCAGCTCCAGGTCATGGATTTTACTGAACGATGGTGTCGATGTATACAAAGAGAACACTCCTGAGACTTTGGCTTCCATCATTTTTCTCAGTACATTTATCACTGAAAATACTCAAAAGGCTTTAAAGAGTAAATCTGTGGTAAATGGACTCAGTTCAGGAAACCCATCTGTCGGATGAACAATATGTAAAGTGTGACTATGACTTGTCTGGCAGGCTTTTGTATGTCAGAGCTGTATTGTAAGGAAGTGTGTACACAGAGACACAAAACAGCCCCTCTTATGGGTCAAGAGCTTGATCTTTCTCCCTTTGGAGTTTGCAGCTGTCTTGTGTGTGTGTTTTCTTTGAAATTCAGTGAGATCTTTGAAAAACAAGACAAAGCAAATGTAAATAAGGGACTCTTAAGGTGAGGGGTTAGCCATATTTATATTTCATGTATGTGTCTCAATGCTCATTTATGCACATGGGCTGGGGAGATAGCTCAGGGGCACAGTGCCCACCTGGAAGCTCAAGGTCCTGAGTTTGATTCTCGGTACCAAAAAAATAAAGTGTTCTCGCTAATTTATGCACAATGCTGTATCCAGATGACTTATAATTATTTTTAAGAAGCCGTAATTCATGCTTTTAAAAGGTCTGTCAAATCTTACCAAGAACCACGGATACAGAGATAATATGGAAACACGCAGGTCCTAACCTATTTTTAACCAAAAAGAATGTTATATATCGTGCATAGAGGAAGAGTTGAAAAAAAAAGAAGTAAGAAAACCAACCTTGGGATGAGTAGGACCCTTAAAACTGGAGGAAAGGCCGGGACTGAGGCCTTGCTCCCCACGCGAGGATTACAGACACTGCACTCCAATTGAGTGCCGCGGTCGGGCTCCTCACTGCTGGCCCGTGGCCCAGGACGGTGTTGTGTCCAGAGCTCAGATCCGCGGGCGACACCTCGGGCTCGGCTCTGCGTGTGAGGGGCAGATGCAGACGCATCCACCCAGGCCACCCGCAGGTTGGGCGCTGCCTGCTTGAGAGCTCGCGGGGAAGTGGGCGGTGCCTCGGCGGGCACGGGCACGGACACGGACACGCGGGCCCGCCCCTGCACGGTGCGCACGCCTCGCCTGTGCTCTCCCCTCCGCGGAGGAGGACCGGGCAGGAAGGCTCCGCGGCTCCTGATGGGAATTTCCACCCCAGAACTGCCAGCCTGTGAACTTTCATTGTAAAGTTTCCGATCGCAAGCAAGTGCTCTAGCAGTGAACGCAGGCTGAAACTTCAGCTCTGAAGTTCCTTTGCGAATCACGTGGTAGGGAAGTTAAATTAGGGTTCTATCATCTGACCTATCAGCTTTAGATTTATTTAGGTGCTTGGTTAGCTTGTTCATCCATTTTTATTACTGTGGATCCCAGGAAAATTACCAGTATGGCTGGAATTTTGTTGAAGTATCAAATCTAAGTTACATCTAATACGTTTTGTTTATTGTTTTCCGGGGCTTTGGAGTGGCTATGAGCTTCATCATATCTCCACACAAAGAGAAATAAGGTGGTGCGTGCAGATAATACAGTCAAGCTTTCCATTTACAGCATTTGACGACTGCACCCTTGAAAAGCTAGATTAAACTTGCACGTGTATGAGTGTGTGTACCTGTCTTCCTGTGTGTGAGAGACAGAGGGAGAGAGGAGGAGGAGGAGGAGGAGGAGGGGAGGGGCAGAAGACAGAGCTCAGTAGCCATCTTCATGAGTGCATTTGGGAATGTTATCCACATCCCTCATCTTTTCCTTCAGATGCTAAATTTTACATATTAAAAATAAGCTAAAAGAGAAGATTATTAAGCAGCTTGATTAGTCTACTAACATTCTAAAAAGTTATGATAAAAATAGATTTATTTTTACTCTTACTAATAATTCTGCTGGCATGAGATGAGTTGGCAACATTTGAAGCCATAAATTACTTTCCTGCATTATCAGTGGCTATCATGGCATATTCAGAATGAAGAGGAAAAAGTTGTCCAGTTACACTTGAATTAAGAAAATTAATGAAAAAGATATGAAGCTGAAGTTCACTTTTACACAACCCATCTCTCTCCTATTGCACGACTTCTAGAGTAGCAGTGGGGCCGCACGACCCCAGGCGCAGGGCAGGGTGTACCTGGATGCTGGTCAGCGTGGTGTACTGGTAGGCCTTCACCACCAGGTAGTTGGCCTCCAGGTCGATGAGGCCCAGGATCATGTACTTCCACCATCTCCGCCGCAGAATCGCCAGGAGGTTTTCTTCTCCTGAGACACAAAGTTAAAAAGAGCTGTGAGGTTCTGAAGAGACACTACCCTGGGTGTCAGAATGCGGCCCACTGCAGCGTCATAGCTTTCACTACACCCTACCAAACATTAGTTTTCTAAGGTTTCTTTTCCTGAGGCAGGGTCTCACTATGTAGGGTAGGCTGCCCTGGAACCCGTGGTGATTTCCTGCCTCAGCCTCCCAGGTGCTGGGTGACAGGAGGGCGCCACCACGCCTGGCTGAGGTAATTAGCTGGGAGTGGGGCCCTGTGGAAGCCCCGCGTGTCACTGCCACTGCTCTCCCCGGAGGCTCTCGAAGTCTGGACGTGCAGCTGCTGCTGCTGGCCTCTTCCCGGTGACTGCCACAGGAGGAGACGGTCGTGTCTTGGAGCAGCAGCTGTCCAGTGACTTGGGGCCCTCAGAGCTTTGGTTGGCTGTTGAAGGCGGGAAGGGGCCTGGACCTCGGGCAGCCAGGACAGTGCCCTGCTGAGTCGCTGGCGGCACACTTGTCTAGGTGGTCCAAACACCTACAGGTCTTTCTGTCCCAGTGACCCGCATGCCCCATCTTGACACCTCCAAGCATCTTTCAGAGTCGTTGTGTGCTCTTCATTTGCTCCCCACCACTCAGGGCTCTGTGCTGCTCTGAGCGTCCACCCGCCCCTGAGCGTCCACCCGCC
>NW_004955436.1:1217910-1247842 GCF_000276665.1 Chinchilla lanigera | reverse complement strand
CCCGCCCCTGAGCGCCCACCCGCCCCGAGCGCCCACCCGCCCCTGCACACCGAGCTTTGGGCGGCAGTCGGCGCCTCGCTGACAGGGCCAGCCCCGTGCTCGAAGGCCTGAACGAGAGGATTACGGCGCGGGTTCTCTCTGAGGACATCAGAGCCAGTTTGAGACACAAACGGCCCTTCCTGTGGCTGCGATGGCCATCCACGCCTCTCCTGCCCAGACAGGGGATGCGTGCCTGCAGGGTCAGGCTGTCCAGAAAAGCAGCCAGGGCCTGACCGAGGGGCCCTGCGTTCTGGGGTGCTTCTGAAGAAACTAGGTGTCTTGGACATTTAATTAGAAATCTGAACGGGCCTGGGGGCTGGACACTGAGTACGTGACCACGTCTGGGACCGAGCATGGCTGATGTCCAGCAGCATGTCACTGTCAGGCTGCTTGGACAGGGAGTTCCCAGGGGACCCAGCTGCAGAGTGGGGGCCTGTCCACCAGAGAGTGCCTCACCGCTGGGCCTCCTTCTGACCCCAGCCTTTCCACACGCCACCTCCTCTGCTTGGATTGCCCCTCCAGACACCAGCTCAGCAGCACCCCGCAACCAGGGAGGCCCTCGCTCTGACCCGCTGGCTGGCGGGTGCCTGGCTGTGTGCTGCGCCAGCGCCCTGCACTGGCAGGGCTGTTTTCTCATCTGTACTACATGTCAGGCAGCAACAAGTTGAAGAGGGTGCCATTGTCTTCGTCCATGCTTTAAGACCCAACAAGCATGATAAATAAGACATAACATAAAAAGGATGGATAAACTTCATGTCCAATAGTCTCAGAAACATTAAATAACATTGAAATTGTAGTACTTAAAGTATACTTATTGTGAACATTCATGCTTCCGCCAATGAAATTATTTTCTAGTTAGAATATAGACAACTGACAAATTTAATTTGTTGATAGTTTACATATAATACATGGTACATAGGGCATAAAACAGTCACCAGCATATTGAACCTTAACGGCACTTCTGAAGTCAGAGGTCACTGTGCCAGTTAATTGGCACAATGAACAGAGAATCACCGAGTTCTGAGCACACCAGCCACACCTCAGTGCAGACCGGGAGGAGCTGGTAACGGGGGCCTTCGAGCCCCAGAAGAAAGAGCCTCTCCAAAGTGCAGTTTATCACCCAGGTGCCGAGGAGTGATCAGTTGCCTTGCTGGACTACTGAAGAAGTCCAAGAAGCAAAACACCCTAAATAAATGTATTCTTTCATTGGAAGTGCCTGGAAATATGCAGCACACTCACTCAAGGAAGGCAAGAGGGTGGTTTTTATTTTTAGTAAAAGAATGCAACACTTAGAAGGATGGCGTGGGGGGTATCTACTGATTCCCATGACACTCACCTAGCATAACTGTTACAACTCTTGCTAGAGCAATGGCAATACGTTCCCCAGAGTCCCTGCTACGGGAACGGCTTCTCCCTCGTCAGGAAACGGGGCCAACCACAGAAACATCGGCAGTATCAGCGGTGCGCAGTGCTCTACAATCCCTCCACGCTTCTCAATTAGCTGGGAAGCAATAAAATCTGCTAGTGGACACTTTAGAGTTATGGTTTGGTGCTGATATGCACTCTGTGTGTCATTTTTTCATTATCAGTATGATTGAACAGAGAAAGATTGGAAATTCCACTTTCATTTAAACATTCACATTTTGTGGTGTCTGTTTCAGATTTTTTTTTTTTTTTTTTAGGAAAAAATAGTGCAGATGAAATTGAAGCCTGCCCTGCTAGTTTCTATTTCAGGCCTTCCTCCCTCTAATTCCAGGCTTGGGATGGTTATGGGCCCTTTATGTCCTGGATTTTTGCGTGTGTTGGGGGCTTGGGCCCAGGGCTTTCACACTGGCTTACATTTTTGTTACATGTTTTCTCCATATGTGTGCATCCTATATGACTCTTTTTGCTGTGTTTTTAGAATTTACAGGACGATTTACTGTTTATATTGTACACATCCCTCTAGAAGGGTTCTTTGTACCTGGCATTGTCCTAGAAATATAACATTATTGCTCTGTGTAGAACTACTTTACTAACTTTAAGTGATGTACATTATTAGGGTTGTCATATTGCCACAGCTTGTCCACATAATGATAGAAAAAGGCATATATACATGGATATGACTGCATACAGCACCAATTTCTGGCAGTAAGTTTATTTCTTACAAAGTTACATTTTTGGGCCTGATGATGAAAAGAAAATATTGTAGCTCCAATCATGAACTCAGTCTACTGCTCATTCTGAGGCATATATTTCAACACAGACCAAATGACATCAACTGAGAAATCTGCATTCCCTGAATTTTTTGAGCTTTCAACTTTTGTGAAAATATATGACTTTATTTAGCACATTTTTGCTTTGCATTCTTCCATAATATCTAAAATCCTTGTAGTTCTGATGCATCTTAGGAAAGAAAGCACAACTACTGACATGCTCTTCTTTACACTGATGTAAAAGGTAACAGTAAAGTCATACAGAAATGGTCATAAAGTCAGGAAAAACAGACGGTTTTAGGAGGTCTAAAATCTCGTACACAAAATCCACGTGCCAGCTTTTAAACTCTTGTGGCCAACACCCGCATGCTGTGGTTACTCCACCTCTCTCACAAGGGCAGAGCGTGAGATCTAAGAGCGCTGTGAAACAAACCCCACTCTGAATTTAACACCCGCTTCGTGGTTCAGAGCCTCACTTTCTACTGCTGGGGAAGACAGACCTCGATGGCGAAATGCTGCAGGAGGGACTCCAAGTCCTTGAGGTGCTGCGTTGTTCCAGGCCACCCACACCACATCAGGTGTCAGGCCAGGTCTGTAGACAGGCTTCCTCACAAAGATCACCTAACCCTTGAAGTCTAAGCCCTTGACACCAGGTGCACGTCCCTGTCCTAACTCTGTGCAGGCCGTGCCTCTTCTTGAGCCCGCCCCTTTAGTCTTGTAACTTTGCTTCATTTTCGCAGTTGCTTGTGTCCCGGAGCCCGTTTCTTGGGGTTTGCTCAGCAGGTCTGCTGGCTGGCCTCTCCCCGAGGAGATGTGCAGACGCTGCCTGCTGTGGTGCCACAGATCACGACAGCCACGTGTCCTTTGGGCCGCTCCAGAACCACCGAGCCACGCTGCCAGCCAGGCGGCACACAGTGTGCAGCTCGGTCTCAGGAACTCACGATGCTCCTCGGTGGATCTGCCTCCTGGGCGTTTGCGAGGGTTAAGTGAGGTATTCGCAAAGCACTGAACAAGGCTCTCATTATTCGTAACTTGACCTTTATTGTGAGCTCTGGGTCCCCCGCCCCATGCAAGGTAGTTGTGTAGGCAGCTGTGTGCGAGGAATTTAACCTTGTTCCCTAAATTTCTGACCTTTGTCCATGGGCACTGGCATGTTTTGGGTTGGAGTTGGCCAGGTCAGAAGGACAAACGATGCCATTTAGATTGGGGCTTGGGGTTATAACAGGAGACAGACGGGCCGTGGGCTGTGGCTCACAGCGCAGCCCAAATCAACAGAGCGCTGAGCAGGAAAGCTTCCCTGCTGGGTGTCCCCCGCTGGGGAGTTGTGTGCAGCTGGTCATGATCAGTGCCTAGAAGGAAATGCACCCTGACTCCTCCGAGCAAGCATCACAGAAGCCCTGTGTGCAGTGTGTGTTTCCTGGGCTCTGTCCCACGCGCGGCTGCCCTAGCCTGGTTATCATCAGTATCTTTTCCCTATAGTGACCATATATCTCTAATTTTCATCAAGTTGTTGTGAGATGTGGGGTGGTCTTGGGTCTGTGCCTGAAAACTCGTAATTACTTTTCCTCCAATACAGCTAATTTTTCCTCTTTCACTCAAAAACTTGAGCGCATGTGAGAAACAGCCCAGCATAACCACACCCAGAATGTTCCAGGCTTGATTTCAAAGCAAAACAAACACGGCCCTATTCTTAGTGCATTCAAACAATGTATGTAGCTATGTGCTATCTAGAGAGAGTGTCAAATATTGTACTTTATCTAGTGATATCATGAGGATATCACTCATAATAGGAGCTACCACTCACTAGCTTGAACTGGTTCATGATGGTTTGGTTAGGAAGGAGCATTGTGAGGTTTTGATTTGAAATTATTCAAATTTTCTAATGGAATTCTGCATCAGTATAAATCTGTTTTCCTGGGGTGAGCCCCCTGTGAGGAAAACGTATTTGTCTTCTAAATGACAAGAGCATTTCCCTTTCCTTCCTCCTATTTTGTGAAAAGTGACCCCGTCTGCCTCCCGGAACTATCCTGTAATTGGCTGTGATGCCTCCTGACATTAGCAGATGAATCTGTCAGTTTTGTGAATGTTGCTTTGAACAAAGACCTGTGTAGCAGCTAGTGATGCACAATGTAAGGCTAGAGGCCAAGGTGTGCTCTCCTCCGGATGCCTGCCACTGCCGGGTGTGCTCAGAAGACAACACAACAGAAGGTGTTGGCCTGAGCTCTGGCCTGAGCACGGCTGTCACAGGGGACACGCAGGTGAGACCCAATGTGGTACCTGAGCAGTGCGGCGCGTCACTGGCCAGATGCCCGGCAGAGCAGAACGCGGCCACCTGCTCACCCCACACAGCCTGCATCGCCTGCCCTGTGTGCCGTCAGAGACCAAGGCCCCTTCCGCTGGAGGTGAGGCCAGCGCATCATCCACGCGGCCCCTCACGCACCGCTGCCTACAACTCTAGGTTCAAATCACGGAGCCAGAGGCGATGTGACAGCCCTCACACCCTGGGTCACCTTGGGAAAGTTGCATTTATGGAAGGAGGCAAACACCACTCACTTGAAAATGTTGCTGTAAAGATTAAGTGAAAAGAACACGTATAGGAAGTGTTTGGCTTACAATAAATACTTGGTAAGTGACAGGCTTGTTATTAACAGCAGTGCGAGAAAGGCATTTTTCAGATCATGAAATTGGACTCAGAAGTTAAGACATTTTTCCGAGGTCTGTTCTGGTTTTTATGATACAGCACCCACTACTCTAAGAATGCTGCTTATTGCTTCTATGCTTAATAAATAAATGAGAGGCATTACTATTTATATTATCTTTCTGAAATTATGTTCAGAAGAGGCATTTTGAGAGCAATGCAACAATAGCATGTGATATTTCTAGAATATGTATACGTGCACACACACATTCCAGCTGAATATGCGGAAGGACATGTTCACGGGATTAAAATGCTTTCCTTATATCGGCCTAATGGCAGCCAGCACCACAGCACCCAGAGTAGCTCTTAAGACACATTTTTCCACAGGAAATGATGATCTTTGTAGAATGGCTGCTGGCAGATCCGGGTCTGGAAACGTAATGTGGCCATAACTGTACAGTGGTTGGTACTCTGTGTTGTGGAAATGTAATGTGCAAGTTGAACCTGGAACATCCTGTCACGGGGAAGAGAAGGTATGTGCTCAAAGACCACGGTGCTGTGTTACAAGGACTCAGATCCCAACCTGAAAAACTTTTCTGATGAAATAACCAAAATGGATAGAAATTCACACAATGTACTCAGGAGATCCAAATGTATTTAAAACAGCAGCAATAGCATCACCACCTGACAAGTACTAGTATAAAGCAAATCGGTCACCAGTGAAAGCCATGGTTGACCCCAGACATTATCTTGAAAACTGTCAAACCAAAGAAAAGCATCGAGTTTTTCTCCTGGAATTTTACAGGAACGCTAACCCTGAGTAACTAACTAGTGGATGAGAGATTTGTCTTTGTGGTCATATTCTAGAATGAACGAATAAGAAATGAGAGAATTCAAAATATCACCATTTAGTGTCTTCTAGTGAAGGAAAGAGTCTAAGCCTGAAAGGGTGCTATGAGCATTAGAAAGGAAGAGACAAGCAGCCACTACATTGTATGCACTTCTACCTGCTTCCAGATGCAAAACACAAGCTCAGAGTTGACCAAGCCTCTGTATTCAACCATCAACTTAGGAAACAGATAGGAGGAACACCTTGAAGCACGCTCAATCGGAAGGACCCAGGTTGCGGGGGAGGCCATGGCCTGGCCACTCCAAGCCTGCTCTGTCCCAAGGTAGCCCTGGGACTAATTGGGATACAGGGAGAGTGCGTGGGGCACTGGAATCTCAGGCCTGCCCAGGCTGAGTGACCCGGAATCTGCGTCTGACCCAGGCTCTGGGGAGCTGTGCAGGGGATGGTTGGAGAAATATCTTTTGGCCAAACGGTGATTGCTCCAACCAAACTTGCAATAACAAAGAATGTGAAATACAGAGATTTAAAAACTTAAGAAAAAAATCAATGGCATTCTAATTCAAAAAAACTAAGATATATATGTATAAGACAAGTGGAAATCTGAACACTTGACAGGATACCTGGAATTCAAGTTTATTTAAATGTGATCATAGTGCTGTTGTTACACCACATTTAAGTTCTTACATCCCAGTGATGAGTAGAAGAAACTGTTACAGAGGAAAAGAGGTAAGACCTGAGACTGGATTCAGAGTAACCCAGGGGAGATAGCTGGCGAGGGAAGGGTACAATGGGACTGGCTCTCAGTTGAAATTTGCTGAAGTTGGTACACTGTCATACTGTTGTTTGTTAGGCTGTTCTGTCTACTTTCCTACGTGTTGGAAGGTTTTCGTAATAAAACGTTTGTATTAAAGGAAGAATTCCATTGTTAGGAGAAGCTTTGGCCAGCAGAGCAGCACTGCTGCAGCCTGTGGGCACTGACAGTGTAGCTGTGGGTGCAGACCTCACCCCCGCCCTGGCCTGATCTCAGGGGATAACGTACTCTTCAGCAGCCAGGGAGTGAGTCCGGCTTCTCCACCTGCACTCTGCATTGCAGCCTCGGGAGCAGGAGGAGCTGTTGCCGACTCTTCCCACTGAGGTTGGGACGGGGTCAGAGGCCCTGTTCACTTTCGTGCATTCTGCCCTCGCAGTGGTTCTGCCCTTCTGCTGGTGGCCAATTGCCTCCTGCCCTTGGCGCTCCATTTACAGAGCGAACCTGTGTCTGGGGCCTCAAAGTCTCTGAGGGACTCTATGGCTGGTGTGGTGCAATGTGTGTGCCAACCATGGGAGCCTTGGAAAGCTGGGGCGGAGGACCTCACTCTTTCCAGGGCTGGGACTGCCGTCTTCAGAAGGGGGTAAGAGGGCATGATTCGAACAGCAGCCACCAAGAGCTGGAGAGTACAGTGTGCCACGCGGCAAGCTTACACCGTGAGTGAAGCCCTGGCATCCGGACCCATGCACACCCCAGCCATCCTGCCGTGCAGTGCCCGCGCTCCTGTAGTTCCAGCCTCAGCCACACGCACGGACCCCAAACAGAGCTCTCAACCCCGCTGAGGTATTTTGGAAGCAAGAAGACAAAGTAAAACATGTCAAGTGATGCAGCTGCGTGCGAGATTACACAGATGTCTATTTACTTCCTGGCCATGTTAAGGGCTTGCACTGCTCTTGCCACTGTGTCTGGTCCTTAAACTCAGTGGCACAAGTCACCCACAGGTCTGGGCCGGGACTCAGGGCTGCAGCTTTTAAAAGCTCCTCTGAGATGGCGCTTGTCTCTGATGTGCCCTGGCACTCTTGGTTTGAATTGGGCGTCTTCTCTGGGGCTTGCTGGCCTGTGTCTGGGGGAGCGAACAGGCAAGTTGCGGGGTGGACTCTGTTCTCAGGCAGTCCAAGCCAGGGGCCTGGCGGATGCACTGTGCACCTCAGACTCTTCCCTTCCCAGGGAAATCCCCCCACCCGGACCCACTTCACTGCTTCTCTCAATTCTGTTTGGTGGATCTGGAACTTAACCCTACCCTTCCTCATGTTAAAATGTTGCATACATGTTACTTTTGTGCTGAGTAGTAAATTTAGGGAGAGCAAGCCTGTTTTACAACCCTTTTCTGTTACATTCCAGGATCAGACATGGTCTGATTAACAAATACTGAGAACAAATCTTGAAACATGCACACTGCAGATCTGCTTCACAGAAACTAAGGTCTCTGTTTTTATTACCTTCTATCACACACATGCTACAGCTGGGGACCTCAGAGCTTCCAGAGATCTGTCTATTTATTGATGCTGCATCCACTTTGGCACCATGTGACTCAGCACATGTGTGTTGATGATGTCTGACAAGACATGATCCATGTTAGAATTTACTGGAATATATACCTTCCCCAGAAGTCCATTTTCTAATAAAATAAGTTTTAAAAATCCCACAAAAAGCAGAAGCACCCACTGTCCATGGTAATTGTCTTTTCCTGGCTCTCTCCTTGGATGTGGGTGCACTGATAGGACAGGAGCTCTGAGAAGCGAACGGCCAGTGGCCCCGATGGGGTCAGGCTTCAGACCTGATGCGGGCTCCTCAATCTCGGTGGTCGGTGCTGCTGAGCACACTCCACCGACACGCTTTTGCAGTGAAGAGAGGCGATGCAGGGCAAGGAAGAGTCACCACACCGAGCTTAGCATTCTTAATGTAAACAGGGACAGTTCAAGCCGTCCTCCAAGTAACCCCGCTGACTGAGCGTGCCTGCTCCTCATGTGTCTTGGATCTGAGTCAAAGCCCAGAGCTGGAATACCTGCCCGACGCCACCGCCACATCCAGTCTACCTCCAGATCTGACTTCAACTGAAAAGAATGTTCTTTCGTGAGAGGTGTGGCTGGAAGTCTGAGGGGCATTTGGGGGATGTGGGTCTTTGTCCAGCTGAGAAACCAAGCTACTGGCATTGCTAGGTCTAAGGCAGGAAGCCCAACAGTGGACAGAGGTAGCAGCATCAAATAGGGTGAGGGCGATTCGCATGCTCCTGGGTGTACCTGGCCTACAGTACCTTTTATCTCCCCGCTTCTCCTGCTTAACTCTTTCTGGAGTGGCCTCTCATTTATTCCTTCATGATAGAAATGAGACCCATCTGCAGTATGGTACACCTGAACCCGAATCCCAAGGATTTAGTTCTATGCAGAACCAAAGCCGGGCCATCTGTCCATCTCAGACCTGCCGTCTGCATGGGGCCATCTGTCCTGCGAGCCCCAGCCAGGGCAGGGCAATCGGCTTCCCACTCCACGTTTCTGTGATGCCCTGAGTGTAGGGCTGGCCTCGAGAAGTCAGCAGATGAATGCACGTTTCAAGAAAGTAACATTTCTAGGAGAGGAAACTGCTAAACTGACCTTGAGGTATTCTATTAGCGCTTACATTAAGCAGTGTTGTGAAGCCCTTGTTATATTTTTAAACCTGAGGTCAGAGGATAAAAAGCAGAAAGCACAGTTTCACCAAGGAAAATTGCGAGGGTCAAGTTAGGATGAGGCAATTATTTTTTCATGGTTATTATGTTTGTAATAAAATACACATACTAGAAAAGATATAATTTTAACCATTTTCAGATGTGCAGTTCAGTGACTTTATGTATATCCATGTGCAATCTCCACCACCATTTCTCTCCAGAAGTTTTATCCTCTCATTCTAAAATTCTGCACTTCCTGACCAATAAAGCCTTACACTGGTAGCTGCTGTTCGGCTTCACATTGACTATCTTGGCGACTTATAGAAGTATAATCACACTTTAGCTGTCCTCATTATTTCACTTACCATGTTTTCAAAGCTCGTTCATGCCGTGGCAGGTATCAGAATTTCACTCCTTTTAAGGCCAGGAAACATTCCAAAGTGGGGTTATATTATATTTATTCATTGGTAGGCACTTGGGGTTTTTCCACCTTTGGGTGTTCTGAGTAACGCTGCTGCGAGCGTTTGTGCAGAAGCATCTGCCTGAGACCCTGCCTGGATTCTCTGGGGGTAGGAGTGGGAACACAGGTGATGCGCTTTTATAAATAAGTCCCCCGAGGTCATAGGACGAATGGAGCTACAAGAACCTTTTTGGTCCAGTTATTTTTGTTCCTTTTGTTGTCATCTGTACTGGCTCTTTCTAACCACTGCATCCTAAGTGATTATCCATATCAACTCTTCCACATCCTCTTCCATGTGAACTCAGTTTGAATCACTTAGGAGTCTAACACAACCTACAGCCAGTCTATGAGAAGGGAGTGAGGGAATGGGAGGGGCTTCTACATTATGATGTTCACACTTGACAAGAAATCCAGAAATAGCTGCTATTTTGGGGCTGAATCGAAGTTCTGTAATAGATCAGTGTGTAAATGGAAAACTTATACTTCTATGTTCTGCAAACTTCAAGAATCATGACTGCAACATAGTACTGCTCTGTTCAGAACTTTCAGCTTTTTGAAGGATAACAAGAACAGAATTCCATGCAATAAGTACCTTCGTGCCATTTAATGAACACAGGCCACCACATAGTTTTACAGTGTAGACTTTCTTGTAAATGAAACATTACAGGGGCCTCTGAGCCGATGAATTCCTGCCATTTCCTGTCTGTTTTTGCTCCTCAGACTTAAAACAATTAAAAGTGCGCTGCTCACTTTCTCCAGCAGCTCTTTGGGAGAGGGAAGGAGCTTTTCTTGTTTTCTCCCATTTAACATTTTAGTTATAGGAAGGACACAGTAAAAGCTCTAGAGACTGTGGTGACCTAGAATGAAAACACACATACCAAACCTTCACTGCGTCTAGAGTCCCTGAAATAAAGAGCATTCGTACTCTTAGGAGGAAAGCATGAAATCTTCTTCATCATCCACCATCGCCTGTCGAATGGATTTCACTTTTAAGTGACACCCATATCCCTTCAGTGGGTGAGTGGTTACTGGCTCTTGAGTCTCATCTGGAATGCCACATCTTCACATTTCTAAGGGTCTTAAGTGGTGCCTCTGTCCATGGTAGCGACGCAAGTGCCTCACAGACTGGCATCCGGAATCCTGCAGCTCCTTCCACTAACAGTCATCAGTGAAGATGGGGAATTAGAAGAACCCCAACTAGGATGTGCAGACCCCCCTGCACTAACAAAAGCTTTGACTGTACCCCATAAGGATCAAATATGTGAGGCGAATCACGGCAGGAAGCTCACCTCTGTGTCTGCCAACCTCCCTCTCTGCCTTTCCCCATTGGGTGGGCAACGCGTGTCAGCACAGTTCCCACTGTGGCAAGAATTGACCTCAAACGCTCATGGGTGCCTCTACCTCCAGGGCCTGCCATGGTCTCCATGTCTCTGTTACCTAGCAACAAGACCATCTCCTCTGTGCAAATAATCCCTATCATGTATTAGTTTAAAGCACTTCTCAGGCTCTTTTTTTATTTTTGAAAACTTTCAAAAATACCCTTTTTCTCCCATGCAATTTAAATTTCCTGCACATTTTTAGGTGCAAGACTGCAAGAGGAGATTTGTGTGCAGCTTTCAGCTCTCTTCTGTTTCATCTCTACCTCAAGGCCTTGCAGTGTGGCAGAAGAGAGAGGACCAGAACACACCTGGCTGCCAAGGAGCACTGCAGGTGACAGCATCTGCCCAGGCATCAGGGCTTTCTGCCTCGAAGTCCACTTTGCCTCCTCTGAGGATCCCAGGGCCCACATTGGAGAGGCTGGGATTCCCTGTCACCTCTTGTTATGGGGGTCCTGGAGAAAGGTCTGAAGAAAAGGACTGCTCACAGAAGTATCTCATCAGTGCCTGCCGATCATCAGTCAATCATTTTTAAGAGAGGTGAGGGAGAAGGGACCAAGAAATAAAATGTAAAAGCCACACATTCACAAAAAGACTCTGTGTGTCATGGATTCTCTGTCTCTCTCAGACAGACAGACAGACAGACAGACACACACACACACCCATGAGTGGCCTACTATTTTTTGTCCTTTGCAGTTGATTAGGTGTTTTCACATTGAACCTGTCTTCTTGGGCAAAAGAAAGCACAAAAGAAAATTGTGCAAAAGTGTGTTAAAAATCAGTAGTCATGGGAGACAGGACCCAGTACTATGAATGCCGAGCCCTGAGAGCTCCTTGCCTCTGCTTTTGCCCTGAGAGATGGCAAGCTGTGTGTACCATGGGTTTAAATTCCTCTCAGTTCTCCAAAGGATCCAGGTGTACCATGCACTCAGTGCCCAGCCCAGGAGGGACCTCTGCCCTCACACACATCTCCCAAGTTCTGCTGCAGGCTTGGGTCTTCCTGGGCAATCTCCCTCTTGGTAGCCTTCACATTCTCCTGGTTTCATCCCTTTTCTTCACTGATGATCACCTCACAGCTCTCCATGAAAGTGTCAGGCTGTGTTTTGTCATGTCCTTCCTCCAGGACTGCCTCGTCCTTCCTAGTCAGAGCTGTGACCCTGGACATCTTGGAGACAGTTTGCACCCACTGCTCCTCCACCCCTCATCGCAGGCACCTGCAGTAGTCTGCACACCTTGAGACGTCTGCCCATAGCACTTCTCCAGGGAAGCTTCTCCACCAGGTTCCAGCTCAGTGCACAGGATTTCTCTGCTCTTGCCCCACCCTTGCCATGGAGCTGCTATAAAGTCCTTAGCTGCAGGTCTCCATGCACACTGGGCTTGCTCTTCACACACATACGTTTGCATGGGTTTGAACCCCACTCCTGGTACCAAATTCTGTCTCGCTTAGTTTTCTCTCATTGCTCAGACAAAATATCTGATGCCCAAAATTAAGGAAGGAAAGGTTTATTTAGCTCACAGTTTGTGGAGATTTCAGTCCATATTTGGCTGGCTCCAAGGCAGAGTGGCACATGGCAGAGGGCAACAGTTCATGGTGGCTGAAGACAGCAAAAGCAACAACAGCAAAAAGGGAGGAGCACAGAGGGCAGGATCTTTCCCTTCCTTATACTGTAGGCAAACTACCCACCCCAGGGTGAATGTAGCACTCAAACCCATAATCCCAGCATTGGACCACGGATAAAAAAAAACAAAACACAAAAAACAAAAAACCTCTAGAAGCTGGACCCAAGACTGCATGAGGCTTTGGAGGGACATCCAGATACAAACCATAACATTCCACCCCTAGGCTCCCAAAGACTCATTTACATCCCTTTATGCAAAAGACATTTTAGTATGAGGACAGGACACTGGTGTGCACCTCTGTGCTGTAGACTCCTCCACAGTGCATGGGCACCCAAGCATTGGCATGAGGAGGGTTTGGTACACGTCATCACATCTTATACATTCAAAGAAGAGGTCTACAGTGAATCATCTCTGAAAAAGGAGTCATTCCCTTTTAAAGCACCAATCACACCATAATTTAATCTTTTGTAAGTGGTGGTATTCCTGTTATGCTTTTATAGAGGAAATCCCACTCCATGTAGCTGCATGACAATGGTAATAATGCTTATCAGAAGCCTATTGAAAACACTTCCACAGCAGGGCATGCCTGCACCCACACATGCTTTTCCAGCAGGAACTTCTCCATTCTGAAGTTAGGAGATCCTAACTTGTGGGCAGGACCTCATCCCCCACATTTTTGCTGTTTCTATAGTAACACATGTAGCTTATTGGTAAAAGGCAGTGGTATTCATGCGTGGAAGGATGAATGAATAGATCAAGCATCTTGTGTCATAGGTAGTGGTGGTCTTTGGAAGACTGGGTTTTGAAAAAGTAAAAAATACTCAGTTAACTGCCATGCCAATGTGGCCACAGCAGAGATATGGTCATTTTTAAAAAGTGACACTAAAGAAACAAGTAAAATTAACAAAAATATTCCATATAAAGTTGAAGCCTTTACTTTCCTTCACACTCAATATTACTTCCTCTCACTCGTGTAAGGAATGCTAAAGAATTTATGAATTGCCTCATGAACCATTTTAACATGTTTATATACACGCATATGCAGATAGATGCCTATCGACATATGGCATGTTTTGTAAATTTTATAAAATTTATTATACTGGTATCAGACTTTATTCTATATGTGATTTTGCACTTGCTCTTTTTTCACTTAACTTTTTGTTTGTGAGTTACCATATTGTGCACAAGTAAGTTCGACTCAATTTTTAAAATATGCCGGAGGCATGCTACATTTTATTTACCCATTCTTTCCATGCTTGGACTCACAGGTTATTTCCAGTCTTCAGGGCTGCAGGGAGCATGTCTTGGGCCTGTGTGAAACTTACCAATAGCCCACATCAGTGGGTCATAAAATGTGCACATTTTCATATTCCTAACCTACAACAAAATAACTCCCTGCCATGCTTGTGCAAGTTTATACTCCACCAGCAACAACTTTCCTTCTTCCCATCCTTGCCATACAAACTAAACACATTCTGTATTTTTATCCCAGCAGGCACAAAAAGGACAACCTCTCTTCCGTTTTATGTTTTGTGACTAAAGCAATCAAACTCAACAACCCTTATGTGATTGCTACTACAGAGTCAATAATTACAATGTTCCATAGCTTGTCAGTTTGAAATCTTCGATATTAATGAAGTGAATTCCAATTATGACCAAGTGAGAGGAAGGGCCTGGTGCTGAGGGGTGACCAGAAAAGAGCTGGAGCAGAGCTTTGTGCTTTGCTGAATTGAAAACCATGCCCACGGTGCCCAAACTTGCCTGAACTTGTACCTGCATGTCTATAATAAATGCCATGGAGCATCATACCTCTACTCATTTTGGTTTTCATTTTTATAGAAAAAATCCTAATAGAGATGGTGTTTGAATTCTCGGAGACTTCCCAAAGTTAGCTATGGTATCTGCATCTTTAAGAAAAGTAGCTTAATTATTATTTTAGATAATGTGGAACAGCACTGCTGAGGGAATGTGGATAAATGCTGACTATACAATTCTTTCTACGTCAAGATTTTCATGATGAAACTCAACAGCCGCCAGCTGTGAGTGTGATAAACAGAAAGGGAAGTGGCTGGAAGGCTGGGAGTGGGGCTTGAAGAAAGCGAGAAGTCAAGACCTGCGACCCCGAGGCAGTGAAAGTAGATCATCCTCTAACATGTGGTTGCTGGGACAACCAGGAGCAACTGCTTTTGCAGTTTTCCCCATTCCATTCCAGCCTGACAGACAGGAGAGAGGGCAAGATTGGCCTAGCTTGGGTCACCTGCCCTGCTCTTGGGCAGAGAAAAATGCCACCTGGAGTGAACTCACCCTGAGAAGCACACACAAGAGAACAGCTCGTCTCCTGAGGAAACCAGGATGACCCGCTCACTAGGGGTAACTCTACGGCGAGTGGCTCAGAACAACCTGTGGTCTGAACAGGGAGACCGAGCTTCCAGAGGAAAGGGGACCGGGAGACAGAGGGAGAAGGGGGAACAGGGTGGAAAGACGATCAAGACACATTATGAACAAGCAAACTGATTCTTGAGATCAGAACTCAGGTATGCCTTGCCCTGTAAAACAATTTCTCTTCCTGCCATGCTAGTCCTAGGTTTACTAACTGTGGAAACAAAGCCTCAGGCCTCTAACATTTCTTGTCCATTTTTCTCCTTGGGGACACACCAAGGGAGATTCCAGTGGGATGCTGGAAAACGGACCTTCAAGGACCAAAGGCAGTGGCTGGGGGTGGAGCCGGGGCCCAGCTCTTTCTGTTCTGCATGTCACTTGTGCTCTCAGCACACAGCTCACGTTTCCAGGGCTCAGGACCACGCGCCCCAGGCCTCACACGGGTCACACACTGGCCTGTGAGTGAGAAATGCCCCTCAGCTGGGGGCAGGGGTGGGGAGAGCCCCTAACAAAAGGTGGACTCCTGTTGGAAGTAGGGTGTGTGAATGCTTGCTAGCTACAAACAGTCCGCACCAGCAGGTTTTACTGTATGACTCTGCCTCTTTTTTTATGATCCATGGATGCTTATGTATTAAGCTCAATCTGAAAAAATACACAGTTATTATCCTTACCCAAGGAATCCAATTATTTAGGCAATGAA
Source organism: Chinchilla lanigera (assembly GCF_000276665.1). NCBI lineage: Eukaryota > Metazoa > Chordata > Mammalia > Rodentia > Chinchillidae > Chinchilla > Chinchilla lanigera. The sequence continues at coordinate 1,232,133 of NW_004955436.1, read as the reverse complement.
CCATTTATGTTCTCAAACCCCTTTCCACTCAGCTGTGCCTTGTTCTGGCTGAAGTTAGAGAAGGAATTCACTGTAATAATGACCTGTTCACATCGCCTGAGCTTCTCACCCTTACAGGGATGAACATCATGCAAAATATTCAAGTGCTCTGGTTCTGCAGGACAGGCTCCTGGCACCAGTCCCGCCTCTGCTTCCACAGCTGTCCATGTGTTCCCGGTGGCTGCTGCTCGGCTGACCCTGTGTTCTTTAAGGACTGACACTCCAGAATGGCTGTGTCAGTCACTTGCTTTTTGGGGGTCACACTCTTTCACAAATATGCACTGAGCGCTTGTAACCCGATGTGGTGAGGCACAGTTTGCAGCAGATTCACGGTTACCCTGATGAACTCCAGTGCAAGCTGGGGCTGGGTGAAAGTCAGTTACAATTAGGTCTCATGACCTTGGAAGGGAGAAATGAGACGCAGACACGTGATTGTAACTTGAGGTAGAAGGGAGGAAAGGCCGAAAATGACAATGGAAATTCAGAAGAAAAAGGTCTTATTTCTGAGTAGGGCAGTGGTGGTGAACCTATGGCACACGTGTTGTTTTTAAGACAGTGTTAATGTACGAGTTGTTTTTTTCTAAACTAAAACTTCAGTATTCAGGTTTAACTGCAGGGTCAGCACTTAGCTAAGAAGCTCTTGGGTTGCAGTTTGGCCACTTGTCTCTGAACGGTTCACCACCCCTGGACCAGGGTAATGTGCTCGTTTAGTTGACCTCCACAGCAAGGCATCACAGACTGTGTGTCTTAAACAACACATATTTGCTGTCCCAGAATTCCAGAGGCTAGAAGTCCAAGGTTGATGTCTTATGGGCTGACTTCTGAGGCCTCTCACCTGGGCTTGCTTATGGTCATCTTGTCCCTGCGACGTCCACATGTCATTTTCCTCTGTGCCCTACTCTCTTCTGAGAAGAACATCAGTCACTGGGTTGGATCCCATTTATGTGACCTCCTTTGACCTAATTACCTGTGCAAATAACCAGTCTTCAAATACAATCACATCTGAGATGTGAGGGCTAGGACTTCAAACTAGGAATCTGGGCTGGCATGATTCAGCCCAGAGCAGGGCTTGGGGGTGGCTTCGTGAGGGAGGACAGCACTGCCCAGGTACAGAGTAATCAGCAGTTAAGCAGCTGACTTAGGATCGGACACACAACCTAACCAGAGTTCGTAGATCAGTGATAAAATCTTCATAAGGAAAAATGTCTTCAGAAGGAATTAGCAAATGAGACACATAAAACATTTGAATATATCTGTCAAGTAGGTCACTCCCTATAGTTGAAGAATAGAATTAATAATTCTAATTAGGTCTAATTTTAATTCTAAGTGAGGCTAATCACTCAGAGAAACAGTAAACTGAGACTTGTCACCTTTTGCCACTGCACCAAACCCCTCCGGGGGGAGGGCTGTGGCTGGGCGGCTCCTTGCGGAGCTGGGCTCCGCCTGCTCTCTGCTGTGTGGCTGAGGTCTAAGCCCGGCACTGTCACTATTTCCGCGGAATATAAAATAGTTTGTTACACTGGATCACTGAACTAGCGGGGGCCATTTTTGGTTTGGAATAGCACAGGGCAGATAAAAATCTTTCCCTTTGTCATGTGGATTATCCTAGAGGGTAGAATTAAAAGGAGTATTGGAAAATTATCATAATATGTAAGACAATAAAATATGTATGAAAACTTGGACAGGACAGTGCTGGACATGTAAATTCCTTAGAGATAATTTTAGATAATTTTATTACTCTGTTGACCAGACTTCAGAAATGTTATGGTTGCTAAAAAAGGGAAGAAACAGGTTGCGGCTCCTGTAATAGGAGATTTAATTTTCAAAATGCTGGGTTATTAAACACTTAATTGCCCACTTATGGAGACAAATTCCACTATACCCATTTGTTTGCCAAAGAATATTCATTTTTAAAAGTGTCTTTAAAAAGACTGTAAGCCAATGCAAAAAAAAATATGATAAAATATTGAGTACACAAAAAAGAGCTATGAAAATTGTAAATGAAGTTTGACTTCCATTTTGTAAAATAAACACACAAACATTTAAGAATAGAAAGGCTGTAAGGGTGGTACCAAAATTTTAACAGGGGTGTTTGTGACTGGATGATGGCAAAATCAGCATTCTTTCTACTTACACAGATCTCCTAATCTTTCTTTAATATTCATGAATTTGTCTCATAATTAAAAAGCACTTATAATTACATACAAAGTCTGTACACTCCAAACAATGAAGGAGTGCATTAGTCAGCTCTTCCATTCCTGGACACAAAACCTGACAATCACAGCTCACAGGATGGCAGGTTTAATTTAGTGCATGGTTTGGGGGACTCAGTCCCTGGGTAGCTGAGGCCAAGGAAGGAACATCACGGTGAAGGGTGTGGTGGAGCAGAGCTGTTTAATTCATGGTGGCCCAGGAGCGGAACAGAGGAACAGCACTAGACAGGAATGCGTGGGGGCCAGACAGTGCACTGAAATCCCACCCACCTGAATGTACCCAGCAGTGTGCATCACTAATCTGCAAGGCATTTCTTCTTTTCTTTTTTTGGTACCGGGAATTGAACTCACGACCTCACGCTTGCCAGGCAGCCGCTGTTCCACTGAGCTAAATCCCGGGCCCTGCAAGGCATTTCCTAATACAATGAAGTTGGCACGTCAGGATTTATGGGCACAGTCCACCCCTTGTCAACTTTATATCCAGACACATTTCCTTAAACCATGCTTTATCACCAATAAAGACAGCAAGCTCATAATTCTGCCTACTATCCAGTGTACAATTGGGAAAGCAATAATCCCTTCCCCAAAGTGTCAACAGTTCTAGCGTTTTGCAGAAGTCCCAGTTCATGTCTCTTCTGAGACTCAAAGCAAGCTCTTAGCTGTGAACATCTGTAAAAATTTTTTAAAAGTTATATAATCCCAAGGTACAATGTCACAGGGTAAATATCTTCATCCTCAAAGGGAAAAAAAGAGGGACAGAAAAAAATCTGACCAAAGGAAGACTGAAATCACTAGGGCAGACTTTAAATCCTTTAGCTCCATGTCCAGTATCCAGGGCACGTAGCGATAAAATGTGAGTCCTAAAGGGATGTATGGCCCATCCCTATGGCCATACCACTTGAAGCCCATGAGGTCTCTCTTTTCGGCTTGCTCTAGTCATGACCTGCAGATTTTCTCAGCTAACATTCCACATTCCTGGCATCCCCAACCTCCTGGGGTCTGCAGTTCGCCTCTGGTTTCATTCCCATAGCTTCATGCATTGCCATCTCAGGAGTTCCTCACCTGGCCTTCCAGGTCTTCCTTTGAAATCTGGGTGGAAGCCTTGCTGACTGCACAGTTCTTGCATTCTGCACACCGGTAAAACCAGCATCACACACATGACAGTGGGGTCTGGTGTCAGCAGGAGCAGTACCAAGGCCCCTTGGACCATGGCTGCAGCAGTCCCTGAGTGCCCAGGGAGCTGAGTACAGTGAAATGAATCTCAAGGAGTGAATTCCCCGGGAGGACTTTCTCCACCAGAGGTCCCAGGGACTCTCTTTGCAAATAGAAGGTTGACATTTTTGTACCCTTGCTCATGCCATGCATGGATTCTTGAGATACCCTCAAGTTGCCTTTCTTCTTAATCTTGTACAAAGCAGTTGGTTTCTTTTTAATGGTGCTAATCTCCTATGAGCCTCTATACCTCTTGGGCTCCAACTTTACACATGATTCCTTCTGGGCCAAAATTAACTGTTTTTAAAGCTTTCTGCTCTACTTTTTGCTCCTGATTCTCATTATAAATAGGACTAAAAGTAGCCATGTTATACCCTGAATGTTAAGCTGATTTGGAATTTCCTCTGCAATATAGTTAGTCCACTACCCTTAATCTCACTCTCCTCCAAAGTCTCAGTAAATGGGAAAAATGTAAATAAATTTTCTGCCACAGCATAGCACACATGACCTCCAGTCCACTGTCAGTGGAAACCCTATTGGCAACTGAGACCCCCTGAGCCTTTACTGTCTGCATCCAGTCAGTATCCTGGTCTTCTGATACAACCTGGCTAAGGAGCGGGTACAGGGGTCACAGGGAATGTGCTCCCTCCTGACCAGAATCACCCATCAAGCTCTGTTTACTGCATTTTAGGGGTCCTGTAGCCTACTTCTCCAAATGTTTGCAAGATCCTCCTATAAACCAGTTCTAAAGGCTTCTAAACCACATAGTCAAGTACAGTCACAGGAATGACCCTACTTCCCTCGTGCCAATTTTCTATATTAGCTTTCCTGTTGTTGAATACCAAAGATTCACAATGCAAAGGTGAAAAGTTTTAATGTAGCCCAAGGTTTGGAAGGACTCAGTCCCTAGCCAGGTGGATCCGAGGCAGGAACCTTAGGGCAGAGGGCATGGCAGAGCTGCTTAGCTCAGAGTGGCCGGAAAGCAGAGCATGGGAACAGTGATAGAGAGGAACAGACAAGGGATCCTATGTAGTACTGAAGGTCACACCCCAAGGTCATAGCCCCCCGGACACATCCAGAAACTTGCTTCACTAACCTGCTAGCTGTTTCTTAATCCAGCAAGGGAGACATATCAGGATTAACGATCACAAACAGTTAAAGATATATTTCTTTTTACAAAGTAAGTTTGAGCTTTCATAATTTAAGAGATTTATAAAGAAATAGGAGAAAGACTTAACCCACAATACCAAATAATAAATGTATTTCCCAAAGGAAATTGCAGTCATTTGTCATTATTTTATGAACTCTCTTCATGCTCTGTGGTAGGTTTTCATTTCCGAGTGTTTTGCAGGCTCACAAAAGCAGGTATCATGAAGAGCTGGAAATCCCATCACAACCTGGCCAAGGTGAGGGTACAGGGGTCACACAGGATGTGCCCCTCCCTGGACTCCAGCACCAGGTGCCCAGGCAAAGGGAGCCAGGTGCTACAGGGAAGCAGTGGGGCCACTGTGGCTGGGGGTAGTGTCAGGTGTGTATGTGTGTGTGTGTGTGTGTGTGTGTGTGTGTGTGTGTGTGTGTGGTGTATGAGAGAGAGAGAAAAAAAACACAACAGAGAGATAGAGACACAGAGACAGTGAATATCAGCTGTCTCCCTACCTTGATGCTTCGATTTAAATAATCACCCTGATCCTAAAGGGAATGTTTTGCTGTTAACTTTTAAGCTAAACTAGGTGGCTAATTCAACTCAATGTTTAAATGTTAGTAATTTTACTTAACAGTGGGAAAAATTTTTATCTTCAATGGAGAGGACCCTGGGTAATGGTGAGCAGGTACTTTAGATGGCGAGGTGGGGTGGGATGGGTGGGGTAGGAGTACCTTGGGAGGTAAGGGCTGGGGCTCCTGGGGTAATGCAGGAACCAGAGCCCTGACAAAAGCAGAGGTGAGAGCAAACCCTTTTTCTCTCCAGTGTAGCTTTCTGTCAGCCTGTGTCTCTTTTCTTTTTAGCACATTCTATTAGTCAGCTTTCCCACTGCTGGGACAAATTACTCTCACAGTGCAGAGAAGGACAGGTTGGTTCTCATCTCAGAAGGCTGATTTGTGGGAGGCTGGCTCCAAGGCAGGAAGGTCTCAGTGGAGGGTGTGGCTGAGTGGTCTGGAAGCAGAGAAGAGGCCAAGGGCCAGACGCAGACCCCAGGACCACGCCTTGACAACCGACAGACACACCAGATGTGCGCTGTACCGATCCCCAACGTGGCTCCCAAGCCAACCCAGCTGACAACGAATCTTAACTATCACACGTACATCATCCATTGGAGGCTTTTGTCTTTGCACCTTTTTCTTTCATGGGGCTTTGCTTATTGCACTTAATCAGTAAGTCCAAAGATAAAAAAATGAGATTTTTCTGATTTTATTCTGAGAGTAGACAAAGGATTCATCAGTGGATTGTGATAGACTGTTAAAATAATGGCCCCTAAAGAATCCTGCCTTCTACGAGCATATCCTTGAATTGCCCTTTGCGTTAGCTCTGAAAGGCCAGCCATCTGTTTTGGCCAATGTGTTACTAATGAGTGTGAGGAGTAGAGGTTGGAACAGTGTTTGCTCTTTCTCGGTCCTGGTTGGAACTCTGAACTTAGAGTGGGAATTGCCTAAGGCAGCCCGCTGGAGAAACCACAGAGAACCTCAGCGGAGCTCCAACCTGCAGGCACGTGTATGTGGACCGTCAGCTCCTACGGATCCCGCAGATGTCTGCAGCTGGTGTGCAAGCACAAGTGAGCCCTGCTGGTCCCTGACCCACAGAACCATAAACGAATGACACAGCTACTGTTTGGGTCACTAAGGTAAGGTAATTTCGTGTACAGCAGTAGCTAACTGACCCAGATTTCAAAATGTAACAGTTATAAGTTAGGAAGAAACCCACTAAAAATCCAACAGAAAGCCCAAGAGAAGAACGGAAAATGTGTCTCAGGCTATTATTTTTTTAAATTGACCTCGACTGGGATTGTATGAACTTCCTGAATCTGTATGTGTACATCCCTCCCAAGATTTGGGAAGTTTCAAGGCAATATTTCTTTAAATAAGGTCCGATCACTGGATAAAGAACATGTAGCACTAATGCACAGTGGAATATCAGCCAACTCTCAAAGTGAGGAAACATCTAAAACAGAGGTGGGACTGGAAAATAAAGTCTAGAATAAAGAAAACAAAGGTAGGCAGAAAATAAAGGTAGGATCAGAAAATAAAGGCAGGGGACAAGGGAATTCTGTCCCCCTCATTCCATCCAGCTCTGGGTTGGATCCCTGCTCTGCCTGTTCTGCGCTGGACTGCTAATCACTCAGGGACCGTCTGTATCACAAGATTAGCTCTCATTCACCCACTCGCTCATCCCCTTCGGGTCTGAGGACTTCAGTGACAATGACTGAGGTCATTTTCCTTTCTCTCACCATCTGGGAAAGCAGAGCCCTGCAGACCGCCCAGGAAGGCAGAGGCGGCTGACCCGTGTTGGGGCCCAGTGCCGCCCCAGCTGTGAGGATGCCTGTGACTAGGATGGGATGAGGACCCGGACTGGGATGATGGACGTCTGGCTGCTGCACGCGGGCTGCGCAGTCACCCTCGAAGCTGCCTTGCGCCTTCCAGGGGGCCGACAGACCTTGCACCCGAAGGAGCCCACAGCAACTCGGGCTGCAGCCTCTTCCGGTCCTCTCTCTGTTCTGACTCAGCCTGATGAATACGCTGGGACCTGAGCCGCGATTGGGGCAGGGGCCACGGTGACAGCGCTGCCCGCGGGCGTGAACTGCCTGCGAGGGAAGGGCCACTGCAGAGCGTGTCCTATGACACAGGGAGGTGGGATTCCAGAGTGACGGGAGGAGAATCCACTGCGGTCTATGTAAAGCTCTAATATAAATTTATTTTGTAAAAAGTAGACAAAAGGGTTTAACAGACGTTACACAAAAGAAGGTAGCCAGTCCATAAATATGAAAAGGTGCTCAGATGCGCTAAGCACCAGAAAAACACCAATTGAAATGACAACGAGGTATTCATCAGTATGGTTGAAACTGAAGAGATAGGAAATATTGAATGTTCATGGGGATACGGGTGACAGGGGTGTCTTATATTGTCGGGGCACAGGTAAGAGTATAAATTAATAAAACCACTTAGGAAAATTGGCTCCCAAACAGATGAGCAGACACACAAAGATGGACGCACATGCATTCCAGGCCCTGACGTCTCCCTGGAGTGAAACCCCATGATGTGATGGTAAATGTTCGGCTCTTTCTGGGAGCAAAAAGCAAAGGCCTTCATTTGTAGCACCTGTTGGTCTCAAAGTAGCACTCCCGCTGTGTGATGCTACAAGCTGCGGTGCAGAGCAGGAGGTGCACACAGCTGACGTTTGTCTCCGGCCTGGGCTGGCTCTGTATGCTCCTGTCAGTAGAGATCCTTAGGACAATACTGAATGGAAATGTGTACATTTCATCACCTAGAACACACGCACATTTACCAAGTAGAGAAAAATATGTATATTTCATCAAAAGACAGGTAAAGAACATTCACAGCACAACTATTTTTGTTTCCTTTTTTAATGGTAGCTAAGTTTCACATTTACTAAAGGTAAGAAAAAAACAGAAGGGTAGGGAAAAAACAGGCTCTGCAGAGCAAGTTTGGGCCAAGCAAAAGTAGGAAAAACAGAGGAATAAATAAAAATACGAATATACCTTATAGTTTAGGGAGGGCTGCCATGAAGAGACACAATAGCCTGTCCCACTACTTTTAGTAGTCTCTGACTAGAAAATCCCCAAATGTCCATCCACCATGGAATGGGTAAGACGTGGTGTCCCCTACACCCTGAGATACTGTGTAGCATTGAGAATGAACGAGCTACAACTCTGGGTGACAAATATGGACGAATTTCACCAAAAAACTTCAGTAAAAGAAGCCCTACATCAAAGAGTACAAATGTCAGTCATTCTGCTTATACAAAGCAAGGCCAGGCTCGTTTGGGTTGGGTTCTGCTGCATTTGGGAGGAGCACAGGGACTAGCTCTGGTTATGGGGGTGGGGGCTTCCTGCCCAGAGACTGGGAAATACTCTGCCTCGATTTGGGTGCTGGTTACTTAGGCAGTTCACTCTGAAAATTCTTGACATTTACTCACTATGCTTTATGTATGTTATGCTTCCATGAAAGACCAGAAGACAAAAGAAAAAGAGGAAAACTCTGCCAGTCAGCAGATGCAATGGCTTCACGCCGTGCCCCTCCATAGCTAAGGCACCCAAGGGTGCACCTGGATTCCAGGGAACCAGAGCCTCTGGTAGTCTAGAGGTGGAAATGGGACTGCCTTAGCCAGCAAACCCAAGGAGGGGAGGCTTCACTTGGGCCGGGCCACAGGCAGGGGCCACGCTTTACAAGGCACATTTGACCACACCCCTCCCCAGTGAGGAAAGCTTCCCCCGCAGCTGCAACAAAGCCCACACCCCGCGGCCCAGCGCCTTCCGCCTCTCCGTCCCTCCCTCTCGTCCTGCCTCGGGTCTCATCAGTCACCTCTTTAAGAAGCCTCTCATGTCCACACACATGGCCCTCCATCCCCGCCTCCTCCTTGTGTATCTCCTAGTCCGTGCCCAGCAGCACTCCTGAGGCGGGACCTGCATCCTGCGCGCCTTCCGACCGCACTTGTACTGTTCAAACCTGCGTCACTGAGCAAAAGCCTGTGTGCTCCAGCCTTGGAGGGAGCCACAGACGGCGCTAATGTAATGGACAGAACTGGCCCTCTGAGGGTGGAGAGGCAGGAGGCGGAAAACAGTTGCCCTGGTGCCGTATCCACATGTAAGCTGAGGTCTTCTCTGACTCGGCTGGAGTATCTCAGTGGTTCCCTCATTAATTAATGAAATAAATAAAAGCCTTTGACACGTGTTTGTTTTGAATTTGTAGAAGAGTCATGGTTTTATCCTTTTAAAAGTGTATTCCTTGATATGGAGTTGACTAAGTTACGGTGAGTTCCTGTGGCAGAATGCTAAGTAGCTTTCAGAGTTGCTCCAGGAGAAGCTACTGACATAGGACAAAGCTGGTTACAGAGCTCTCCCCAGTGGACAGGGTGAGCTCATTTTGTATAAAAATATAAGCGTAAGTACACCACCTGCCTAGGAGTGCAGGGCCCCCATGACCCTGCGGGCTGCTGCTCTGCCCCATAGTTCTCAGCTGAAAATACGGGTCCTGGAGCAGAGAGCGGCATCCAGCACGTGACCTCCCACGCCACTGACCCGAGCTGCCCCGGGGGTAAAACCCACTGCCAAACTTCCAGTGTCTCTCAAGCTTGATACAAAGTGCAAAACCTCCTGCCAGCCCTGGGAACCTTAGCAGAGAAGCCGCTGCCCACCTGAGGGCGCGGAGTCCAGATCAGACCCCGCCCTGCTGTCGCACTTGTCTTGTCAGCCCACCAAGAAGCAAGGGCACTTTTATTGGGCACTGATTTGCTTTAGGGTTTTAAAACCTCCAGGCCTCATGCACAGGGGAGCTCTCTGTGTCTGCCTGCTGTCCGCTTAGGAATCACAGGCTTCCTTTCTCTCTCAGAAGAGTGTCAACTGAACAAAGACTCCTGTGGTCATCTCACCCTGCAATAACAGCTCGCCGGACCCAAGCGAGGGCAGGAGGCAAGCAGGATGGAGAGACTGGGTAGCTGTGGGTGTGCTGCACTCACGGGTTCGAAGCTGAACTGCATCCAGCCCAGGAAAATACTCTTGTAAAAGTGAAGTACATTTTTGTATTCAGACAGCACGACAGAATCCAAGCTGATGTGCACAGTGAATACAAAACATCACCGCAATATGCTTACCTCAGGGTGCACGTTAACTGCAGGGGGTGGGTTTGCTGTGTGTCACTCTGACCCTACCTGACCTGGCAGCCTGTACCCCCACATCTCCTACCACCCCCTGCGTTCTCACATCTACCTTTGCTACAGGACTGAGGGGAGAGTCTCTGGGTAAGAATTACCCATAAGCTGAGGAAATGTCTTTTCCTCTGAAAACTTCCCATCTCTGGCCACAACGGATTTCTGGCCTAGCAGAGGCCGGGTGTCGAGTGTGCACGCCTCGTACGCTGTTGTTCAGCATGAGGCCAGCAGCCTTCACTCTCCCTGTGGGGAGCAGCTTTCCAGGGCGTGATCTTTTCACACAGAAAGTGGGGCTTTTTCTGCCTTTTTCCTGTGGAAAAAGACCAAGTCTTAAAAATCCAACCTTGAATTGTTACAGGGGCAACGGCGAGGATGAGCTCAGTGTGGCCTCACACCCTGGTCTGCGCTGAGGAACAGTGCCGGGGGGCAGAGCCGCACTGAGACCTGGACCCTCCTCCACCCTGTCAGCCTCGTCCTGGACTCGGAAGGGAGGCTCTTCCTCACAGAGAAGCGGAGTCGGTCTGGTCCTGTACATTCTAAGTAGGTGGGAAGTCACACCACAGTAAGGTAAGACTTTATTTTACTCCTGCACGTTACAGTAAAGGTAGCACAAAAGCTCGCGAAGTTTTTTTAAAGAGAAAACCTCTAACATTACTAGTTTCTCACATCATCTAGTTTCTACACACCCAGAGAGTCAGAGATACCTCCTAGGTTAGCTAAAGACAAAGAATAGGAAGCAAGATGGAGCAAAGAACGAGGGAGGAGGAAATGAAGGCCAGAAGGAAGGATCACGGGGAGGAAAGTAAAGTGAGGATGAGAAGCAGAAAGGAGAGGGGCTGTTCGCGCGTCAGTCACCAGGCAGAGCCGCTGAGCGTGCTCAGGCCCGTTCCTTACTGCACAAGGCCTGGACGTACCGTCCTGTGGTGAAAGCTCCCGGGGCCAAGCGGGTGACACATCCTTCTTCTCACACAGCAGCCTGTTTTTCCTTTTTAGAAGAGGGCACCTACACCTCTCTCAGCAGATTCCCAGTGCGTGGATCATTGCCAGCTGCAGCCTCACGCTGTCCGCTGCGTTCCACCTCGTGCTATCGCTCGTCCTGCACCGCGGTGTGTGCTCCGACACGGGGCCCTGCTCCACTGCTTCCCGCTTACACTTTCCCGCCCTCCCCCCTCCCTTCTTCCTGCTTTCTTCTTTTCCCCCTTTTTCCTGCCCCCTCCCTCCCTCATCCTTCCTCTCTCCTCCCTTCTTCTCTTCTTCCTTCCTTCCTTCCACACTCCCTCCTTCCTTCCTTCTTCCTCTGTTTTGCTCCTTCTTTCCTCCTTTCCTCCTTCCCTCTTTCCTTCTATCCTTTCTCTCTTCCTTCCTCCCTTCCTCCTGTCTTTCTTCCTTCCAGTTTCCTTCCTTCCTCCTTTCTTCCTCTCTTCTTTCTTCCTTTGTCTTTCCTCACTCTTCTTCCTTCCTTCCTTCCTTCCTTCCTTTCTTCCATTTCACAAATACATGATAATACGCTATATTTCTGTTTGGTTTATGAAAGATATTCCATTGTGCACATACATGATTTAAAATTAAATTAGAGCTCTGGGGCCTCAGTGGCTACTCCCCACACCTATAACATGTCTGCAGGTGCTGGGTTGAACCCTGGACATCTTCAGGGAACCCTGGTGAGCTGCCTCCCTGTTCAGTGTGCAAGGCAGGCAGAGCCATGGGCACACTCTGAGTCCTCAGTGGCCACTTCCCACACTCCTACCGTGTCTGCTGGTCCTGAGCTGAACCCCAGACATATTCAGGAACCCCAATGAGCCACTCCCATGCCTCCCCCACTTGTGTGTGAGGCACGGGGAGCTCTGGACAACTTCTGAGGCTTCAGTGGTCACTCTCAGAAAAACCCACACCCCTCTGGGAGCCCAGCTGAAACCCAGACAGAGCCAGTGGCATTGGAGAGTCCACCCTCACCCCTCCCCTGCCAGTGTGGGAAGCATGCTCAGTCCTAGGCAATATCTGATCTCAGTAACCACATCTGAAGTCTCAGTAACCTGCATCCCCCCCATGCTTGTGGAAGCCAGGCCAAACCCCAGATAGCTTAAGGAACTCCAGTGAGCCGCCCCCACCCTTCCCACACACACCTGGGAGCTAACTGAATGTAAGAAACTTTCAGGACCATATGGGACCCCACCTTGCCATCACTCACCAGTACAGGAGCTGCACTGAGCAATGGAGATCTTCAGGCACTCACTCTGCCACTCACACACAATCAGGAGAGTGAGGCTGCACTCCAGAGAACCTCTGGATCTTCAAAAATGACAAACTGTAATCTCAGACCTCCACACTACCCAGAACAAGTCCAGGAGACATCAACATGGAAGAGCCTGGAAGTCATACACCTGATATTTCTGCAATAATAGCAACTGAAGTAAAGAAACAACTCCATCAGGCCATAAAAGACATCAGATCAGAAATAATGTCTCAGGTAAAAAAAGAAATGACAACAATAATGAAAGAATTGTTTAGCATATCCAAAGATGACACTGATAAGAAAATAGAAGAGCATAGACAACTCATGGAAACCTTGAGTGAACAATATAGAAAAGAACTACAAGGTATGAAACAGATGCAAACAGATATCCAGGAAACTAAAAATTCCAACAAAAGGTTGCAAAAGCACCTGAACGAAGCTGGAGATAGACTTTCAGACCTGAAGACAACATTGCCACTAACAAATGTGAAAGGAGGGATCTCCTAAAAACAACAAGGAACCAGGAAATAACAATTCAACAACTGCAAGACAAAGCAAAGAAAAACAATGTCTGATTAATAGGTATCAACAAAACAGCAGGTGTCAACATAAATGACATAAAAAGACAATTTGCAGTAATAATAGGAGAAAATTTCCCAGCATGGAAAAAGAATTGGACATCCAATAACTGAAGCATATAGAACTCTAGTTAATCATAACCAAAATAAATCTACACCCAGACATATAGTGATCAAGATCCCAGAAACTCAACAGTAGATCAGAATATTAAAAGCTGTTAAGAGAAAAGAAACAAATCACCTATAGAGGAAAGCCCATCAGAATCACAGCAGATTTCTCAACACAAACCATCAAGTCAAGAAAAGCTTGGAGTGAAGAATTTCAGGTACTGAAAGAAAACAACTTCCCACCCAGATTGATGTACCCTGCAAAAATATCCTTCAAATTTAATGGAGAAATAAAATATTTTCATGATAAAGAACAACTGAAGAAATTCATGAGTGCTAAACCAATCCTACAAAGAGTACTAAAAGATATTCTAGAAAGAGATAAAACAGACCACAATTCAAGAACAACAGAAAGGAAATACCAACCAGAGCAAGCAATTAAACAGAGAAAAAAAGGAGGATCCAACAGCAAGAAAATAACATAACAAAGATAAGCCAGTACATGTCAGTATAACCATCAATGTAAACAGTCTCAATACACCAACCAAAAGAAACAGACTAGGAGAGTGGATCAAGAAACAAAATCCAACTATATGCTGTATACAAGAAACACATTTAACTCCTCAGAAGGAAATTTATAGTGGTGAACTCCCACTTCAAGAAAATAGAAGGAGCAAAAATAAACAATCTTATGCTACACCTTGAGCTCCTAGAAAAAGAAGAGCAACTCAAACCCAAAGCCCAAAGAAGACAGGAAATTATAAAGCTTAGAGCAGAAATTAATGCAATGGAGACTAAAAAAATATATAAATAATTAATGAATGGAAGAGTTGGTTCTTTGAAAGAATAAATAAAATAGGTAAACCCCTAGCCAAGCTTATCAAAAAAAAGAAAGAGAAAACTGAAATACATGCAATAAGGAATGAAAGGGGTGAAATAACTACAGATCCCGAAGAAATTCAG
>NW_004955436.1:1143794-1217810 GCF_000276665.1 Chinchilla lanigera | reverse complement strand
CAGCCAGTGAAATTGAGAATGTAATTAAAAACTTGCCAATGAAGAAAAGCCTGGGTCTGGATGGATTCACAGCTGAATTCTACAAGAAATTTAGAGAAGATTTAACACCAATTCTTCTCAAACTCTTTAATGAAATTGAAAGGGAAGGAATTCTCCCCAACTCATTCCTAGAGGCAAGTATTATCCTGACCAAAACCAGAGAAAGACCCAACCAAAAAAGAACTACAGGCCAATCTCTCTAATGAATATAGATGCAAGACTTCTCAATAAAATACTAGCAAACAGAATACAACAAATAGTCAAGAAGATTATACACCATGACCAAATGGGATTCACTCCAGGAATGCAGGGATAGTTCAATATATGCAAATCAATTACTGTAATACACCATGTCAATAGAGCCAAAGACAAAAATCACATGATCATCTCCATCGATGCAGAAAAAGCCTTTGATAAAGTCCAACACTCATTCATAATAAAAACCCTGTAGAAAACTGGAATAGATGGCCTTTATGTCAAGCTGCTCAAAGCCATCTGTGATAAATCAATGGCTAACATTATACTAAATGGTCAAAAACTGAAAGCTTTCACTTTAAAATGAGGAACAAGACAAGGATGTCCACTGTTACCATTCCTATTCAATATGTTTCTGGAAATATTAGCTAGAGCAACTAGACAAGAGAGAGAAATAAAAGGAATAAGGCTAGGAAAGGAAGAAGTGAAATTATCATTATTTGCAGATGAAATGATACTCTACATAGAAGATCCCCAAAACTCCACCAAAAGGCTTATGGATTTAATAACCAAATTTAGTAGCCAGATACAAAGTTAACAGTCAAAAATCAATAGCATTCTTATACTCAAGAAACAAACTCACACAGAGAGAGAAATTAGGGAAAGTACACATTTCACAATAGCATCTAAAAAGATGAAATACTTAGGAATCAATCTAACAAAAGAAGTAAAAGATCTATTCAGGGAAAATTATAGTGCTCTGAAAAAAGAGATAGAAGAGGATTTCAGTAAATGGAAAAAGATTCCTTGCTCATGGATAGGAAGAACCAACATTGTGAAAATGGCCATACTACCAAAATTGTTGTACAGATTCAATGCAATCCCAATTAAAATACCATTAGTACACCTCACAGATCTAGATAAAACATTTCTAAAGTTCTTCTGGAACCAGAAGAACCCTAGAGTAGTAAAAGCAATCCTGGGAAACAAAGGAAAGGCAAGAGGCATCACAATTCCTGACTTGAAATTATATTACAAAGCTACTGTGCTAAAGTCAGGATGGTACTGGCACAAAAACAGACCTGAAGATCAATGGAACAGATTAGAAGATCCAGACAGAGCTACAAACACACTCAGCCACCTTATCTTTGAAAAAGGGGTCAAACATGTTCATTTGAAGAAAGCCTCTTCAATAAATGGTGCTAGAAAAACTGGCTTTCCACATGCCAAAGACTAAAACTAGACCTATGTCTTTCACCATGCACTAAACTAAAGTCAAATGGATCAAAGACCTAAATATTAAAACAGAAACACTAAATTTATTGGAAGAGAAAGCAGGTAAAACTCTTGAAGATATAGGGGGAGGCAGAGAGTTCATGAACAAAAGCCAAACTGCATGGGAAATACTTCAAAGAATCAACAACGGGGATCTCATCTTCTTGAAAAGTTTTGCTTATCAAAAGAAATCACCAGTGGAGTAAAAAGAAAACCCATGAATTGGGAAAAAAATTTAGCCAACTGCCCTTCAGACAAAGGACTTCTATCTAGGACATATAAAGAATTAAAAAAATCAGGCCCCCCAAATTCAAAGACCCAATCCAAAAATGGGCATCTGAGATGAACACACATTTCTCAACTGAAGAAATACTAATGGTGAATAAATACATGAAAAAATGCTCAGCATCATTAGTCATTCAAGAAATGCAAACTAAAGTAACACTGAGATTCCATCTCACCCCAGAAAAAATAGCTATCATCAAGAAATCAACCAATAGTAAATGCTGGAGAGGCTGTGGGGAGAAAGGAACACTACTCCTCTGCTGGTGGGAGCGTAGATTGGTGAAACCACTGTGGAAATCAGTGTGGAGATTCCTTGCAAAACTAGGATTGGAAGTCCCACTGAACCCAGCTATTCCCATTCTGGGTATTTTCCCAGAAGAATTAAAAACATCAAAAAAAAATCATACCACAACGATATATGTGCACCCATGTTTATAGCAGCACAATTTGTTATAGCTAAATCTTTGAAACAACCCAAATGCCCATCCACTGACGAATGGATAAAAAAGATGTGGTATTTTTATACAATGGAGTATTACTCAGCTTTAAAAAAAGATAAACCTAAGGCTTTTGTAGGTAAATGGATGCAACTAGAGACCATACTCATAAGTGAAATAAATCAGACCCACTTATGTAAACATCACGTTGTCTCACTGGTGTAGGAACTTGAAAGAATAAGTAAAACTCAAAATGTACGATAGATGATAGGAAAGGAAAAGAAATTGCTCAAAGGAAGGAAAGACTGGGATGAGGGAAAGAAGAAAAAAGAAAGAAGGAAGGCAAAATATAAATATATATATGAATAGCTGTGATAACTGTACTGCTGATGTCTGATGGCACACTGAAAGGAACAGTTAATGCTTAAAATTCTTTATGTTCTGACCAGTTTTGCGTGCTTATATCTGGTAATCTGAGCAACTCATATTGCAACAATATGCAATGGAACAACCGTTGGTAAATTCCTACCATCTTGTCTAGTGAAACTCTGTATTATCTCTAATGTTTTAGCTAATAATTATTTTCTTATTCTTTTTAATTGTTTGAACAGTCTTCCATTCTTACATCTGGTAATCTCAGCAACATAGTTGAAGATAACAATATGTAATATAACAACCACTGTTAATTCGTATTATTTTGCCTTGAAACCCTGTATCACTTTAAATGTTCTTGCTTTGTTTTGTTTATGTTTGTGATGTTGTTATGCTGCTATTGTTCTTTTTTCCCTCTCATTTACTACTCTCTTTAAAGTGAAATTAAATAAAATTAGAACACATATTAATCAAAACAGTATAGCATTAACTGTATGAATGAAAATACACACAGACCTAAAGCACAGATCTGAGGGCCCATAGATAGACTTAAGCAGGCATGGTTATCAGGGGCTGGAGTCTGTGGAGGCCCCCAAAGAGGAGAGGGGGCCTGTGTCTCAGCCAGGCAGGTCCTTGAGGTCCCTACACAGAGAAAACTCTCAGACACATCAGGGAGCAGCATGGCTGACTCACTCCCAGCAGAGTTATGAAGGCAGAGAAAGGGGGAGGGACTCCAACCTGGGAGCTGGAGGGCTCGCCTGATGGAGAGGGTCACACCGGTCTTGCCCGAAGACAAACCAGCTTGCACGGCGCTCTGGGAGTGGGTGGGAGTCTGTTTGTCCTCTCAGTTCTGCAAGTGCCCTGAAGTCCCTATCTCTGGAAGGGACAATGCAGTCTCCCTAGGATGACTGCTTGGGGACATCTCCATTTTGAGAGGCTCTGAAAGTCAGGGTGGCCCCAGGGTGAAGGCAATGACTGCAGGCTTCTGGGTCCCTAGGGTAGCTGACTGTCCCTGTGAATCTCCTGGTGGCCTCAGTTTTGAAAGCAGGTGAGACGGATGATGTAAATTTAGGGCTAATTAATCTCACATTAGACAGACACTCCCCACATAAAACCCCAAGTTTTATGAAGGACACAGATAGACAGCAAGGACAAAGATGCCAAGGTGCACCCTACCTTCAATTCCCTGGGGCACCTGCAGGCCCTGACTGCTCTGCAGAAGACAAGACGAGCTTTCGATGAGGCCTGTCTGTCCTCTGTCCCTCAGGATGGCACCAGATGGTTTTATTTTCTCATATAGTTTATTCCAGAGGCACCACAGTGAGGGCATGCCGGCTAGGGACGCTCCTGATTTTTGAGCTCTTTGGGAGTGTGAGCAGTGGGGCAGAGCACATTCTTTGCTCCGGCGGGTAATGGGCCTGAGTTGGGGTCAGAGGTGTCTGCTCCTTGTCCCATGAAGGTCCTAACTCTGCTCATTGGAAACACATTTGACAAAAGAACGCAAAAGACACAAAGGGGAAGACAGTCTCCTCAATACATGGTGCTGGGAAATTGAATGTCTACCTGCAAGACAGTGACATCAGGCCCTTATCTTACACCACACACAAAAATCAGTACGAAACAGATTAAAGACCTAGATGTAAGACCAGAAACTGTAAAACTCTTAGAAGAAAATGCAGGGGGAAGCTCCTGGACGTTGGCCTCAGGCTTGATTTTCTATATATTACATAAGCTCAGGCAACAAAAGCAAAAGTAGACAAGCTTGGCAAGTATACCAAACTGAAGAAACCCTGCATAGCAAAGGAAACACTCCACAAAATGCAATAGCAGCCTATGGGTTGGGAGGAGGCATGTGTGAATCACACATCTGGTGAGGGGTTAATGTCCAAGTCATTAGGAACTCACACAGTCAACAGAAAGGTAAATGACCTCACTAAAAATGCACGAAAGGCCAGCTGGACATGCGAGAGGAGGCAAAGAAAACATTCATGAGGCGTGCGAAGAAGGGCTCCACCTCACTAATCATCAGGAAATGCAGAGTGAGCCCCCCGTAAGGCATCAGCTGGCGCCCGTGAGGACAGCTGGCACCAAAACAGCAAAAAGCAACAGCAGCAGCAAAGACAGGGCTGACAAAGGTATCGGGAAGGAGAAGCCTGGCATCCTGTCGTGGGAATGTAAGTTGAAGGCGCTGCCTGGAAGTTCCCAGAAGTTCAAAGCCAGACCACCGTACCATCCAGCAGCGCCTCTTCCGGGTTTCCACCCAGAGGACAGGACAGCAGCGCTCCAGAGAGCTGTGCTGCCTCTCTGTCACCATGGCATGTGACAGAGAGTGGCATTGCTCACTGTGGCCCAGAGCTGGGACAGCTGTCTGCCAGTGAAGAGATCGAAGACACATATGCCCATCTCCTGTGATAGATACGACGCTATTCATCTTTAAAAAGAACTGAGTCTACACGCCGCTGACTTAGCAACGCTCTCACAAGCTTAAGGGATTCCACCGGGAATTACTATGCTTTTCCTCGGCTGGACTTCAGCCAGTGAAGATGGGGAGTGATAGTAGAAATGGGAGAACTGTGAAAGGAAGTTTCAGGGACTCAGAAGTGCCATCCCCAGGAGGGACGGAAGCATTTGTGGGGGCCCATTGCAGCAGGTCCCCGGCGGGGCCTGGGAGCCCAAGTCCGGTCTGAGTGACTGTGAGCCTTGTGGCTCCCCTCCATGTGGCTATACGTCGGGAAGCCATCGGGGCAGAACTGTGCCCCTTGGTGAGGGCCGACTGCCCAGTGATGGGCCCGAGTGTGGCTCATTGCATTGTGGCAGGTGCCCAGAGGGCCTGGGCCACAGGAGGACAGCCTGGCGGCCAGAGAGCGAGTGGCCCACGTGGGCACCGCCCCAGGAGGAGCTGCAAAGGTTCCGACGCTAGGTGAGAGAGGAGCTTCTCCTTGCCTGTGATAAAGGCTGTTTGAACTGTGTCAGTTGAGAAAAGTCTGTTTCCTGGCTCAGGCACCTGTAGATTAATACGCTTCCTAACACCTAAATGACTCACTGAGGTCTGCACGTTGAGTGGGTTACAGTCTGGGTTCATACATTTCTGGGAGAGCAATTCAGCTGGAAGCTTCTGGAAAAGTCCCTCCAGCACCCGTGACGGATGACAGGAACCTGAGGAAGGGGCTGTCAAGGAAGCAGCCAGACAGGGCAAGGCTCAGACTCCCTCAGCAGGGAAGGAAGCCTGTCAGGGCCTCAGGGTGACAGAGTACGGAAAGTAAAAGCCCGACTTCTTTCGTGCTTTCTTTTTCACTTACATTCTCAGACAACTTTCTTCCTCAGTTGGCCATGCTTCCCAGGCCTCTCCTTCCTTCTGTCTGGGGAAGGGCTTAGCACGGATAGGAACCTTGTCAGTCTCAGCAGACAGGAGGTAGGAGAGTGAAGCGCAAGCGTGCTCTCCCGAGTGTGAGCTGCCTCTGACAGAGCAACTCAGCACTGGCCCTGGGGAAGGGGAAGGGAGGAGAGGTGACGCTCACTGCCTGCCCTGTGTGGGCGGGCGATGTCACCGAGATCTCTCATCTCTCACGTTCTGACTCCGGGACAGAGCACGGGGTGGTGAACACATCCCAGCCTTGTGTATCTGGAGGAGATGCGACCTTCCCAGAGGTGGCTGCTTGGGATGGAACGAGAGGGAGCGGGAAGGAGGGAGAAGGAGTTGGGGGAGCACAGAGGGACTGATGTGGAAAGGGGCATCTCTGGAAGGAAGCATCCACACCGGCTTGAGAAGGTAGTCCAGAGCCCGGGAAGCAGGCTTGGTCCAGCTGCCAACAGAACTTGCAGGAAGTCCTCGGCAGCTGAGCAGGCAGGAGGTGCGGGGTCCTTATTTGGTCATGGTGGTGGCATGGAGTGGGTCGTCTGACTCCACTCTTCCGGGGGACAGGCCTCTAGGGCCCCCTTCCCACAGTGTGGCTGCAGGCACACCCGCCACACATCTCCAGCACCTGGCTGGATGCCAGCGAGGCACAGCCGCTGAGCACATGGGCACTGAGTCCATGCCAGGGGTGGAAGCCAGTGTGAATTCACGCTTTGAAGCCTGAGCACTCTCCTTTCAATAAGTTCAGTCAAAATGAATAGATGCACGTACTGTTGTAGGAATCATTTTCAAAATGGGAAAAGTTTGGAGACTGGGGAGAGGGGAGCAAAGAAGGTTATTTACATGTTGCAGAGGAAGAGATGCTTCTGCAGTGCCATGACGGCTCCACGTAAGGGCCAGGAGCCGGGAGCAGTGTGTGTTTTGACTCCCTGGCATGAGCTCTGCGGCAGCACCCAGGTGCAGAGAGCAGGAAGAGCTATGCGGAAAGTGTCCTCTGTGCCAGCACTGCGCTGGTGTGGGGTCCAACAGAGCCGGAACCTCCTCCGTCCTCCAGGGAGGAGGCTGATGTCAGCCACACCACCACGGGGACCCCAGGGGCAGCGCTGTACACATGGGCATGTGCGTGTCCGAGCACACGTGTGTGGTGTGTGGAGGAGAGAACGTGATATAGAGACCTGGGCGGCTGAGTTGGTCCTGAGAGTCCATCTCCAGGTGGAGCCTGAGCGTGGGCTCGTGAGGCTCAAGGTTGTAGCCTGCACAGTGTGCTGGGATGATGTCACAGGAACACCCCGCACCCTCGTTAACAATGCAGAGCAGGTTAGAACTATATGTCGCGGCTTTGGGGAGATTTGAGTTCAGACACTGTAGACAGAAGCAGCAAGTGCTGTACATGCCAGACATGGCATGCCACCCTGACACCATAGGACGAAGACCAGCACTCAGCCTGACTCACCCAGTGCCCAGCATCAAGTGACCAATGGGGTGGCCCCTCTTGCTAATGGTGGCATAGGTGTGAGTAGGCAGAGGGGCCGTGGACAGCATGAAAAATATACTTATAACCCTGCATGGGCCAGCAGCAGCTGGACACGGGGGCCATGCAGATAGGGCAGCAGGTGACTCAGTGGTGATGAGATCTCCTGGCTTTCTGTGCCTGTGACTGTGGTTCCAGAACCCGCCCCCCATCTTGGAAGGGAATAGGAGGGGACAGCCCCAAGTGTGACCACAGTGACATTTTCTTCTGCCTCCTTATGGTGGTCCAAGATAGAACAGGTGGGATCACAGGAGATGTGTTATTTCCTCTACGTCTAGGGATGTGGCTTGAAATTCCAGCCTGTTACAGTTTTACTTAGAGGCATCACACTCTGAAGTGCCTGTGTTTTCACGTAAAACTCAGAACTCCTTTTCCTTTTTAGTACAGATATGTATGGCGTATTTTTTTCTTCCACTAATTCTATGTCCTGACCTGCAAGGACATATAGCCATGGCCAGGCCTGCCCCTTCCTAGGCATCCAGGTGAGGACACTACGGCCCCTTGCAGGACTCACAGGGAGCAGCCCTGTGTGGGGTTGGGGCTTCAGGTGCTTTTATGGCTTGTATCTAGATCCCCCACCCCAAAGCCTCATGCACACACAGGTGGGGCTCTGCAGAGCTGGCTGGATCTCGGGTGTACGATTCTGGGTGTGGACAATGGGAAGGCCCGCCTGGGTGTGGGTGGCACCACCCAAAATGCCGGCAGCTTGGATGGGTCAGAAGAGGAAGGGAGGCTTGCTTCACTGCTGCTGCCTCCCGCCTGCTATGCCATGGACTGTTTCTCCTCTGTACCGCCTCCCTGCCTTGGAGCCAGCCGACTGAGGACTGAAACTGCTACAAACTATGAGTCAAAATAAACCTTTCCTCATTTAATGTTGGGTGTCTGCTATTCTGTCTCAGCAAGGGGAGTAACCAAGACAACTGCTAATACATGGTCTCCAGTGCTGCAGAGCAGGCTCTGCCCAGCGTGCTCTTCCCCGGAGAGTCCTGAGACAGGTCTGCACTGCAGGGGAACATGGAGGCCCCTTGGACGAGATTTCTGGCAACTCCGCTCCATGTGTGGTGGCCAGTCAGTCTATCTCTACGAATACTTCTGAGAGTCTTTCTGCTAAAACAGTTATTCCAGGACACATGCAGGAAGCAGCACTGTGGTGGGTGCACAGCCGTCCCACCCCACCGTGGGGAGACCCTCTCCTGGGGTGTGTTACATTGTGACCTGTGCTCTGGGTTTTGTCAGGAGAATGTCCTATCCTAGATGGACCAGTACTTTGAGGAAGCTGTGTGCTGGTCCACTACTAATCCCACAAAGACCTTTCCTGAAAGAGCCACTGTATTAGCTAGGTACAGACAGATGGAAAGACATTTATCTTGTAGCATCAGGCGGGGCTCTGGGCAGCTGGGGGCCTCCCATGAAAGACCCTCTGTTCCTCCAGGTTCGTGCCCACACTCCAGGGAGGAATGAAGAAGTGGGGGTGAGGGTGGCTCCAAGCCAAAAGTCTCTGACAAAAAATAGGGAAGTCAGGCCCAGTGAAGAAGGAAGTAGTCAGAAATGAAAGTAGTAAGAACACATGTTTATTTATAATATCGTGAAAGTGGGGACAAAGCCCCCAGGCTGCAGGGCAGGGAGAACTCCACGGAGTTTCTCAGCAGGGTGTCTTCACTCTGCTCATCCTCACTGTGGGGAGCTGGTCCCTGAAAAGAACTGTTCTGCTGATTGGTGTACTCTAGGCCAGTCAGGGTCTTGGCCTTTCTTTCTGGGTAGTGAAGGGTCATGGGAACTGGGGGCACACAGTAATTGCATACAGAGGTTTTACAGAGGGCCACTTCCTCAAGTCTAGGGCAAAGTAAGCATGTGGTCATTTCTATAACCACCAGCCATGCCAGCCACGTAGGTCACGCCCTACATCCTGCCTATGTCCGCCTCTACCTGTTCCTACCATCTCTCTCCTGATCCAGAAAGACCAGCAAAATGGAAAAAGTCACAGATTAGAGAATATTCGTCCTCATGCAAGGAAGAATTCAAAGGAATGATTTTTTAAAATAAAGAAAAGAAGTAGAATGGAGTGGTGGGAAGAAAAGTACGTTCACGGTAACTCGCAGAGGCCTCGGCTGATGCTGTGGATGCTGGGCCTGCCCGGCCCCCTTCAGGAAGGCGTCAGCCTGGTTAGGGCTTCCGGACTCATCAGTTCGGAATTCCAAGTCACCAGAGCTCACGGGGGAGTGCTGCCCTCCAAGGCACACTTCCCTTTATTAAGCTCAGTGGTACAGTTCAGACACATATAATGAAGAGGCTGCTCCTGATGGCCACCGCGGAGCTCCGACTGCTCCTTCCACCGTCATTTCATGGCAGTTCTTCTCCGAGAAGACTTTTTCCCTTTTCTATGCAGGTCTTGGTGCCTCCAAGCTTTGCTCCAACACCATCATTAACGGGGCTCTCGCCTCCCAGCTGGAATTCATTTCTAACCCTAACTTGGAAGAGCAGAGCTTTAGCTTTGATTGTGACCACAGACACATCTGCTCCAGTTCTCTGCCATCTACCAGGGGATTCAGAGCCACCTGTTCATCTTCAGAAAATAAAGAACTTTGCTGCTCACGGTATAACTGACATCTGGAGTCACCACGATTGGAGCAATTTGAACCCCAGATTTTCTTATCTTGAAAACATGTTTTGAAAAAGGTGTGTAGAATTTTAGAGCTAGTTCAAAGATAAATCCTTCCAGGGCAATTTCCAAAATACACTGATAGACCTTAATTTATTCACTGGAGCAGAGGAATCATGAGAACTACTGAAGTTTTACTCTGATGGTCTTAAGAACTGATCATGAAAATGTACCATCAAGGTTATTTTACGTTATAGGCCTTTGATAAGTCTGTAAGATATAACTATGTTACAAAATGTTTTGTGCACAGTGCATGTAATATATGAAAACAACAATGCCATTCATGACAGTGAGGAGTGTAGAACACCCACATCTATTAACCTCTTGACTGTTTTTAAATTACTTTTTCATGTTTGGGTTTATGAATTCCTTGTGTTTATTCTGTAATTGATTAAATTCCTTAAACTAAAGAAAATACAAGGAAGGAGATAATAAAGGATAAGTGGAGAAAATAACTAAAAAATACAAAGACATAATGGAATGGATCATCCTAGTCTGAAGTTAGTTCTTTAAAAAATAAAATTAGCACCTAATGCCATTGTGTGCACCTGTAATCCCGGCTATTTGGGAGGCTAAGGCAGGAAGATCCAAGTTCAAGGCCAGCCTGGGCAACTTAGTGAGACCCTGTTCCAAAACCAAATTTATAAAGGCCTGAAGATGTGATTCAGAGCTTCCTGGGTTCAATCCCCAGTAACGCAAAAATAAATAAATAAACAAATACATACAAATTAGCAAGCACTTTTACATTTCTTGATCTATCAATTATTAAGAATCATCTTAAAATTTGCTACTTTGATGGGCCAATTTTTATTTCATCTATTTTGAAACCATATTTCTAGGTACTTACAAGCTTAGAATAGTTTAACATTTGACTAAATAAATCTTTAGCTACCAGTGAGTCTTTTAATCACTTATATTTTTGTTTTAAATATTTTATCAAATGTGTCTGTGGTAGCTCTTTTTTATTGTTTTGCCATTATTTCTTCATTTTTAACATTTTAAAAATCTTTCCATTTTAGATGTATCTTTTGTAATCACCATATAGCTAGAACTTGAAAAATTCATTCTATTTTCTTTTAACAGAAAGGCTTAGCCACTTATATTGGTTGCAATTTCTGATGTATTGCTATTAATTTTTGATGTGTTTTGGACGTTTTGTCTCACACATTGTTTTTTGTACCTGCTGGACACTTTTCTTTCTCTTTGATTTACAGACTTTCCCTCCTACATTTCATTGTCTTTCTCCAATAGATTTTAAATTATGGGTTCTATTTCTATTTTTTTAGTGGTTACTTAAGAAATGTAACCTTTCGGTGTCTAGCATTAATTTTACAACACAAAGACCTTGGAACACTTTCACCCCAGCAACCACTTCCTGCTGTAAAACCTCACAAATCAAGTTGTCATTGTGATTTACATAATGATGCTTGTTCATTTGCCTTCATCCTGTCATACTCTTTCCTTACCATCCCTTCTTGAACCTCAGGCCTTCCTAAGGTGGTTTTTGTTTTGCTGCATTTTCCTTAACAAAAATATGTTCATACAAACAATTTGTCAGGAAATATTTTCAGAATACCTGTTTTTGAAAGGGAAAATTTTATTACATTATATTGTATTGTACCTAACTGTATTATTATATTCTTAGATGTTACTGTTCTTCCAATTGTTCTTTGTGGATAGTCCATCTCTTTTGTGGTGTCTAAGGTCTTTTCCTTGGTGTCCTGAAATTTTATTATGAAGGGTCCAGATGTGGCTTTATCTTTGTTACCTTGCTCAGTATTCGCTAGACTTTCAGAACCTAGGAATTTGCTTTTCTCTTTTAAATTCTGGAATGATTGCTACCATTCCTCTTCAGAACCTCTCCTTCTCTCTACAGTGTCCTTCCGGAATCCCAAGTTCTTGTTGCACTCTCATTCTGCTCATCAGTGAACAGCTTCTATTTTTATCTTTTTGTGCTGCACTCTCAATAAATTTTTAAGAAATAGCTGTCAGCTTACAAACTCTCCCTGCAGTGGAATCACACCTGTGGTTTAATCAGCAGCTTTAAACACTGGCTTTCAAATGTGGAGACCACCTGGAACAGCTCACACACAACTTAGTGCAGAACTCACTGGTGCCTACAACTTGTGTCAGGCACCCACAAATTCCAAACCCTTGCCTAGAACGTCAATGATGCTTAAAGAAAGACCTGAAAGAATATTTTTTCCAGCCAGGTGCAGTGCTTCATGCCTGCAATTCCAGCACTTGAGAGGCTCAGACAGGATTGCAAATTCAAATCATGACTTGGACAACTTAGTGAGATCCTATATTGAAAAAATAAGGGCCAGGCTATAGCTCAGTGCAAAGGCCCTGGGTTCAAGCCCTAGTACTGAAGAACCTGTTCCCCACAATCCATCCTAGGGAGATCCACTGGAAAGTATTTCTGGAGAACATACATGCCGTCTTTATAATCAACAAAAACCATTAGAAGTCTTGGATTGTTAATGCTCAGCTTGACCCAGTTGGGAATGCCCAGTTGGTACTCAAACATGGTTTGTGGGTGAGTCTGTGGGGTGCTTCTGGGAGAGAACAGAGTTTGAATCAGTGGACTGAGGTGAGGAGGTTGCCTTCGCTAGTATGGGGTGTCCTCCCAACAGCCCCCCCCCCCCACTAGGACCAAGGGATGCAGAGGAAGAATGACTCACCCCTTTCTCCTGCAGCCAGGACTCCGACTCCTCCTGCCCTGATCCTGGACCACCGGTGCCCAGCCTTCAGGACTGCACTAACCCTAACATCCCTTTCCTGTGGTCAGGGCTGTGAACTCAGCCTCAGGGACACTCCTGACTGTGCCGCTTCTCAGCCTGCGGCTCACGGGCTGCGCGGCCTCTACAACCGTGCGAGCCCGTTCTTCCTCCTGTGTATGGCATTGCTGGAGAGCCCACCAGACAGATGCACATGAGAGAGCCCGCTCCTGCCCAAGCCCCAGGATGAACCGATGTGGGGCGGCTTTTCCTCAGCCCCCACCGTATGGAAAAGGTGCCTGCAGAACTGAGTAGGAGAAATGGCTCACCTCTACCTGGAAAAGAGACGGGTCAGCTGACTCATGTGTGGACTGCACAGTAAAGTCATAACTAACTTTTTAAAGTGTGGATGTAACTTCCCCATAAAATATTCTTAAAGAGAATGCTCAAAGCCACTGTGCCAGTATCTAAGTTCAGTTCTGACAGACTGAGCTGCCATCCTGTCTGGGTGAATCTGATGAGACATCAATCACTGCACTGGTTCTGGTGCACAAATCTACTTTCAGAGCAGGAAGTATCTGGGGAGAAAGACACGAGAGATCTCTGGGGCCCGTCTTCTCTCTGTGCACAGGCCACCTGGGTTTCTTTCCAGGAAGTGTCAATCGCCTCTGGCTGACTACAGGTAGGAGCGGGTCTTCCTTGAAGCTCAGTGAAGGGAATTTTACCCACATCCTGGGTGTAGTTGAATGCAGGAGGGTTCTGAGCCCTATTCATGAAATTACCCTGAAATTCTTGTGGTTCCTGCCCACTTAGAAAATGATAAACGAAAAGGTATAGAAAGTTCAAATATTCTGACATTCACTGTTCATGTTAAAAACAACTTATCAAAAATGAATTCTTGCAAAAAGGATGGTCAGCTGAATTGAACGCCAAAGTAACAGAATGCCGACTGCATAAAAAGCTGCCATGGGAACACAGGGCTTCCCACACACCTGGGCAAACGCTGTGCCCTAAAAACAAGGCCCTCTGGGGAGGGGTGCAGGAGAGGAAGTGAGAGCAGGATTCTGGGGTGGACAGGGAGGGAAGGGGTGGAGTCAGCATCCTTCAGGGGGTGGGCAACAGGCAAAGTCACCTTGCCCCAAAAGCGCGGGATCGTGGAGTGTGAGCCAGGGGACCGGAAGCTGTGGCCGGAATCTGAGTGCTGCGGTTTGCAGCGGGGCACACTGAGTCACAACGTGGGGCAGCTGCTGTAGAGGGAGGATGTCTGCATCTCGCTCGTGAGCTCAAGGGGCTCAGCACCGCCCACACCCTCACTGCCGCTTCCCAAAGCAAGGACTGCTCCCCGCAGGAGGCAGGGGCCACTGTCTGAGTTCTCCACAGAGCCTGTGGCTCTCAGAACCCACAGCAGCAAATTTAAAAACCACTACCTGGTGCAATGGAGCTAAGACCGGGGAGGAACCTCTTTAAATTGTGAATATTTACCATCAAAAAGGAAGAAATCTCTGCAATTTGTAACCATCTATCTCAGATCAGTGAGAAGGGTTTAGGGTCAATAGAGGCTGGACCAGAGAACAGAAATCAGGGCAATCAGAGAACTTCTGTCCAGGATTCTGATTGGTTCTCGTTCTCCCTTAAACTCAAGAGGATTTTTCTTTCTTTCTTTTTTTGAGATGGAAGTCTCAATATGTGCCAGGCTGGCCTTAAACTCCTGGATGCAAGTGATCCTCCTGCCTCAGCCTTCCCAGTGCCTGTGCCCTGCTGTAGGAGGACATTCTTAAAGAAATTTAACCCTTCCTTTTCAGTCTAAGAGTTTTCCTGATGCAATGCACTACCATTGCACGGAGCAGGAGGGACCTGCTTAACAGTAGGGTAGACGAGCAGGATTCTCTCCTTCACTTTCTGACCAGTTTTGATTTGTATAAGAAACACAAAATGAAATTGCCAAAGATAGCAAAAGGATAGGGAAGCTTGCTCAGAAAAGATGAAGTTCTGTCAGTTATATTTAACAGTATCTAACTTAGAGACCCACATTTTTAGAAAGTGAAGAGATCAAAGAGAGGCTGGCGTGATGAGAGGAAGCCAGGATGAGCACAGAAAATAGGACCCATCAAGAGAGCTTTAGGAAATGTGCGGCGGCCCTCAGAGAGGAAAGGCCTGGTGATTTCACACAACTCAGGGTGACTTTGAGGGATACAGAAGATTATTAGAGACACGAGTTTCCAATACCACGGAAGAAATAATTTTGGTCAGGTATCATAAAAAATAACTTGTAACAAGTTAACAGATATGGGATTAGCTGCTTGGGAGAACACTTTCTTACAAAAAGAGAAAACGATCAGTCATATTTTCAGTGGGGATTATTTAGGCTAAATGGCTTGTGAGTGACCACACAAGCCAGCGCAATTTCAGTTTATAGGGAACAATGTAGCGTCAGAGAGGAAGGAAGGAGAGAGTCAACCCTGGCACACTGAGAACAGCTGAGAACAGCGTCTTGGAGGGCGCCGCTCTCCGAGGGGAACTGGCCCAGGTACCCAAGGATGCAGGAGCAAGGCACAGCGGTGACTGTGGAGGGGCTGGGGATGGTCCGGACCAGAAGAAAAGTGTGCCTGAGGCCACCTCCAAATATTTCAGTGGCCATGTAGGAAGAGAGCAATGTAATAGGTCACGGGGCCAGAGGAAGGTGGTGCAGATGCTGGAGAGCAGCTGAGGGGACATACTGTGGCTCGGTATAAGGAAGAAATGCAACACTTGGAGGTGGGGCCAGCGAGCCCTCCCTGGAGTGTGATGAGGTCACGGACTCCAGGCCTGGAGGCGGCGGAAGTGGAGACTCGAGGCTGGAGAGGTGACTCTGGAAGTCTTCACCAACACTCCTGAATCTCTTCCCTTGAATTGGTCTCACCACAAATGAGAGACATTAGTTTTCACCCTAGGCCCTGTCTGGAGCTAGATCAGCAAGCTCGGAGTGATGGAGGTAGACCCTATCTCAAAGGCAGTCGCAATGCAGCTTTTGCCCCTGCCTCCAGGTGTGGTTGGGAACACACAGTGAAATCTTGATTTGAAACCTGTGGCCACGTTCATGGGAACAAACATGTCTGTCTATGGCGACAGTGGTGTCTGCGAGGGCAAAGCTGATGATACAACGAAGCCTGAAAACGCTTGGGTTGGATGTGTGGATTAGTGGGTCAGATACCACAGGAAGCTCAACAGCCGGGAGCCACGTAAAGCCATCTGCTTTCTTTTGGTGTCACCATGCTACCTTAATTAGAATATTTTAATCTTTCTGGTGATTTTCCTTGAGGTAGAAAGAAAAGAAATCCTGAGTTTGCAGGACTGACTTTCTTAGTTTGATTGCCGGTCAGTATCTTCCAGGACACAAGTGCTGACAGCTGATCACACTGTGACTTCACACCCGAGCCTGAGAATGGAGGCCAGGGAAAGTGGGCCTCACCTCTCATTCTCCATTTGCCCATTCCAGTCTGCAGGAAGTGGGGTACACTGGCTGGGTTTACTTTCTATGTTGATTTAGGCTTTAATAAAATCATTACTTCATAATAAAAATAAATTTCAAAATTCACACTTACAGGCTAGTGCTGCTGAAGCCACACCCCAGTGCTCAGCAAAGCAACCGACACAGCGGCCGGCGGGAGGCCTCGTGCACCTCCAGAATGCTGCCTCTTGCTACAGATAGGAAGGACTTCTACCGGCTTCTCTTATAGCAGCCTTTCGTTGTTTACACATTTGTATTATGACAGTGTTTGTTCTCCTGGGGCTTTAAACATGTTATATTGCTTTCCGATCTCTTGTTTCTGGTGTAATGCATAATTTTCTTTAGATGTAGTCAAGGTTTTCTTTTGGTTTTCAGCAGTCTGACTATGACATACTCAGGTGTAGTTTTCTTTGCATTTTTTCTACCTAGAATTTGCTGAGCGTCTTGATCTATGGGATGTCTTTCAGTACCACCTGGCAGCTCACAGCCTTTACCTTTCCCAGCAGTTCTCCTTTCGCTTTTGCACATGCATTGTATCATTTCCTGCTGTCTTGTGAGCACTGGATCTGCTCTTCTGCGTCTCTCCCAGTCTCCTCCTGTGTGGCCCCTGGCCCCTCTGTACTCACCACCTTCCGGTCATGGTCTCCTCTCCCCCATCCCACCTTCTTCATTTCTTTTACTATGTTTTTTGTTTGTTTTTATCATTTGTCTCTGGATATTTTAAAAATAGCTTTTCGTGTCTGGTGAAATCTCCCATTTTCTCATGACTGCTGCACCTTTCCTGCCAAAGCCTGTGGCTTTTATAATACTTACGGTGAAGCCTGGTAACTGTCTGACCATTCTAATTCCGACAGCCTCTCTTCAGCTACTGCTCACCTTCTCTCCTGACCTGAAGCCATTTTTCTTGCTCCTTTACATACCTAGTCATGTTTCCTTGTTTCTGGATAGCAGAGACTGAATTAACATATGTACTCCCAAACTGGTTTCCCTTTTCTTGTCATCAGCTTCTTGACTGGGGACCAAATCCATCGATCCGGCCAGTGAAACTGGTCTTCCTCACAACTTTAGTTTGACTGAATTCTCCACTGTTTTCAAGTATTTTGAGAGTGAAATCAGTACTGATCTTTTTTGGCCAGGGATGAGAGAAGTTATCGATTTTTTTTCTCCTACAAGGGGAATTTTCTGAGATTTTTCATATTTAGGTTTCGTTTCTTCCTTAGCTTTCTGGTAGGTCTGAGACACTGACTTTGCAGCTTTCCAGGCTTGTTTATATTGCTGTCGGTGTCTCATGGCTCACCGTGTCCTAAGTGAAAGCCACTATGCTCTTTGTGGTAAGTTAATCTCTCTGAGCCTCACTTTCTTCATCTGTAAAATAACCTCTGGGATCACTGTAGGGCTCCAGAGCAAGGTGACTGTAGGTGTCCTCATGTTTTTTCTCTTTTTCCTTTAGGTGCACTTGAAATATTTCATCACATGGGCATAAAATCATACAACTTCACTGGGCACTATTTTTCCTCCCTTGTTTAATTTCCCTTTTTTTTCCGTTGTTGCTTCTGACTCATCTTAGGATCTACTAGTTATTTTTAGTTTTATTCAGAGCTATGGCTTAAATAAATTAATTGCCAACCCTAAAAAGTCACAATTTGATATTGACTCTCAAATATCACCAAAGAGATTAACATTTTAATGAACTCAACAGTTATAAGCTCCTATCTCTGAGTGCATAAAATGATCAATATAAGTAAATAAACAATTCTCCTGGACAAACATCCCCATTTATTGAGCCAGGAAATCTGAACCACAGAGACTTCTAGGTGACATGCTTAAGGAAGATACACAACCACATTACAGACCGGGCACAGAGCAGGCCTCTCTTCTTGCTTTGCTTTTGTTTGTTGTGCCTCATGCATGCTGGGCAAAGGCTCTCCACGGAGCTACAGCCAAGCCAGTAAAGACCTTTCCTGGATGTCACTATCCTGATTTCCACAACATTCATATAAATCTATGCTGCTAGTTCACATTGTTTGGGATTTCTGGGATCTACTTTTATGCCACGTTCATTATTTTTTGGAGAAAAGAAGCATATATACCGAACATGTTTCATGCTTGGTTTTGGATCAAACACTAATAAAAGTACCACAAGAGTGCAGAAAACCGTATGTAAGTGACACACTCTAGGAACACGGTCTGTTTGCGGGAGGGGCATAAACTCACACTGATGCTGGCTGAACATCCTCTATGTCTTTCCACGCTTTTAGTCAACACCAGTGGGCTACCCCCGAATCCAAAGTCCAAGTGCTGAAAAATGCCCAGTGAGCATCCCTCACACTCTGTTTTCTGAGCAAAAAGATGGAAACATTTTTGAATCATGATTCTAAAGAAGTGCAAATGACTCACATGCGTTAGTTTACCTGATACCCTAAAGGATTGTAACCAATGTCATTTATGTGTTCACAAGCTGTGTTTATAGCAATAAAGCAAGCTGGGCTTGGTGGTATTAATAGCCCTATTAACTACACTCCCATATAGGGTTATGGATGATCTGAAAGCCAGTATTATTACCCAGGGCTCTCCCAGTGGCATTCTTCTAGAGGAAGTTATCATGGCTCTTTTTTTTTCCTTCTTTGCGCTAATTCACAAGGCAACGAAAACAAGAGACTGAAAGAAAGAAAGAAAGAAAGAAAGAAAGAAAGAAAGAAAGAAAGAAAGAAAGACAAAGAAAAGAAAGAAGGAAGGAAAGTAGCCCACTGGAATGTAGTCTTTACCAAGAGCACCCTGTGGGGGATCATTATCACAGTGCACTTTTATTTCAGGATTAAAAACTTACTTCATCATGCAGATAACAATACAAACTGATGCTTATTCATTGGTAATTAAGAAAATGAAATTTAAGTCAGTAAGGTATTTTTCACCTTTTAAGATAACCAAAAAATGACTGATCATATCCAAAGGTGATAAATAAATGAAGAAATGGGTATCATGAATATTATCCGTAGATTTTTGAACTGGAAATGCCTTTTTTGATGGGGGGTGGGTCAGACAGGTGGGGGAATTTGATGATTTTTATAAATATTTAGAATGACTTTTGACTCAAGATTTACCTTTTTAGAAATCTAAACTACAAAGCACTCTCACATGTAATAAAAGATATATGTATAAGGATGTTTCTTACAAATTAGATGGGATAGTTCGAAAGTGGAAATCTGTATGACCACTAATTTTGGGCCTATCAATACTACTGCAGCAATTAAAAACTACAAAATAAATATACATGTACTAAGATGGAGATGTTCCCAGGAAATATAGTGAAATTAGCAAGGGAAAAAGCAAGCTGCAGAATAACTTGTACAGCTCCTTGCAGTGATATGAAAAACTATGCCTATAACTATGCATACGAATGCAAATTCACAGGAAAGGCCGGGGAAGAGGAATAACACACTTTAATCAAGATTTCCTTTGAGGAAGAGAGTAGACTTTCATGGCACATGGGAAGCACCTCACTTTTTAAAACATCATAGTTATGTCTGTATTTGAAACCTTACACTTTTTTAACCAATATTTATATGAATGTTATTGAGTAATTTTAAAAATAAACATAAATTTTAAAACCGTTAATAACATCACCATCTCAAACACTGCCTCAGAGACTCTCGGTTCTCCAAGGCTCCTTCCAGAATTCAGCAGTTTTCATAAAGTTGACACCTGCCGTACAAGCAGTCCAACAAACATAAGTAGCCAGGAGATTCAGTATTAAGGCCTTTCAATCTAACTCTTAATCAAATTGAACTGACTGAACTGATTTTAACTGGAAGTTCTATATTAAGAGATGAATGGGGTGCTTTGAATTTAGTAATAAGGCTGTGTGTAGAATATGGTATCATTCAAAGTTATTTTGTATAAAATTAAGACCCAAAATATTAAATTTATTTTTTCACATTTGGAACAGTCTCCTCTGAAATCCAAGGTAAGTTGGTTTGCTCTTGAGAAGAGCTCCTCCTCAGAGAATAAAAATTAGCATATTACAGCTTTGGCCTCTTTCTCTCAAGTAGACAAGCTAATTAGAAAGCAGGAATAGCAACATCCTCCTACCTTGATTTTGAGCTTCTTTGCGTCCTTATTAAAAGACCCTATTTCCGTTCACAGAATGACACAGAGAAGTACATGTTGATTTCAGTGGGGATGGAAAATGATCACTTTTTGTTAACCAGTTCTTCCCTGGCTTTGTTCTTCAGTCTTGATTTCAATCAGAATCATAAATGAAGAAAGGTTTAAATGATCATTCAGGGCCTTGTTTATTCAGAGTAAATAAAGCTTTAAAAGAGTAAAACTGTCATGATGGGGGTGTGGCAGGCACCAGAAACAGGAAGCTCTGTGGGGTGGTAGCAGTGTCAGGTGAGAAGGGAGGCGCTTGGTTTGAGGCAGAGCTGGAGCTGACAGGAAGAGAGAAGTAGGGCTTGCACATGGCGCTGGGCATACAGAGGGCTCTCAGAAGCTTCTGAATTCTAACTGCAGACAGCTTTCCATCAGCCAGTGTATTCGACAGTCAAATTACACTCCTACCGCAGAGAGGATGCAGGTTTCCATGTTAGTTTGTGGGAAGTGTGTGAATGTTAACCACAGGAAGCTGAATGGAGGCACACGGTGGTGTGGTTGGAGATCCCCTTGCCAGAGGAAGACACCATTTTCTGCTTTTTAGGTGAAGCCATGGATAGATCTACATCAGGGATGCGGATACAAAGCTAAGAGGATGCACTAAGGGTTTCCTCAAAGGAGTTATAACCATCGCTACCTTTGGTTGGATACTGAATGTGCTACTTTCTAAAAATCAGGACTGCTGGGAATTGTGCATGCTGTGCTCCTGCCGTCAAGATGCCACTAACCTGTTAGGGTAGTACGAGATGGTGAGCCGATGCTCCGAGAGGTGCAATGACCCTTGCTGAAAGGACTCTGCTGCATACTGGGATGATCAGATGATCCAGTTGGCCAAGCCAGAGTGGACACTTTCCTCCCTTTCCTGCTCCTCCGGCAGATTCTGAGGGCCCCAGTGAGTGGCAACTTATGCCAACATCAGGACAAAGCCCATGAGCCCTGATGTTCCCCACTGTGCTTTGACTGACCATTTTCCCTTTATAATGTAATTTTCTTGTGGCTTCCAACACCTTATGGGGTTGTTAGAAACAAAGCTGAAATTCAGGATGCCAGCAAGTGCTGGAGGTACCTCACCAAGTCACCTGGAGAGGGTGAGGCATCAAAGGGGTAAAGCCAAGAAAGTAAAGGGCTGTTTGCCTCTAAGCAGAGGGGGCACTTAAGTCGGACAAGGGGTCCCTCTGTCTCTACTGGTAAAGGAAAAAAGGACTTGAGAATCTTGAAAATTATCAGTGATCCTGAGAGCAGCCAACTGGTCTACCTCATGGAACACACACACACACACACACACACACACACACACACACACACGCGCGCGCACACACACACACACACCACCCCGCCAGCAGCCAAGTATTTGCCACAATTTGATCTAAGTAAAGCAGCGGGTGATGTTTGCTCAGTATTCTCCCAGGGCGATGATGAGGTATAAGGTGATATTGGATCAGAGAGGAGGAGGTAGCTCTTCCTAATGCAAAGTTGGGGTCTTCTTTGCCAGGATCATGAGCTCCATCCCAGGAAAGCTCGGCAACAGAAATGTACTGACTCTAAGTGCTGCTGCTGGTTTTTCTGCTGGGAAAGATTGGGAAACTGCGGTGGAGTGGATGACAGAGGCAAAGCGAACACTTTGCAATGAAGGTGTGTTGGATATGAGGGTAAGAGAAGCCTCATATTGTGCGTCTGCAATCACAGGGGCTCTACTAGTCAGTGTCCTTGTCTGCGAGTATGCAGGGACAGAGAGGGAGAATCTTTACTTGGTGGGGTGCTCTCTCACACCTACTGCCACAGCGCCTGGCAGGTGAAGGCATTCCCAAAGTACTTGCTGAATTAGTGAATAATAAATGGAACAATGGGAGTGACTCCACAAAGAAATAAGGGATGGGGAAGGCAGGAGAACAGAAAGTTATACAAGACATTACTGAAAAAGCTTTAATCAGGCTGGCACCTTCTGGATTCCACAGGGATGTGCTCCTCGTGGATGACTGCAAATAATCAGTGAAGAGCCTTCAGCTTAGAAGTGCTGTGGTTTACGTCTGGTTATGCTCCCAAACCTTCATGTGCTCAAAGGCAGGGCTTCTGCGGGGTTTTGCATCCTGCAGCCACTACAGCTAAATGTGATGCTGGGAGGTGCGGCCCAGCCAGAAGACGTGGGTCACTGGGGCATGGTGGGCGGGGTGCATCTCCCTCCTGCCTCCTTCCTGCTCCCTCTGCTTCCTGGCCACCACACCGTGAGCCGCTCTCCTTCTCAGGCCCTTCACCATGCCACTGACCACGCAAGGACTAAACCTTCCAAAGCAGGAGCCAAAATAACCCTCTCCTCCTTACGCATGGGGTCAGGTAGCTTGTCCCAGCAACGAGAAAGAGGCCAAGGCAATCACAGGCAAAACTAAAATTATGAAACGTATCTAGGGTGGGGCTGCGCCTTGTCTTGTTCACCAGGTTGACAACTGAGTTGAGTGACTCAGTACAGGGATGCATTTATCAGAGCTTTTTCCTTAAGTATCTGAACCAGTCGACATATCTGGCGTCAAACAACAGAAATCAGGGGCTCAGAGCTGGTAAGTTTCCACGGAGTAAATAACTCATCATTGTTCATCTTTCTGAGACTTCTGCATTTATGTCACTTACATAAGTGAGGCCCACACATGTCTTTGTTAAAAGAAGTACTTACCGAGTTCCTGCACTTTATTTTTAGAAGTTCAGTTCTTTGCCTGCTTCTGAATGATCTAACTCTGTTCTTTTAGTCTAACGAAAGTTTAAAATCAATAGCTTGCTTAAAGCTGTGCTATAACGGTCCTGCATTTAACATTGTGCAGAGGGAAGTTTCAGCCTGAGCAAATGATGACCAAGAAAGCTAAACACCAGAATAAATGACTGTGCAGGTGGGGAGGCCACTGGTTGGATCTGCTTAGGCCTTGGTGTTCCCGTGAGTGTGTGTGCATGTTTCTCCTCTTCACCAACAGCTGGATGGCAGCGCCACATCTGCAGTGGGCATCCTCCCCTCTTCTTGTGCACAGGCAAAGTAGAACCATAGCACTGGCTGTGTGGCTCCCTGTGCTTTGCATTTCCCAGGGCATTTTGTAGGTTCTCTTCCTCTTTGGATTACTTTTAAAAATATTTTCTTCTCCCCATCCTAATGTTAACATTCTAATTTTATTTTTGAAATTTGAAGGAGAAAGAATATTGAATATTCTCAGCCTGCCAAAAATGGGAACATTTGATGAGCCCACTGGGGGCAGTTCTTGTCTTTGGAGCTCACAGTAAGGCTAAGTCTTAGCTTTGAGAATCCTCCCTGAGGCCTCCACTGAAGTGGACTTGACAGAGACATGTTCTTTGTCAGTGAATGTGTGGGCTTCTGATGATAAGATGGTGACTCCTCTCCCTCTTGGAATGCACCTGAAGATGTCACAGCTGCAATGATGGGGTCTCCCAGTGTGTCTATGGCTCCTGTCCCAAGAAGTGATTGCCTGCTGGAAGCGCTCACGGACACAGCCCAGAGAGAAAGCTCTCTGGTCTGGCTTCAGCCAACGCCACTTCTCCCTCTTCCTCTCCAGCTGGCCGCAGACTTGGGCAGTGGCCAGCGGCATTGGATTCCCCAGCTGCTCTGACCTATTTGCTTTCTGGATGGGTGTTCAGTTGTCTGCAGCTCACAGATGCAATCTGTACCTGCTGTGGAGGAAAGAGCATTCAAGAAAGGAGGTGGTCACCTTAGATGATGACACAGTTGAACTGGTATCCTTGCACTCTGAACAAAGAACAGATCTGAATTTTCTCTCCATTGTGTAGAAGTGTCATGCTCCTGTCTCCGTGAAGGGAAAGGGAGAATTTGTCCATCAGTTAAAGCTGTATGAGAAGGAGCAGGGTGCAGTGAAGAGAGGAAATGAGAGACAGGAAACACACACAAAGAAAGGGCAGAGACCAGCCAGGGTGGAATTCTGCCTTGGGATTTCCTGGTCCTAATCAAAGCTCAAAAATAGAACCTTCCCTCACCTGGGGCAGGCACTGGCCTAAGGAGCTGCTCTTTCAATTCCTTCCTTTGGCTTCCCTGTCCTTCTCTTCCAGGCCCTCCTTGGACTGTGTGGGTGCAGATATGCCCAGAAGTCAAGGGGCAGATCTGATCCTTCCAGACATATAACCCATTGCTTACCGCTTCTCTTGGCTTGGCTTTCTTAGGCAGACAGACCGCACCCTCTGCCCTGGGAGGGTGGAGGGTCTGTGCATTGCAGAATTTGTCCACACGAACTTCTCACTTGCATCAGTCACCTTAGTGGTGAGAAAACATCTGAAATGTCTCTTCTTTTGATCTGTCTGTGAACCATACCAGGGCTTCCCCTGGCATCCAGGGACACTCAAGCACTGTCTTAGTTTTCTCATTGCTAAGACAAAATGCCTGACACCCAAAGTTGAAGGAGGAGAGGCTTATTTAGCTCAGAGTTTGTAGAGGTTTCAGTCCATGACTGGCTGGCTCCAAGGCAGGGTGGCATGTGGCAGAGGGGCATCGCAGAGGAGAAACTGTTCATAGCAAGTGGAAAGTAGCAAAGCAAGCAAGCAACAAGAGCAGCTGCGTTTTGTCCCTTTTGTGTTCTAACTAGGCTACCTGCCTTCTGCCCTTAGGGAAGGGCTATGCCTCTAGGCAGCGCTCACACCCAGAACTACGCCACACCAATCAGTGGACTGATTTAGCAGTCATACATCCTTAGTCCTAGCACCACACACCCTAGATGCAGTCACCCTCTGGAAAAAACCCACCTATGGCTGCATGAGGCTTTAGGGGGACATCTAGACACAAGCCATAACATGAATGCTGGAATGTGACCAGCAGATTAGATTGAGCCCTCCTGAGAGAAGTTATTCAAATTCAGAGTGACATGTATGCAATCTGACTTGCCAGGGGAAGAAGGACTATTTATGAAGCTCATGAAATGCTGGAGATAGCATATCCTATTGACTGGATGCCAGCTGCATGCCGGACACTCACCAGGAGTTTTGTGTGTCACCTCATTTCACTTGCAGGAGCAGCATGAGGCAGCTGCTGTTGTTACCCAGATTTATGATGCAGAGAGAGGCCACGCGGGGGAGTTAGGGAAACTCACCAGGGTACCCGATGGCTCTTCAATTTTGACTGAACTGAGAAGCAGAAGAGGTCTCAATCAGGCACGGCCAACCCCTGGGTGGAGGGCTGCTCTCCCACTTTTTAGAAGTTTATAATAAAATTATGAAAAAAGAACTTCTGTTATTCATACACATCAACTGTATTCTACATTGCATATGCAGCTCAGGACAATTCTTCTTCACTTGGTGTGGCCCAGGCCAGACCAAAGACTATAACTATTTAAAATTAATTTTAACTTGTTGGACTTAGGTAGTAAGTCCTAAACGTAATTTTGAAGTTAGATATTTTCTTAGAAATGACTAATTAAGCTGTTAAAGGCAAGAATAGCAGCACTCGTACTATTTCTTAGAAAGAAGTACAAAACAGTGAATCAGAAGATGGTCAGAAGCCTCTGTGCCTCTGGAGCTGTCCTGCATGGGGAAGTTAGGCCCCTTATGTCCCTCACAGTGGTCGTGAAGGGGTCCTGTCCTTCAGACTCGTACAGAACTCAGGGGCCACGTTTAAATGTGCTCACCCCGAGCTCCCCTCTGGGTCCCCCAGCCTTGAGAAGCCAAAACCAGTGAATCCAAGCAACCACGAGGGGCGGGGGTGGGGAATCCCACCCGAGGACTATAAAGGGCAAAAGACCCTGCAGAAGGGTCACTGCACATTTCCCCACGCAGGT
This sequence comes from Chinchilla lanigera, assembly GCF_000276665.1. Classification (NCBI taxonomy): domain Eukaryota; kingdom Metazoa; phylum Chordata; class Mammalia; order Rodentia; family Chinchillidae; genus Chinchilla; species Chinchilla lanigera. Next base: position 1,191,532 of record NW_004955436.1, on the reverse strand, counting down.
CCCCCGCAGCGGGCTCTGGAGATGTCGGCTGCGGGCGCCAGTGTGATGGAGATGTGACGGAGACTTCGGAGAGCACCTCCGTTCACCTCGGGGCAGCCCTGTTCCCTCATTACCACTCTCTTCTTAATGGAAAAGATGATTGTGAGGATAAACTCTGCTTCCAGGAATTTTTGCCCTAACTCTGTACAAAGCAGTTTCTAGCAGAGCGCCCTTATCTGCTCAGGTAATACAGTAACCATCTCCTGCCCACCCTGCAGTCTCCCCATGAAGGGACCTGCGCGCCAGGACCAGGACTGCTGTGTGCTGCTCTCAGCAGGGCGGGTGTGCTTCACCATGTCTGGGAGGAACCGGCCCATGGACTTCAGGTAACACCTGAGACAGCCCTCCCCTCGCAAGGTCCGGGAACGCTGACGATGTGTGAAGTAGAGAGGCTTCGTTAGTGAAATAGGCGATGCAGGGAGTGAGGGGGGACGCCTGATGTATAAGGTGCGCGGTGCATGTGTATGTGTGCGTGTGGGTGGGTGCATGTGTGCAGGTGCGTGTGTGCACTCACATGAGTATCCATTAAAAACAATGGTGCTGCATATTACAGTCCATTTCTTTCCAGCTTAAGTGTCACTCATTACACTGAGTGACCCTGGGGGCTCTGCGTGAGGGGTCACGCTGAGGCTCATACACTTTTACCCCACCAGGACAGGTCCTACCGGACACTGTGTTTGGCTGACGCTGCAGGTGGCTCAATCTGTGCCAACTTTCCCTGTAAGCACTGCGTATGTGCGGAACGTGCGTTTCCACACTCTTTGGTGGATTACAAGCCTGATGGATCACGGAACTCCAGCAAGTTCTTTGTAGTAGATACATGGGGGTGCTCATTCCTGTTACTTCAAAGGATCCCACACAAAGCAGGACACTTCAAGTGGCATGTCCTGAGAGTTGGGACCGAAGGAATAGCTAGATACTGGAAATCCTGAGCCCAGCAATATCTTATTCCACCTAGATAAACTCAGGTTATAATAGTCCATTTCCTTTCTTTTTTCCCCCTTTGGGCAGGTACATTGAAGTATAAATCACACAAGATAAAATTCATCTGTCTTAAGCACATCATCACGGAGCCAGTAGGTATTTGAAATACAGTGGACCCTTGAAATTCGTGGGGGTTACGTTCCTAGAGCACTCACAAATTGTGAAAAACTGTGAATTTCAGCCACGGTCAGAAAATGCCTCTAAATGTCTATTTTTAAATAGTTTAAACCCTATGCTATGGCTCCCACAGTTATATTATTTAATTTAATAAAATACTGTATTCATAAAGCCTTAAAAGGTGCAGGGCATTTGGGTGGTATCTTAGGTCTCCTAGGGCTTTAAGAAGAGCAAAACAAGGACACTGGAGACAGCTACCTGGGGTACAGCACCCTGTTACCACGCAGGATGCTGGTACATCTGCCGATGGGCTGCAGGGCAGCAGACAGTCAGCAGCAGGAACTGAATAATGCTCAAAAGCAATGGCGGAGGACAGCTGCGCTTTCCCATGGAGGTGCAGGGGTTTCCACAAACAATTATTAGTTAGGTTCTAAGGAAAAATCTGCAAATAGCTGAGGCCTTGGACTCTGAACCCAGATTTCATGGGGTTACTATATATAAAACATTCCTGTGGGCCCCAAATTCATCTGCTGCCACTTCACAGCCCCTCCAAGCCTGGGGCCTGGAACCCCTGATCTGTCTTCTGCTCTTGTCATGTTGCCCTCCCATAGCACCCTACAACCATGCAGCGTGTAGTTATACAGCGCAGAAGCTTTTGTGCTGGCTTCTTGCACTTAGTGTGGTGCTTTGGGAATTGCTCTGTATTGGTGTACATGTCAGTACCTTATTCTATTTTGTGCATGAGCGGCTCTCTGTTGCATGACTTTATCAATTTTCTTTATGTTAGCTGGCACTGAAGCAGGTGGTTTATGGTTTTTAGCAGTCATGAACAAAGCAGATGAGTACCTGCGTGCAGTTTTGTGTGTGGACCTTGCGTTTCCATTTTTCCTGGAAGAATGTGACTCTAGGCTCACACAGCAAGTGGACGTTTAACTTTATAAGCAAGTGCCAAGCTGTTTTCCAAAGTGTGCTCCATTCTGCATTCACACCAACAGGACCTGAGAGTTCTGGTTGTGGTATATGTGGGCAGGCAGCTCTGCAAGAAGTGGTTTCTGATTTTCTCCATCAGTTTCCCAGCACGATAGGTGACACCCCAGTCCCAAACCTGCTCTTCCCCTGCGCCTGACAACATAAGCCCAGCCCCTTGGGGTATCTACTACAGCCTCATCTCACTAACCTTGGAGGTGCAATCTTTCTATACTATGGGGCCCAAAACTCTTTAACCCTGCTTGAGAAGTAAAAATCCACATGACCTGAAAGGGAATAGGTGTTGACGTTTGCCACGTGATGTCCTACAGGAAGACTTTCTAAGAAGCTCCAAGGATGTCCCCTCAGCAGACTTAGGGAAGCGGTACTGCCTCAGCACTTCCAGGGAGTCGAGATTCCACCTCTGCATGAACCAAGGGCTTCCAGATTCTGCAGCCCAGCAACAGCCCTGCCCCCCAGGCACCTAGTGATGCTGCTCCGGAGAGCTGAGACCTGAGCTGTGTCTGAGGGGGGTTGGGCTTTGCCCTCAGAAAACTCTGTATTCTGCTTCACTTATTTCTCCCATCTGGCCTACATTATTTTGGCTGCTTATAGTAAACATTAAAGAAAATTCCAAGGAAGACAGGGACAAAAATTCACAGCGGCAGAGCAGCGTCCTTGACATGTGGGAGGGACATCTTTGGTGAACTCAGGTCTGACAGGCCACAGATCACTGGGCATCCCCTTCCAAGACCAAGCCGTCGCTCTCTCAGAGGTCTGTTTATTTTGTGTGACGTTCTATATTTTTCCTAATTACATCAATATTTTAAATCTTACAATACTGGTGACTGGGAACTTAGCCAGGAATTGTATGTAAGAGGCGTGGGGTTTTTGCAGAGAAGAGATAAGGACTTTGTCCTGTGTTGGAAGAGGAAACGATTACCTTCTTATTAATGCTCCTCCACCTACCACCCCACCACCCGAACAGAAAAGGGGTGTGGGGGTGCGCCAACTATGAGCAGCACAGTCCTATTAAACGCCCGGGGGGTGGGGCTGGACCCCTGGGTCATGAGTTGCACACAGGGGGGCAGGCAGAGGTGCCAGCTGTATATCTTGCTCCCCTCTTGCCACCCCTTGATTGGGGAAGGGGCAGGGAGGTATGCAGAAGGAGCAGGAAGAGAGCAACACCTGCAACTCCACTGACTTCTCTTCTTCAGACTCCTCCCTCAGAACTGGACTTTGAACTAGGCCACAGGTCCCCATCTTCTGGAATTTCATATTCAAATCAGGGACATTTCTCATGGAGAGGAAGACCTGCTGTTACTTTTTAGCCGTATCTCTTTAAAACAAGAACAAAACAGCACACAAAGGGATTAATTCTACGTGGTAATGATTTCTTTTTCCTTTCGGGGGTACTGGGGATTGCACCCAGGGCCTTCACAGCATGCTGCAGTCCCAGCACTTTAAGACCGGATCTCACCAAGTCACTAAGTTGCCTGGGTTGGACCTGAATTTGGAATCTTTCCACCTTGGCCTACCTGAGTGCTAGGATTATAGGCACAGACCACCATGCCTGGCCTGGTTAATATCTTTATGAGTATTAATGCTATTAGAGACTTTTTTACATTTGCACAAAGAAATACATAAATGACTGAACAAATTCTTTAATTTTTATGTGTTCAGGATTTTCTGGAGAGTAAAGTATATGCAATACTTATGAAATTACTTGTAGCTGGCAGATTGTTTTTCATTCAGAATTGGAAGCGCTTATAAAAATGCCTTTCAATGAAACAGCAAAACTTAGAGAACCCATTACCAGGGCTACTGAAGTTGTTAGGGCCCTAATAACGCTCAATGGTGGCAACACTTTATCTCCTTTCCAGTGTCTGTACGTGGAGAGTGGAAGACACTTCTGACTTATTTGCACTTTCACTCCTGGTACATGTTTTTTTTTTTTAGCCACCATGACTAGAGGAAGAAAATCAGGTCTAAAAGGGTGTGTGTTTCCCCTTAAGCATCCAGCCTTTCCATCTCCTGATCTAGACAGAAGAACTGTAGAGAAGTGGTGGAGGGCAGGGAGGAAGAGCTGCTGAGCATGGCTCTGGAGCAGTGAGGATCCTGTCATGACTGCTAAGAGGACCCTGCTCCCCCTCCTGCTTCCGCATCATGTGAGCAACGCGGCACTCCAGGCTTTCCTGGCCCTGTCTCAGGTTTTGCACTTGCTGTCTCTCGGTATCCTGACCTCAACTAGAATCACATGGAATTTTAGTAGAGGAAAGGAAGGCTCTTCTTCTAGAATTCTGTAGGGAAATCCTCATGGTTTTGGAAGCCTCCCTATATGTTCTTGTCATATTCCTAAAGTCCTACTTTGGACAGATGGCAGGAAGCTTTGGAACATCTGGCGTTTCTTCAGTGGGCACATTTTCAGTTCCTGAATAAATACTCAAATTGGTCATAAGGAAGCTATTGAAATAATAATCATCTAAATTTTACCTAAATTCTCAAGCTCGATGCCAGGTCAGCGACACTACATCTTCAAAGTCACGGTCCTGTGGCTCTTTGCTGGGAACAGCGAGCATCCTTTTGGATGCTTTAGAACCATCTGGAAGAAAACCTGCCTCTAACCACAAAGAGGACCAGGTTTAAAGTTTGCTTAACAGGATATAATTTTTGTTGTTGTTTCAGGAGGATAGTACTGAAATACTCATAGGAATTGGGAATCAAAATCAAAAGTACTGTACATGCAAACCCTTACTTCATACTGAAACTTTTCCTGGAATCTGCAATTCCTGAGTCCTTTGGTCCCTGGTCCAAAGCAAATTTCATTGAGAGAATTCAGTTTACTCTGAAGTCAAATTTTATGAAATTTTTATAGTATCATCCTTAATGTTCATGAAAGGCTTTCTGCATTTATCGTGTGTTTGAATATGTCAGTCATAAGCTTTTAGAAGCTGTATGATAAAAATGATTGAGATCTGTTTAAAAAACTGTATCTCTGACTCTACTTCTTGCTGTTACACAGCCAAAGGTGGCGCCAGCATAACCTGGGGCCCTGGTGGGGCAGGGGACATCTGTGGGGAGATGGGTAAACAGATGCCCTGCTCAGACCCAGCCTGTAGCCTTGGGCTCTTGGGAGATGTGGCTGGACTCCTCCCTCGGGCACACCAGATTTTCCTTCCTCTGCTGTGTTGCTCACCCCCTCTCAAACCTCGAGGAGCTGAAAAACAAGACTATCATGTCTCTAGAACACAGTGCTGAGTCAGCCCACACCAAATTAATGTAATTACTATGTTGATTTCCAGATGTTAGCGTAATGCCAGCCTATCAAAACTCTAAAGATGAAGCTTAAAACAAATACACTTTCTTAGTAAACACCCAAATGAAGACCTGTGGGAAAATCTGATGATTCTCCAAGGCTATAGAAAGCCTCTCTGGCGACAGCACAGTGGAAACAAGTCCCCTCACTGCCAGCCTTGGCCTCTTCTGTCACCCTCATTCCTCCATATCCTACTCCCTTCACTGCCAAGACCTCTGCCTCTCGCTAGGCTTTACACTGGGCTGGCCACTGTCCAAGGCCTTAACCTCTAGGAAACAACCCCTCCTTTTGCCCAGGAGGTCTGCAATCCTCTAAACCTCCCGAGCTAGGCAGAGGTGGTTTCTTCCACGTCCGGACCGACACCCTCCAGCAGGTCCCAGGCCATCACAGCTTTGGCCTTCTCACTGATAAATTATGGGGCAATAATACCTATTTCTGGGGTATGATTCACAGACAGTGGCTGGCACCCTATAAAGACGCAGCAGATGGAGCTAACTTCGGGAGTTTTTCTGGACTGTGTTTGCTCATGTTTTCTGGCTTCTCCCATAACTGCTGAGATTATTCCTTCTGCTGATCAGGTGCTTAATTGTTCTTCCCTGATGCACCTTCATGGTAAATATCCAGACTCCTGGAGGTGAAAAGGTTAGGAGCCAGGCCCTAGTCAAATCCACTGCCTCATAGTTCAGACTTTGGCTATAAAAATTACCAGAAAAGATAAATTCATCACTTGCCTGTGAACTTCTTTCAGCATTCGAATTTTGGAAAATTGTTCTTAATTTAATCTTATTATTCTTAATTATATGCCTTATACTGGGCCAACTGATTCTTTTCATACTGATTCAAGCTCATATAAAATGAGTTTTATGTTCAACTCTGAGCTCACTTTTCTTGATGTGCCGAGCTACCCATTCCCAGTCTCAGAAATGATTTCTAATTATATGCCTTCCCACGTCCTGAATCCTGATTTGAAGCACCCTCTGTGAGATGCTGGGTAACCACTGGGCAATACACTTATATCATTTGGAATTATTAGGTCCTAAATCACACTGAGGAAGCAGCTGAGATTCAATCTCTATAGCTTGTCAGCTATGATTTTAGCTGACACTGTATCCTTAAAGTAATTATGTCTGCTAATATTAAAAAATTTTTAAAAACAAGCCCCGCCTGGCCTACATCGTGAGACACTGTCTCAAAAGATCAAAAACAAGACACAAATGCTAATAGCACCAATTTTTGAGAAGCAAATGAAGTTAGCTTCTCTAACAGTTTAAACAAACTCAAAATTATTTCAATCTCAGCTTGTTCATTTTTATGCCTCCTCTAATATTGTCTTAGTTACTTTTCTCTTATTGCTGAAACAAAATACCCAACACCCAAAATTAAAAAAAAATTAATTTATTTAGCTTGCAGTTTGTGGAGGTTTCAGGCCATACTCTGCTGGCTTCAACACAGGGTGACATGGTAAGGGACAACAGAGTACAGTGGCAGATGACAGCAAAAGCAACAAGAGCAAAAAGGGGGAGAGCAAGCCTCTTTTCTTCCCTTATATGGTATGCAGGATACCTGCCCTAGGTTAGGTCCTTTACATCTACACCATCTCTATGCTCTATCTACACCATCTGTATCCTCTTCATCAGGCTTAGGATGTTTACAAAGTAAGGACCTGACCCTCTGCTGAGTCACTTAGTTAAACTTCTAAACTTCTCAAGTTGATGCAATGAATCAGCCATTACAACATCCTAGAGCTTAAATAGCTGCCCTGGGGTATGTCCTCTACACCCTAGGATGTGGAACTGCTGAGTTACCTAGTTAAGCTTCTAGATGTCTGAAGTTGACACAATATATCAAGCATTACAAATATGAAACCTAAAACTGGCCAAATCATTGTAACTAAGCAATGTTATTGTGGACAAAAATCCAAAAATGTAAAAATTAAATATAAATAAATACTTATAAATTTTTAAACAAGTGTGACTATTAGAATTGCTGGCATAGAGCTATACATGTGTCCTAAGGAAAGTACAGCAAAACACTGGATTGTGAATAACTTGTTCTGTGAGTGTTCTACTGGATAAGCAAACATTTCTAATAAATTTTAACTAGGTAAATAAGCAATGCTTTGCAACACAAGTAGTACATGAAGCTCAACATCAAATCATCACAACTGAGCCAATGGTCTCTCTCTTTCTCTCTTTCTCTTGATTCAGGATCATAGGTGACTGAGGTTATGGAGAAGATCTCATTCAAAGAGGAGGAGGAGTAAAAGAGAGAGGAATCCCTCACTTCAAATGAGATCAGGGAGACGAGTGAGAAAGAGCACAAAACTCTGTAGAAAACATCACCAGGATAAGGCTGTGGCAGTACAAGTGATGAATCTGTTTAATGATAATGCAAAGTCACACTTCTGTGAAGTCCTCAAAAGAAGGCAAAGACAAGTCCTTGGATAAGTTCCTTGCTAAAGTTGCATGGAAATAAAAAGCTTCTACTGACCCAATAGATAGCAGCGATTCCATTACTGACAGTGAAAGTTGTTCTACACAATAACTCTCCTCTCTTTTCTCCCTAACACCAGCCAGGAAGGTTTTCAAAGGTAAGTGCAGGTTAATTTGTTTATTTTTCTTTATATTTTGTACTTTCTCTATTATTTTGTATTATATTACAGTATTGTAATCATTTTATATGAATATTTTTCGGTTGTGGAATGAATCATCTGAGTTTCTGTTCTTTCTTACAGGGAATATCATTTGCTTTGATACACAAATGCATTGGATTAAAAGCAAGTGTCTGAAATGAATCATGTTCTCAAACCAAAGTTTTGCTCTAATTGCCTTCAGACCTACTGAAGGGTATTTTTCAGTGTATATCTCATAGTCCACAACTCCTGTTTGGGTGGAAACTGCTGGCTATTTATGGGCCATAGGTAGGGGTGCTTCCTCCAGGTGTAGGAGTGCTGAGGCTCTGATGCAAACCCTCCAGCACTTTCTTGACTTTCATCAGCAACTGCTCCTCAGACAAAAAGCAAACAACTGTTTCTTACCTGACCCTGGGAAGACTTGTTTTCTTGTTTTAATTATTTTAAGTTTAAACTAATTTACCACCTTCACTGACCATTTGTGGTAGCTTCACTTTCTTTCTTTCCTTGTTATTAGAGTTGTGGTCACTCTTCTTATCTTCTGTATGTCAACTTCCTGAAGGACACATGTTGTCTGGGAAGGGCAACATTAGAAAAGCTGCCGGCATTATGCTAGGGTCCATGGAAGCCTCTATTTGGAGTCACAGAGAGATGGGTCACAGGAATTCAGGTGTGAGCGATAGTACACTTCCACTGAGACCTGCATTTGCACTTCCCAATGATTCACACAATTTCTGCTTTGTGATTTATTCATTCATTTTGTTTGTAATATTTCTAGAAAATAGAAAAGTGAGGTCTGGGGTTTGGAATGGTCTTGCTGATGCTGTGAATGATAAAAGGTCATCAAGTCACAGGGCACATTTTTCTCTGACTTTGTAAAAGGTAAACATCTGGTGTTTCAGGGAGCTTACCTTGTCGGACGGCGAGGGTGGTGGTGTAGACCAAGAAGAGAAGGATATAATTGAGGAAGCTCTGGAAAACTGGAGTGTTGGCATGGAAATCTTCTGACAAGTACTTGCTGGTCAAGCCAATTCCACAAATAAGGAGGGATAGTACCTGGCCCAGAGCCACAGAGATTAACATCTCCCTGAGAAAGAAACAGGAAGTCCATTAAAACAATAGCAGTTAAGATATACTGGTTATGCCTAGGATCCAGAAGGTCAGTGACAGTGAACCTTTTAGAGATGAGTGCAAATACCGTAACCCAAAACCCACTTATGTATTGAAAAGTGACAACACTGCATTTAAACATGAACACTGAGGTTTTAGTTTAGAAAAACAACCCTGTGGGGAGCAGCTGAGCTGGAGATCAGTCACACATTTGGGCTAGAGCAAGGCCACCCCCAAGAGCACAGAGCACCAGAGGTGAGCTTTACAAACAAGTTGTTGGGACTAGAGCAAAGCCAGTCCGGCAGGTGTCCAGCCTTGGTGTTCTTCCCTGTTAACTACAGCAGAGAGCTCTGAGAATGTTTTGCTTTCAGTGTTCTCAGTAAAACACTGAGACCTTGCACTTTCAGCCTCTTCACGTCTCCCCCCTTTTAACCGTGTGCAAATAAAGACACAGACCCTGCTGAGTTGTTACTGCCTTTCCGTCAGAGAGGTCAGGTCCCGCCCCATCCCAGATTTCCTTGTAGTATGTGTCTAGCTTTTTCTTAGTCTCCTGTGGCCCTCTCTCAAGGCCAGACGGGCTGTGTGGGCTGCAGCACACCTGTCATGAAATGCTGGGCTGCTGGGGAGACTTGGCTTGGGTGCCCACAGAGAGCTCTGTACTGCCACCACTGCACTCAGTTAAGGGCAATAAATAGTATTTCTTTTAATCCATCCCAGTGATACTACATGGAAGATGTGTTACTGCTGAGGCTTTACAGAAGTGGAACCCAAGCTTAACATGGCTAAAGGCTTTGTCAGCCACAGAACTAGGAAGCAGCAAAACCTGGCTGGGCCCAGGTCTCACCCTCCTCCGCAGATTCCCAGTACTGTGAAGGAAGACGCTTTTTCTGACAGATCGCAGTCCTGGGCCCAGAAACACTCAGGGCAAAGGGGTCTGAAAACCCGGCGCAGCCTCTCCTGTTCATGCTGACACCTGGACCTCACTGTGCTCTGGAAGTTCCCTAAGCACTCGTTGTCTGTTTTCTTACACCCGAGTAACCACTGCCTGTGCACCTCACAGTCTGACTCTTGAAGGCAGTTCCGCAGTGTGCTGGTGCTGGAGGGAGAACACATTTCCAGCCATGCCAGCGTCTCCTGTGTCCTTTCTGCAGACACTGCACCACAGACCACTGCATGGGCACCAGAGGCCAGTGTCAGAGCGCCATGAAATGGCCACAAACATGCATGGTCACACATGCTTGGACATGGGGAGAACCCCGGCATTAAAAGTAGACTTCTGCCCTCCCTGAAGTGTTCATGACTTTCCTGGTTTATTTATGGGAACAGCAATACAAAGCAAGCAAGCAGCAGTATTTCTAAACAACAAGCTTGAACACAGGGTGGTGGTGCTGCTTCCTCCCCCGTGGCAGCCATGAGTCTATTATTCTGGAAGGAGCAGAGTCCTAGGAACTCCTTTGCTGTGGTTTTGATTTAAGGCAGAAAGCATCAGTCACACATTGTTCATTCCATCCACTTTCTCAAGGAGAAGAAATGACATCAAGGCCTGCAGGTTCTTGGGGCTGTTGCCCTGAGGTTAACCTCTGTCCCATCCTGGTTCCCACCCGGACTTCTGAGCTCAGTCTCCAGAAAGAGTCAAGGACACGTGTATGATACATCGGCCTGCTGCTTGGGACCCTGTGCCCCTGCCCTGAGGATCTGAAGGTCTGCAGAGGGCAATCTGCAAAGACTAGGCTGGTGCTCGGCCAGGGTGGCCCACAGAGCTTTGCTCAGGGAAGGGGAGGACTGCCCTGGCTTCTGCCCCAAGCCTAAGCTCTGCGGCTTCCATGGTTTGAAGAAGCCTGCAGTAAAAGTTGAGCACAGAGCCAGGGGCGAGAGAAGCCAGTCCGCTCTGCCACTACCCTGAGGGACAGCCAGGTGGGGGGGTTGGCGCCTCCTGCTCTGTCAGCTGTGCCACCCTCACTGCACACAGAGGCGGGCGTCCGAGGCTGCACCCACTGTGGAGAGCAGGGAGGAAAAGCTTGGTGCTGTCCAGGTCACACAGCTTATCATGGTGTACAGCAGCTGGTCACTGAGGCGACGTCCTCGAGCCCTCCCTGACCACTCCAACTTCCCCTCTGCCCCCACTGTGTCACCCTCCATGGACCAGTGCCCCGGCCTTGTGAGCCACTTGCTCCTCATCAGGGGCCATGCGCTTCTGCACCTCTGCACATGCTGCTGCTTCCAGAATGTTCCCTGTGCCTCAGCGGTCTGACCCCGGCCTCCTTAACAGGCTATCTCCTCTTTTCTTCTGCCTCTGACACCACCTCTGCTTTCTCCAGACCGCGAAGGTCATGCAGTGTTCAGTCTGTAACCAGAAGACGGTACAGAGCAGCAGAAAACGGGGACACACAGGCAGGCTGGGAGATGTGCGCTGTGTGGAGTCATTTATAAGAATGGAAGGGTGATTTTAAAAAGAGCGGTTCAGGTAAGAAAAAAATCAGTTCTGATCGTTTTTAAGCTAAGAGAAATGTAACACCCACTGGTGAAAGTCATGATAAGGAGTCGGCTTTGGTGGCAAGACCTCAGAGCAGCTGCCAAACGACCGAGCAGCATAAAATCGGGGCCGCAGAGGTCAGCCAGGGTGTAAATAAGCGAAAGTTACATGTATAAAAGCGATGGCGAAAGTGCTGGTAATGGACCATGCACCAAGGAGTGAGAGGAAATAAGGGGACTCGGGAAAGACCCCGAGAGGTCTCCAGGTTGGGGCGGGGAGGGGAGGACAGTCACATTGCTGGGGTTGGTTTCTAGAGGACAGGAAAGGCGAGGCCAAGACAAGGCCTGGTCCAAGAAGACCATGGGAAAGGCGTCTGTGGAGGAGACTGCTGGCACACTGAGGGCTGCCTGCGGGCAGAGAGAATGAAGAACTGGCAAGAGATGACTTGTGGTAACTGCCAGGCTTTAAAGACAAGTTCTGGCTGAGTGGGGAGAACCAAAATAATCCTGGTGCCATGGAAACCAAGGGAATGGAGCATCTGAGATGTGGGGGAGAGTGGACCGGAAGCAGGGGGAGTTGGTGTTGACTGTGAAGAATTCAAGAAGTTCTTTAAGGAAGTGTGATCTAGTCACCACGTCACGATACTAACGACAGTTCAAATAAATGACTAGCATTTATAGCAGATTAATAATTGTGCTATCATCGGTCACTCTTGATTATTTGCCTAATAACTCACATTCTTCAGTGAGTGAGAAGAGGGTAGAGTTCTAGCCGGTAAGCCATAGAACTGTTCCTGGTGCCGAGCATCTCCTCCTGAGGACCTGGGGGGCGGGGAGCATCCCCATAGGGAGAAGGCAAAGACTACTGCTGTGACTCGGTGACTCGATGACTACCGTGGTGCTCAGAACCGTGGCAACATTCATGCCTTTCTGAGCAAAATCAGTCCACACAAGGCCATGGATTACCTATGTAAGAGATGAAGACTTCAGTCCTTCTTGGGCATATCTGCAGCATGGGATAATCTCGCCACCTGCCACACACTACACAGAAAGATGACAAGACGCCCTGGTCGCTGGGCAGCTATTAAACTCCAAGTTGGGAACCGGGTTCCTAAACAACCTGCATAAAATGGAGCCAGTGAAGGTGAAACAGCAACTACCATTCATATCTAATAAGTTTTTATTATGTGCCAAACCCTGGGCTTACATTTATGCACACTACCACATTTAATCCCAGAATGCCCTGAGAAGGCAGGCATTGTTGTTCCATTTTGGAGGTCATCATCGCTGCTGAGAGAGGAGTACACGGTCAGCCCAAGATCACATGGGGAAGAGCTTGGATGGAAACTAGGTGACATCCGTCCAAATCCTGACTTCTTCGTTACTACACTAGGGCACCATACAGCGCCAAAAGTGCTCTGCCTGCCTAAGAGGCTGGTTTCCAGAAAAACTTTGTAGATGATAAAGACAGAGAAAGAACGCCTGCCAAGACTGGCTCTCCGACGAACACCTCCACCGAGATTGCTGCCTGTGTGACGCTCGTGGAGACGTCGTCACAGCCTATTCCTGTTCCTTGGACCACACGGAACAGCGGATCTGCTGCTTCTCAGTTTCTGCTTTTAATGAGCGGCCGCGTCCTTCGTGGCTGCAGGCGCAGTTCAGCGGAGAAGACAAGTCACACAGGATTGGCCACACTGGTGACAGTGACACAGGGAAAGGGTGGAAAGGCAGGGGCCTCCCGGCAGGGCAGTGCGTGAGTCCTTCCGGCGCAGGAGCTAGGTGTCAGCCGCGGCAGCCAGTACTGCGGAGCTGCAACTGGAGCCACCGCAACAAAAGGGATGAGCGAACGAACGAATGAAAATATACATGACCCCACATACCCGGATGGGGGCGTTCCGATAACTGGCCCCTCCCCAATTTTCCTTTGCTGAGGAACAAATCCGTGTCACTCAGAAATGTTGCCCTGCTCTCTGCCCAGGACCTCAGCTCATTTACTGCAGCCCTGTCCCTCCTAACCCCTTCCTTCCTTCGGTACCATCGCAGTTGATCTGTGGTCTCCTTGTCCACCTCCTCATAGCCTAAGGACCCCCATGGGCCATCCCCCGTGCCCCATAGTGGAGTGGAGCGCCCTCATCTGAATGTCCCTGTCTCTACTTGCACTTAGGGTACTGGGAGCTCATGAGCCCCTGAAAAGACAGAAATGCATTTTGTTCATTTCTATGTTCCTAGCCCCTTGAGAGCTGCTGGGCAGAAAGGAAATAAATGCTCAATAAACACAGAATGAATGGATGACACCTGCACAGGTATCTATGAAAAGGGAAAGTCTTAGACGATTTGAAAGATGGCTGCTGATCTTCTCTTGAAAACCTACTAGCTCTGAACGACAAAAACAGCCTTGCTTTCACGGTATTCCATCTGCCAGTCAGACCCTGAGATTAATAAGCTATTTTCTGAAGCATTTTTGAACAAGCCTGGTAGGTGCTATCTTGCAAAAATGGTGCTAAATATGGTGCTGGGTGAAATTCTGCACAGCAAGCTGTTGGTTATTCATATAGGATATGGAATAGCACACCAGATGCAGCCTAACATAAAATACATAGCCCCTACAATTTTAGCAGCAGAAATGGAGAGGAGGTTATGATACACATGTTCATTGTCTTTGTTTATGCATTTAAAGGACATCTTATCCACTTTAGATTCAGAAGGACCAGACAATGAAAAATGCATGAGTCTCAGGAAGAACAGTGCTGCTGGGAGCTGAATACCTGTTCTAACAGAGCTTGTATTCATCAAGCCTAACATAACCAGTACCACCAGCAGTTTGTTCTGCTGTAGAAACAGATTACAATTCTGAGAATAAAGTTATGCCACAAATTAGATATTCAAAATAAGATTAAAAATAAACCATGAATTGTATTCTGTTTTCTCATCTTATTAGTAAGACATACTCTTTTAAAAGAAAAAATTTCAGTACAGTGTTACATAATCACAGTGCTCTGTAACTCTCTGCTATGAGAGCGAAATAATTATGCTCTGGTTTGAATGCGAGCATATCCACATTTCTGAGGAGAGCTCTTCATTCTAATAATGCTTCTCAGGTGGTCGTGTCAGAGCTGAGTGAGACATGAATTGAGATACATGTGCACAAAGAACACCATGCGTCCTGTGTGGCTTTCACCTTGCCCAAGGAGTGTGGGAGAACACCCCACTGTGCCCGCTGACGAGATTCCTGTTTGCAGAAGTCAGGCCATCAACGTCTAGAAGCTCTTTGTTAAAAGATTTCTTTTCTTTTTTTTACCACATCTAGTATTAATTAGGATTCTGCATACGGAGATTATTAGGCAAGAAGCAAGTCCATGCCTCTCAGAGTTTAACATTAGTTGAAGCTTCTTTCCCTTAGATTTTGTATTGATGGGACCAAGTCTGTTCTTGACTCCGTGGGATCCAGGTTGCTTCATCTTTCTCATGAGGTGGAAGAGCCAAGGGAGCCACCAGGCAGTCATCCTGGTCGCCCTGGACTGCCTGGGCCCTGGGTTCTGGGAAGGAGACCTGTGGTCCCGAACGCAAGATGCAGCACTCACGCATGCTACCCTCTGTGTCTGGAGAAGACAGCACTGCGCCTCCTGCTCAGTGAGCCCTGTGTCCTGGACGGCTGGGTGTGGGTTTGTTCGTGTAAATGGGATCTTCTGACACACGTGTGTGTGTGTGTGTGTGTGTGTGTGTGTGTGTGTGGCGCCTCTTACGGTCCCCTCCAGATCCTTGGCCGCATGGATCTCAGGGTCCCCGGCCACTTACTTTGGCAACTGCAGCTGCCATCATCGGCTCTGCACAGACTGAGCCCGACACCATGGACCCAACCCAGGGCCCCGTGCCTCAGCCCACGTGTGCCCCTGTGCCTTCCACCCTGGGTACCTTAGCTGATGCCAACCCCTAGGGGTGCCCACTCACAAGCAACCAGAAGTACCAGGGAATTATCGCCCTCGGCCAGTCTGGAATTCAGGCAGACCATGGACATGCTTCCTTCTTTGCCCTAGGCAAGTGCTGCTGAGACAGGTTGTCCATACTGGGCTGACGTCTCCAGCTTCTTGGAGGTGTACGTTACCCTTACACTGAGCCCTGAGCTCCTGCGCCCTGGAACTGCACCCCACAATGAGGTAACAACATGCACACCTCTGATTTCTTGGGGGAAGGGGCCCTCAGCTGAAAACAGAATGCAGTTCCATTTTCTTCCACTCCCCATTTTGGACTCACGATTAGAAGACACCAGAGTGCACACAGAGACCCTTGAAACGCGTATCTTCAATCTTAAGGTTTCCGTTGAACCCTCTGGTGGCTGGGTTACCAGCAATGCCCACTCACTTACTGTGGGGCGAGGGGTCATCTACCCTGATGCAGGTCAGGCAGATGCTGGGAGCGAAGCTGTCTCTACCTCAGGTATCAGGACAAGGCCACTGCCTCTCGAGTTTGGGAGGGCCCCTTGAGAAGCAGGCCCAGCTCAGGGAGCTGACGCATCAAGTGACTTGACCTTCTCTTGAGATAATACGAACAGTTTTCTCTTATTTCCTCTAATGCCACCAAGACATGCTGTTCTACTACCAGAGTAGATATTCTTCCTGTCCCAGATCATACCGTCCCCTTAAACTCGCCATCAACGTACTCATCTGCTGATTGTATAAACAACTGCGCTGCAGGTGCTGGGCAGTTCCTTCCTCCTGTTAGGAGAGAGGGCTCCACCTGAGCTCAGCTTTTATACATTGATTCCTGTCTTCTTCACCCCCGCTGCCCTCCCTCCAAAGTTTCAAGAGCCTCACAGGATTCGACAGGCGCCTCCTTTGGTCCAGAGCGAGAGAAGAGTGTGTGGCGTGTGTCCCAGGAGCCGAGAGGAGCAAGCACAAGCCGGCTCAAGTCCGTCTCCGTCAGGCTGCTGAAGTTGCTGGGACAAGCGCTGCCCTTACAATTGAGCAAAGCAGCTCTGGAAGGGCTTCCTGAGAGCCACCGAGGGTGACACACATGACAGGTGCACAGTGGCAGATGTGGGGTCCCCGTCACCGCAGGGGAGGGGAGCACGTGGGGTCAGCAGAGGGCCGGCTCGGATGGCAAGTGGGGTGTCATCATAACAGGACACACGGTGCAGACGGGCCAGCGGCAGAGGGGCTCATAGAGCAGGGCGGAGTTTCATTCACTAGGGATTGTCCTTGGCATTTCTGACCCAGGGAAGTGAAGTAGGCACAGCACCCCCAATTACCCTGCTCCCTCTCTGAGGACCAAATCCAGATTGCATCGTGGCGCAAAGATGGTGCAATGAGAGGGCAAACTGAAACGCCTGGTGTCTCTGTGTGAGTGAGGTCTCCTCAGGAGCTGTGTCGACGCCAGGGTCACCACCCATGGCCACGGCTCCCCGGAGTCTGTGCCTCCACCCAGGGCTGCAAAGCCTAACGCCTGACGCCTCGTCCTCTGCACGTCGGCAGCTCAGCTCCTCCACCCTCCACAGCTTCGAAGGAGGAAGAGTGTGCTCTAGTCTGGGGTCATCTTGCTTTTCACAAGCAAGGTCATGATAATATTTTCTTCCCCAGTCCTGGGGATCATTTGTATTCCCCCAGGGACGTGTATTGTGACAATTACCTCAAAAAATAACTGTTTAACCATTCCGTTGAGGTGCAAGTCTTTGCCCTCTTCTTTCAGAGAATCAGTGTGGTATAGTAAAATGAGAACATGTCACAACTGAATAGACCTGGACTTAGATCCTGACTCTGCCACTATTTCCCGTTGTAAAGTGGGGATAATCACATAGATCAGACGGTTGTCATGGGGACTGAATAAGGTGCAGTGCTGAAGTTGCCTCCCACAACCCCTGGCCTGCAACAGACCCTCAGAATAACAGCTTTTGTAACGGTTAGTCCCTTGGAGGCACCAGTGATCCTACTGACTACTTAAATGCACTGTACTTACAAGAGTGGGTCATAATGCCTTATAAGACAACAAAAATATTGCTAACACGCCTCTCAGGTTTCTTTCTTCACGAACTAACAAATTCATTTCCTAATCAGGAAAGTCTGCCATTCAGAAATTGAGGAGAGAAAACAAAAAGGACGTGAGGCATGTTCGAGGAGTCCTGTGTGACACTCTGGCTAGGAAACTAACAGAGCTAAGTTTTAAACAGGAACCGAGTCTGGTTCTCACACTTGCTAAGAAAGCAGGAGGAGGTGGCGACCTTCTGAGGATGGCTGTGTTCCTGGCTTTTATTTCTTCATGCACTTTTAAATGACTTTGACACTTTTCATTATGAAATACTTTTAGCTTTGCACTTTGAATTATGTTAGTGAACCCCGAGGCCAAATGCAAACATCTAACTTTGAAATCTACTGAATAAATAAAAACAAAGAAAGTATGCAAGTGGACTGACCATTCTTTTAAAAGAAAAAACTCATGTCAAGTTCCATAATTTCGTTACACATTTACCAAATTTTTATGCATGAAGCATAGTACGTCTGCAGTAGAGAGGAAGGGGAAAGCTGGACCCACTAAGCGCTGAACTCCTCCACACACAGTTAAAACCTGTGATTTGGAAGAGCACACGGGGAACTCAGCAAGTCATCAGGGAGCCGCACCCCTTCGCAGCGACGAGCAGAGCCAGCTCCCTGAAGCAGCAGCAAGGTCTGCTGAGTGGAGCCAGGACACAGCTTTTCCATTTTGCTTTGTATCAGAAGATGATTCCAAGAGCCCTGCTCCTAGAGTGTAATAATCAGGGAGTAATTTTATCAATTTTATCTCACCATTTCTCAAGGGACCACTGAAAAATACCATAAAAGTAGATAACAATCCAGTTTTTGCAGTATGGGCTAGGCAAAACTTATTCTAGCAGGAAAGGCCCCCTGTAAGAATAAAAATTGGATATTTACCATCATTAAATATAGCAACTGGGAAGAAATTCTACCGTCTAAATCAGAAAATTCTCTGATTAACAGAAGGAGAGGCAGCTAGAAGAAAGGGGTGTCCTGCTGGGAACCCCCAAAGTCTCAGCTGCCGCCCTTGAAACTCCTGCACCCTAGAGGATGGCGCAGGAGAAGGCTCTGGGCTGGGCTCCCTGTGGGCGGTGCTTAAAGGCTGGCTGGTGACGGGGAGTGTGGCGAGGAACACGAACATACACTGACCACACTGGGAAGAGGCAGCGCAGATGGTCCCTGGGGTGAACAGATTCTGCCTTTTTCGAAGCTACCAAAACCAAGCACTGTGGCAAGACATCAGGCAAGACGAACACGCCAAGCAGATTGGAAGCCAAATGCAGCAGTGCTGCTTGTCTGGCGGGAGTGTCCTCTTGAGACTCACATTCTGAGTAGCAGAGAATAGGAGAAGCCACCACCAGGTCCCAGGGAAGCCGGGCTGGCCCTCAGGCTGTGGGAGCTGCGGACACTTCAAGAACAAGGAGACGACGGTGAGCTGACAGGAAGCACCCGCACTCTCGACCTGTGAGGTGAACTTCCCGAGGCCTCCTGACCTGCAGCTTAGTTCAGATGTGTCCTGCCCTCCTGGCGCTCCTGAGAAGACAGACTGGACGGTTCGGGACGGGCTGCTGTGTGGCCAAACAACTCCACTGCATCTTCCATGTAAAACTAGCAAACAAAATGAACCGAGGTGCAACGTGTAAAGTGATGCATGCATGCTGCTCCGTTTAATTGAATTCTAATTAAATTACTTGGAGCAAGATAAATTAGATTATTTTCCAAGCACATTTCAGACAACTTAATGAAGTTCTATGAGTGCAAAGAGCAGAACAGGCCTTGTTCAGTGACTCAGCCGCTGACACATTTGTGTGGAGAGAAGATGAGGTCAGGCTGACTTGGGTCGTCTGTTCCTCGAGCAGGACCGATCTCACGCTAACCTCGCTGGCCGAACGAGGCCAGTTCATGCTTCACACTGACGGTGAAATCATTCACTGAGGCACCCAGTTGTGTGTCTTCCACCTCTACTTTTTCTCTGGGGTTGCGAGCTCCTGCCACAAGGGTAGTTTTATCAAGAAGCAAACAGAGAGCCCTAAAGCACTTGTTGCCCAACTTTTCCCTTTCGTGTCTGGAACCATGGAGAGGGGATCTGCCGGGGCAGGGAAGGCTGCTCACAGCGAGGAAGGCACAGAAGTTCCAGTGGAGAAAACCCACAAGGAAGGACTGGCCCTACAGGTGACAGGTACCAGATGCGTGGTAGCAGGGTGGCTTGCAGCCCACCAGAGAATCGGTATCCCGGAAGCCCACAAGGCCTCCTGTGCCCAAGGGTGGTGTCAGACCACAAAGCTGGGTTCTGAGAGACAGTGCTGGCCTGGAAAGCATGCAGTGGCAGCCAGCGTGCCTGGTCCCAGGAGGGGGCAGCTGGAAGGAGCAGCAAGGGAGGAGATGAAACGAGCCTCTCCCTCCCCAAATGGCCGAGAGATTTCCTTTAAATCCAGACCAGGAGACTTGGATGTAATTTGTTCTGTGAAAATTTGTGTGACCAAAAGGTCTCCGTTTCTTCCATTCTTGGAAGTTGATTTCCATTTTGGTAGCTAAGAGTAAAGCATCTTGCTTCCCTAAAATCTCCTCTCTTCTACTCTTTTGGCAAATGCTTGGCACTTTATGATACGGGAATATAGCGCTTTTGACAGGGAGTAGGGTAAGTGAGGTCTGAGAGGGTGCGAGGGAAAGATTTAGAGAGCTGAGAGATACATAGACGACACGATACAAGGTGACTGAGGAACAGTAGGGGACTGTGCACAGCTGCATCTAGAAAAGCAGAGCCCATCATGAACGATGATGGTTTACTTTTCTAAAACAACGAGATAAAAAATCAATAAACAAATGGGTTAGGAACCTGGGTAAGGTTCCTGCCTCGAGTGAACCGACGTGGCTTGCACCCCAGCCCCACAGTCCATCTGAGGACAGCGAGTCAGGCCTCCGGCACTGCGACGCAGTTTTCCTGGATGTTACTGATGGTCCTCCCTCCTATTGCCTCCGACACTGTTGAAGATAAATTAGTAAGAGAGGTGAGAGGTGCTGTTTGCTCACTGCCTTGTCCTGTCCTTCCAGGCTTAGCACAGGGTGCTGTGACTTAGTGGACAATCCCAGGACACATCTCCAATGCGTTCCCTTGCGACATTTATGGAAAAACTTATTAAAAGTGAAGAGGTAGGGCAGGACTCAGATTGGTTTCAGAGTCTTAAGAATGGAAACAGAATTTAGAAGTAGAGGGGTTGTGTTAGTTGGCTCCTTGTTGCTAGAACAGATATTTGAGAGATTCAGCTTACGAAGAATGAAGGTTTATCCGGCTCATGCTCTCAGTCGTTGCAGCCCCTGGCCAGCCAGCCCTGTCACTTCATGCCCGTGGTGAGCAGAACATCGTGGCAGAAGCTCCTGGAAGATGGAAACCACTCACCCATGGCCACGAAGCAAAAGAGGGGAAGAGAGGCCCGAGTCCTCAATTCCCTTTCACCAGCACAACCCCAGAGACCTAAATAAACACTTCCTGCCAGACTCTGCCTCTCAGAGGCTCTGCCACGTCTCCTAGGAGGCCAGGGACCAAGCTCCACCATGGCCACGGGGGACATAGAAGATCTAAAGCAGCACAGTGAGCGAGGGAGAAAAGGGCTCCACCTTCTACTACTGCAAGAATGAATCCTCCAAGATACAGTCCTGTGACTTGACTCTAAAAACTAGAGACTAAAAGAGATAAAAAGGCTTCCTCCTACCAGGGCATGAATGTTCACATAGACTTAAAAACCCCAACTAGAAATGATTAAATACATGAAGATATTTGAAAATAAGCTATGACAAATATTCTGCACTAGACGGACAAATCTATGTCCAGATCTCACAAAGTTGAAAGAGAAATCAACATGGCCCAGTGTGTTGGATAAAGTTACAACTACAGATTATGCAGAGCCAAGGGCACAGGAGCAGCGTCTCTGGCAGGGTGTGTGTCTGGCTCCCGGCCTCCGGGAGGGCCACCTCCAAGCCCTGCAGCATGGGTGGTCACGCTGGGCACACTGCTCTGGCACAGGGGTATCCTGAGGGGAACCAGTGGGGAGCAGGCTGGAGAGAATGGGAGCCGTGCGTGCCCCGTGTTCGGTTACAGCGTGTGTCGGAAGTCTCCCCAGTGTGCTGTTCAGCTCGGCCTCCTCCGCTCCACGCAATGAGCCCATCCAGCAGGTGTTCAAGTACACATGAGGACACAGACGCTGAGCAACCAGGCCTCACCCAGGGCCCACACCACAGGTTCCCCAGGCCCAAGCACCAAGTGCCAGCACCCAATGTCCGAGCTCCCCACAGTGGAGACCCCGCCTGACCTCACACCCTAAGCTCAGGGTACCCTGGGCCCCTCTGTTAAACAGCATAAACCACGTTGGGTGCAGAAGTGTGCGGCGGAATGCAACGCTCTGCAGCCCCGAATGGTGCCTTAGGGGAGCGCTCTGATCCGAAGCGTGTGCAGCCTGGACAACAGGGCTGACGCACAGGACGGTATCGGACCTCGGCTCATTAGCCTTGGAGCTGAGGGCAGCGGGGAGCAGGACATGTGTCCTGGGGGTGCCTGTGCCCTGGCCACACCTCTGACAGTGCCCAGCTCGGCATCGCAGAAGGGAGGTTTGCTAACAGCCCGTGGAGAGGTGACGTCGGGTTCCTGACCTCTGCCTACCCAACCTTTTCTGCCTGATGATCTGGCCTTTGTGAACACTTGTTCACAAAGAAATGAGCTTTCCAACTTGCCCCTCACTTTGACAGAACAGGAAGTAAACGCTCGATCTTTTTTCCAGTACTGGGGGTTGAATCCAGGGTCTTCACACTGAGTTACACCCCTAGTCCTTTTTTAACGACTTGTTTTGAGACAGGGTCTCAGTAAGTTGCTAAATTGCCCCCACTGGGCTTGAACTTGCCCTCCTCCTGCCTCAGCCTCCAAGAGTGCTGGGATTACAAGCATGCCTCACCTTGCCCACTGCAAACACTCAAATTCTATCCCAGGTGGAAGAGGAACCCTGAAGGAGGCTGGGTGGGAGGAGGGCAGGAGCAGCGGAACCCTGGTCGCACAGAACTGTGGCTCTGCTGCTGCTCCACTGAGGGAAGAACCCACCTCCCAGTCTCCGGAGCACATAGTGCACTTTCTCCCCCGGCAGGCGTACCAGCGACAGCGGCATGGGACAGCCAGTCTCTCAGGGGTTGGATGCACAGTCCGGGGCTGCTCAGTCCGAGAAAGGCCGCTGCCCTCCTCACCTGCAGACAGCAGGCAACCTCAGCGTGGGCACCCTGTCTGCTGCTGACCCACGGAGCTGCCGGCCCTGGTCACCTTCAGGTTGGGTCTGCAAACTGGCCCGTGCAGGGCGTCGCCCTGGAGCTGCACTGAGAGCAGCTCCTCTGTGCCCCACGCACGGCCCCTCACCCCTCTCCCGCTCCCCAGCAAGTTGCCGGTGAGAAAGTGACCGTGCCAGTCACGGGGCCTCACGATCCGCGGGGAGAGGACGATGGCGGCAGCATGCCACTGTCTTGTCCTCACCTGCCACGCAGATGTCCCTCTCCCGGCTCCAAGCCCACTGGGCACCGTGCCCTGTGGCTGGCACCTGGGCCTGTCCTGCACAGGCATCTCCTCTGGTGATGCTGTTTACATCCCGGGCCTGCGTGGGCTCTGAGAACTTGGGAAGGAGCGGAGCCGAGGCACAAGGACGGGACAGATGTCACCAAGAAGGATGGACAGAGGTGAGGCTGCACTGCGGCAGGCAGGCACTGGTTGCTCTCGAGGTGCCCGGCAGCCCCTGGCCACCTGGAGCCACAGTCCAGGCCCGGGACACGCGACAGGGGCGTCACTGTGGCTGTCCTCAGGCTAGGAGTCAAGCCAACTGCTGCTACCCTGATGACTCGGTTTCTACCGTGTATTCCTAAAGGTCTGAATCATCAGGGCAGGATAGCGTCTGTATCTGTCTGCATTACAAGGAGGAGAAAAGAAAAATCAGAAGTATTCCTGCTTGAGAGGTGAAGAGCAGTTTTATGTAAATTTAACTCCACAGTGAAAATCAAGACAAAATGTTCTTCCCTTTGGTAATTTTGCACGTTGAAATATTTCTTTGCAGTAAAATCTGGCCTATTTTATTCTATCAGTATGATTAACCTTTCCATAAACTTGTCCTACGTGAAACTTCATTTTTTCTAGCCAGAAATGTTGTCATTTATGCATCTAAAAACTAGTTTTACTGAAAAGAAATGCCTTTTTTTAGAAACTAAAAATAGCCGGGCTTCTAAATTTTGAGAAACCATCTTCTAAGTTAGGCACTGGTTTTCTGCTCACTCATGACCCTGGGAAGGCATGCTTCTGCAGAGGATTTTGTCTTTATTCTTCTCTTTTCTTTCTCTCTTTTCTTCAGCATCAAGCAGGCTCAACCTGTGGCCCAGATGCCTCCTGGGTCCAGGGCCAGGCCAAGGTTAAAACTCCAAGAAAACCTCCTGCCTTCCTGTCGCCCTGATGAATGGCCTCGCTGCTGGACCCACTTCCTGGAAACCAGACCCAGCCCAGGACGGCTTGGTTCCCACGCTGCAGCCAGGGAATTCTGTGCCGGCACACTCTTCCCACACTGCTCCAGCAGACCCCGAGGCCAGCGTGTGGAGGGCATCTGGGAAGGGCCACAGAATGAAACGTCTCTGCTTATCGCTCCTCACTGAGAGAAACAGGTCACCGTGGAGATGTCGGCTCTTACATGGGGGCAGTAACGACAGTCATCAAACGCTCTCCAAGCACTTTGCTGCCAGGCACTCTGCCAGCTTTGCATGGGTGAACCCATAACAAACACATTGGCTAGGCACTTTCATTATCCCCACTTTTTAGGAGAGAAGATAGGCACAGCACAATCGAGGTGTTTGCGCCAAGTCACAGTGTGAGAGACGGACGCCGAGATCAGCACAGCTGACTCCGGCTGAGTTCTTAGCCAGAAGTCAGCATGCCACACACAGCCACAAATCCAAGCCCCACGGGACCTCACGAGCATGTCAGACACATGACACTTATTTTTCTTCATTTTCATCATTTGTTTTGTCCTCACCAATTCTTTCCTCATCCTGCTTTTACGTTCCTGACACACAGGAAGGGCTATGGGATGGTGTCAATGGCAGGCTGAGGAGAGCAGGAGGTTTAATCCACTCTGAATAGACCTCTCCCAGGTGTGCATGGTTCCTGAACTAACAGCCTGTAAGAGCAGCTCTGTTCTCTGAGCTGTCCACAAACCCTGAGGCTCCGTCTCTAAAGGTCCTTACAAAACAGTACACAGAGGATGGCTTATGCCCCTGACACTCTGGGAGGTCATGGGGTTTTCATAGCAGCAGTCTTAAAAATATTACATGAAACCACTTATTTTTAGAAAACCCTATTTAAGAAAAAAGAGGTCATTGATCTTGGCACAGAATGAAATGATTCATCAGTAAAGCGACAAGTACTACTTTTTCAGGACATAGTTTATATATTTACTAGTGTAGGTAGTGGAGTAAATATAGTATGAAAAAGAGTATGTTCCCCTGCCTTTGGACGCCAGCATGGGAACTTAGAGTCACTGTGTCAGCAGACGCAAACCTTCACCTACTGTCCTCCTGAGGTGGAAAAAGCGAGAGTGCTGAGGCGTAAACACAGGCAACTTTCCGTCCTGCCGTGAGGCCAACAGTGGGGTGTATGGAGGGACAACCGTGTGCTGCCCTCTCACACTCTCCGGAGTCTCCTTCTGAGAACATGAGGGGAGTCATCAGAAGCAGGAAGACCAGACTCGTGTTAAGACCATTATGCATAATAAAATGGAATTGAAAATAAACTAAAAGTTTAACCTAGTTATTCATAGCAACGTCACAGTGCGTCAACCTGGGTGAAAAGTAGACAGCAATTTCCTACCATCGCCAAAAGACTGTAGAGACATCACAGCGCCAGAATACAAGCTGAGTAAAAACTCTCTTATAGAAATTGTCTCTGTGCTTTGACTACAGTGCATACAATTAGTTTACGTACAATAACAGTTTCTTAATCTTTCTGTGTATGTTATAATTTTGACAGATCAACAAAATTTCCTACTTGCCAATCTGTTCTCTATTAAGATAACCATGGAGGGACCTGGAATTGCAGGAGCATACATGATGGAAAGGAAACAACTGGTGAGGTGTTGGGCTGACGCACACGTGCACGGACTGCTCAGCTTGGGTGATGGACACGCAGGGACAGCTCCTGGCCTGGTCTGAGGGCCGCTCCTGCTACTGTTACAAGTCAGGTATTTCCTGATGATTCATCAGAAGATTGTGAAGTACTCTCAAGTAACTGCGTGAAAAATTCCTGTTGTTAAAACCATAAAATATTTACAAAACCTTTACATACTTTCCCTCTTCCCTTATTGGCTTTGGTTCTATTACTTTTGTTTAAATGATTTATGATCTCTGGGCCCTTTCCTGTAATCCAGCTCAAATCCTTTCTGATTGTAGTGCAGCATAAACAGATAAGAGATAATAATACTGCCTCATGCATACAAAGTAGAAGCAGGTCTCTGAATACAAAATTGAGGATAAAATTGAAAAACAGATTACCTTCAGGAATACGTGTCTCCATATTCTAAACATTTGACATTGTGTAATGTGATAAGGCCAAGAGCTTGCATTTGGTATGATGTACCAAAAATCTATGGATGTTTTCTTTCTTAAATTACTGCTTTCCAAGGAAGACATAATATTCTAAATGAAGCAATTCTTTCCCTGGTTTCTGTGGAGGGAACTAGCACCATTTTTCACAGGCACTAAATAAAGCATACATGCACACAAAGCCTGCTCAGACTAATAATAATAGTAGTGATAATAATAATAGCTAAAATGTACTGAAACTGTACAATGCGGTGGGCATGTACGTAGAGCTAACAGTGTCTGTCATTTAACCGACTCAACAACCCTCTACAAGAGGCACTAGTGTTAATTTCCAGATTACAGATTACAGCTAAAGAGAGGGAAAGACTTTGTTTCAAGTTAGGAAGACAAATATGCCAAAGCACCAATCACACGCTTTAAAAGTCTGAAATTATAATGCGTTTTGTTAATGATATAGTTTAGTTTAGAAACCATAAGGTACACTATGAGTGGGGGCTGGAGAGTTTGGAAGATTACAGGTGAGGCAACAGGCAACCTGGCAAAGACAAAAAATGTCTGAAAGTTGTCTAATGTCTTCGTACTCGGTGAAAGAGTTCCTAAAATATCTATCCTGAAGTAAGTTTTCCTCTAACCCAGCTCTCCAGCTAGGCAGTTCTGTCCAAGCACAGGGCGGGGCCTAGGGCTAACTGCACTAGGGATAAGTGACCTCTCACAGGCCCGGAGCGTCCTTCACAGTAAGACGCTAAGACGAGGCCTCCACTTGGCATCCCTCCTTTCCTCTCACAGCCCAGGTCAGTCTGTTTGCCACACGTCCTGCCCGTTTAATGTCCAGCTCTGCCTGCAAATCCAAGCCTCACCCCACAGTCAACACCTGGCCCTAGTGCCAGCCCCCCCGGGGCCCTGGATGCCTGTGACAGTGCCCACAACTGCCCTGGTCTGCCCACCCTGATGCAGCTGAAGGGAGCTTTCAGAAACAAAGGTACCTGACAGGTCCCGGCAGGGGACCCTCGGACCCAGACTCTCTTTCCTTCTGCATGGCTGTCACCCTGGCTCCTGCACCCCTCCCACTCTCGGAACGCCCCACCCCAACTCCTTTGGGGCTTTGGCCACTGCCCTCCTCCCTGGCAACCCTTGGAGAAGCCGCTTGCCCCACACTTGCCCGGGGCCGCCCAGCTGGACCTGCCGCTCTGTGAGGAGCAAGGAGGACCCCTACCATGCATGGCGGCACCTTCCCAGTCTCTTACCAGGACCCTTAGTGACAGCAATGACAAAAGCCCTGGAAATATCAGCAAGGGGCCAGCAAGGGTGCCAAGTAGTTATTCACTTATCATGGTGGAATATCCAAAGTGAAAACACTGAAATTCAAAGATGAAATTCAGAAAGCAGTCCACGAGGCTCTTTCATTTGGCAGGTTACTTTCTAACTGTTTGACACAAATCAATTTATTTAATCCTAACCAAAACCTCCGAGGGGCGCAGGACTGGTGTCTGACCCCTAAATTCCCTCCATGAAGGAAGTGCTGAGCTGTGTCTAGGAAGGCTCCACCACAACCACCTTGCCTCCCAGCAAAACCCAACTGTGTATGCTCTGAATGCAGTTTTTCAAAGATGTTTTAATCCAGTAGCACTCTGTTGAGTTTTTAAAATTTATTCTTATTACACACTGACAAATTAGAGTTGTAAATATTCATGGGATACAGAGTGATGTTACGACTTTTCAGTACAATGAGGAATGATTTAATCGAGCTGATTAACATACCCACTATGTTTCTGGTGATGAGAACATCTGAAATTTACTCTCTGCCTGTTGAGCTGTGTGGCACTCCGTCCTCAGCTGTACTCACCAGGCTGTGCAACTGATATCAGAAAGTAAAACTTATCTGCCTTATCCAGTGTCCCTTCTGACTCAGCATGTCCATGGCCAAATGCCCTGGAAATGTCCACTGACCCAGGATCTGAGCCGGAGCAAAGAACATGACCACCTCAGGCAGGCAGGAGCCTGAGAGCCAGCGGCCCAGCACCCACCGGCCTCCTCCGTGTGACTGGCTGGCGGCGGGACGCAATGACATTAGCAAAGCCACTTGGCAAATCCACCTCTGCTGCAGGACCTGGTCTGCTCACAGGTGGCTTCTGGCTGGCCTCCCTGGCACCCAAACAGCAGGGGAGACACAGCCTGTTGGGACTTGGCCTTGCGGCTGCCTGTCCAAACTAAGCCTGGGGGTTTGCCTACTTCATAACACTGCGAGGGGAGAAACTGAGGAGCAAGGCCAGGAGGCCTCTCTGGGCAGCCCAGTAAGCCCAAAGAAACTCAGAATTTGCCTACAGATCAGCAGGGCCAGTCAGAGTCGAGTTCTTGCTCTTTCTAGAACCTTCTCTGGAGCACAATTTACTTGTTTTCACTGGTCAGAATTCCAGTGAAATAGCAACAGCACCCTAAACATTCTGCATTGACAGTGGCCCTAAAACCACAAAGGAGGAGAGGTGAGGGCCGCAGTGTGTGTGCTACTCTCTCCTCCATCACTGTGAGGCTGGAGCAGCACTCAAGACCGTGACACCGCACCTCAGGGACAGCAGATTCCACAACACGCTTTCAGTTGTCATGAAGCACGCCCTGAACACTCCACTCTGAGAACATCATTCTGTTTTTTCAGAAAAGTAAGTAAATGGGGTCTTGTTTTTTTCTCATAATGCAGCAGGGACCCACAAGCACTTCCTCCGGCATCTGTGCCCATGAGAGACTCGGGAATGGTTTCCCAAGCAGCCGGGATGCAGAACGGAACAGGGGGCAAATGTCAGCCGCTCTCGGCATCCCTGCCCCACTCCTGGGGCCCGAGCTCCGTGTCACTGTCACTGCTGCTCATGCGCTGGCCACCCACACCTTGCACATCGTGAAGAATAATGACTGTAGAAAAAGTAGGTCAGAAGCCACAGCAACACTTACAATTGTGACCGTTACTCATTTTTACAGTTTAGGTTTGTAGTGACACCTTGAGAATCCATGGGATTTTCTGAAGTGATCTTGAGATAAAATTTGAATACCTGGGCTTAGTTTCCACCCCAGGTTTGCGAGGAGGAATTGAGGCTTTTGCCCTATTGGGGCCCATCCCACGGTCCTGATGGGGATGTTGAGGGGTGACCTCGAGCAGGCCAGAAGCCTCTGCCTCCCAGTGTGCACACCAGCTGCTGTCCCTTACCCTTTCCTCTCGCAGGGACCACCTGCTGCCACACAGCGTACACTCGGCCCCTGAGCCTGCAGAGCGCGTGTGGAGAAAGAGAGTTATTACCCAGCACCTCCAGAGTGCATCTTTCACACCAGGCCAGCCAGATTCCTGCTCTCTCTGCTATGGGCACACATCAGTGATGCAGAATGGAGGCTCGGTTACACTGCTCCACACGTGTAGCGTGTTTGATTAACTTCATCCTGCTGCTTCCTCTCCTTTCGTCCTCCTCCACTGTCGACTTCCCCGTCTCTAGAAGTCCACCTTCTAGTTTCCTGTCATCTCTCCTTTGTTTATTTAGAATCATTTTTAGCTTGCTCATAGAACAGGAATCACTTCTGAGGCTGGTTTGTTTCACTTAACATGATGGTCTTTGGTTTCACTCATTTTCCTGAAAGTAACACGATTTCATTCACCTTATTGCTGAATTTTGTAGTCAGACTTTTATACTACTTTGAAACTCTTCAGATTTGTTGCTCAACAAATTCTGATGTGAAAATTGTGCGCAGTACCCACCCTTTGGTACTCAAGCTGCAAGCTAGACCTCGCCGGGGCCGGGTGCCTCGTCACTCGTGACCTGCCCAGCGGGAACAATTCGGTCGGTGCTCCTTTTCCTGCACTCATCACAGCTCCTGGAACCAATTCACGAGCACAGCACACATAACAATTTTTTTACCTACTCATCTGCACATGGGCGTCCAAGCTTAGCAATTGTGAGTGGTGTGGATGTAAAGGCGGGTGCGCACGTGTCACTGTAGTGTGCTGCTCTCGGTTCATCTGGGAGCCTATGGGGAGGGAATGGCTGGATCAAAGGGTGTATTGGCGTGTAGTTTTGGGGAGCACCATATTGATCTCCATGGCAGTTGATCGCTTGACATTCCCACAGCAGTGCTGTGTCCAGTATCCTCTTGAGCAGCCATTTTTAGTGTTCCCACTTGCATCTCCCTTATGGCTAAAGATGCTGAACATTTTTCATATACTCATTGGCCATTCGTACTTCTTTCAAGAATGTGTTGAATTCATTTGCTCACTTACCATTTGGTCTATTAGTTTAATTTTGGTGTTAAGGTGTTTGAACTCTTTCTATATTCTAGATATTAATCCTCCACCAAATGAAAACTTGCAAAGATTTTCTCCCATTCTGTCAGCCATCTCTTCACCCTGACGCTTCTTCTGCAGTGCAGAAGCTTTCTCCTTTGATGCGGTCCCACCTGCTGACTCTTGATACTATTTCTGGTGGTTTTGGTGCCCTGCTTGGGAAGTCTTTGCTTGTGCCTGTGGTTTCAAGTGTTTCACTCATATTCATTCCAATAGTTTCAAGGTTTCTGGTCTTCTGTCTTGGTTTTGATCCGTGTTGATCGATTTTAGTACAGAGAGAGAAAGGTCTAGTTTCACTTTTCTCCATGTGGAAATGCAGTTTTGCCCGGTCCATTAGTATAGAGACCATCTTCTCCCTGTCTTAAGTTTTTCTGTTGGCTGCAGCTGCCCAGGACTGTTTCTGTGTCTTATTCTGTCCCATCAATCTACATGTCTGTCTCTGTGCCAGGGCCACGTTATGCTCGTTATTATGGCTCTGTTCTATATTTTGAATTGAGTGTTGTGAAGCTACCAGCATTGCTATTTTTGCTCAGGATATTTGGGTCTTTTGTGTTGCCATATGAATTTTAGGATAATTTTTTTTTTCTGTTTCTGTGAAGAATGTCATTGGTATTTAAATAGGGATTGCTTTGAATCTGTACATCACTCTTGGTAACATGGTCGTTTAAGAAGTTAGTTCTGCAAATCCCTGAACAAAGGAAGTTTTTCCATTTTCTAATCTCTTCTTCAATTTCTTCCTTCACTGTTCAGAAATTTTCACTGTAGAGATCTTTTGTCTTCTTGATTAGGTTGATTCCTAGGTATTTTAATTTTTTGAAACTTTGGTGAATAGAATTATTTTCCTTGTCTCCTTCTCAATGGCTTCATTATTGGTGCATAGGAAAGTTGTTGATTTTGTGTGCTGGTTTTCTATCCCAAAAGTCTATCAGATTTAACAATCCTGGGCTCTGAGATCAAAGCATCATTATACAGTAATTTAAAGCAGCATAAAATTCTGAGAAATTGAGTGACCTTAAGAATCACCTAGTCCAACCTTTTCATGTCAGAGTTGAGAAAAATAACATTTAAAGAGGCTATGTGAATAATCCAAGGTCACAGTTGGAGAGGGGAAAGCCAGTGCTGGAGCCCATAAACCCCAGTTCCTCTCCCGAATGTCTCCCAGAGTGCTTGGTGTTCGAGAAAACAGGAAACACCCAGAGACCACAAATCCTGAAAGAGACAAATTCTACCCAGAGAGCTCTCTTGGAGCCTGTGGTCTGTATTTCTACTCAGGGTGCATTTGCAAACGCCAGCACGCCATGCAGAGGAGCGGCCACTGTGCAGCAGTTACCTCCCAAGGACAGTGGCGAGCAGCACCTCCCTGCATCCACTGCACGGGTTTCTGGAAGCCTGCTCACGAAGTCCCTTAGTCAGTGCAAAGGTAAATGCATCTACCATTGCCACTTTGACCCCTAGATTCCAGAAACTCTCATCAAGGGGGCAAAAGCGGACAGGCAAGTTATTGCGGGAATAGAATGTTTTGACAAGAGACAGAGGCTCAGTAGAGGCCACGGGTGTCAGCTCAGGAGTGTTTTCCATGTTAGGTCTGGAAGTCTGTTGTCCTTATCAGGGAAGACAAAGGATGCAGAGAAGCATCCCACAGAGCGCTAGCATGTGCAGCAGCCAGCCTTGAAGGCAGTCATGGCCTTGAAGTGCACAGAGGCAATTTCTTTCCTCACCATCCACTAAATGTGTCCCCACAGTGCCTCTGTAAAAAAATGTCTGTCATTTGGTACTGAATTTCTAAGACTGGTCATTTAGCATCCACCAAATATTACCTGTGGTGGCCAGTTCTACCCAACAATAGGTAAGCACTGGAATCTGGGAGTGGAAACTGCCTGTTCTCTAGGCAAAAGTGAGATCATTTTCCTTTAAATTTTCTGGGTAATTGCCTTCACCCTCAACTCTAATTGAACCTGGAGAAATAGTCAAAGAACTGTTTCTCCCAGCATTTCATCTTTAGCTTATAGATAGGTATTTATTATACAACACAAATTGAACAAGCTAAAAAGGGCCTTTTGAGAATAAATCCTGTTCAAACTACCAATTACCTACCATCTCTCTGCCGAGAGTGAAAGCTGATCTTTTCCCAGTTATTAGATGACTTCGTGGCTGCCAGCGAGCTGACTCATTTCCTCTCTCCTACTGGGGTCTCTGTTCCCATCTAACTCCCTGCTTCTAGCCCACAGCCGTGGACTCCTACTAGTCGATAAATGTTCTAATACTGTCAGCGGTCTTCCCTGCGCTCCATTCATCACGGAGCCCTTTTTAGGTGTTGGCTATGTTACTTTAAAGCCAGCTCTTAATTATCTGGATGCCAATTAGCCAGGGTCTGAAATGCTCCCGACTACTTTTTCTCCCTTTCTTTCTTGCTGCCTGCCTTTTGGACATAGCACAGCTTGTTAGATTTCCATGTGGGGATGAGGGGCATCTGTGATGTAAGGGCACAATAAGTCCATTTTGTTATTCATTGGAAGCTCTGGTTGAAAGTTTGGCAAGGTAAGATATTAAAAGTGCACAATAAAAGTAAACTTTCTTTATCGTGCATGTCTCATTATCCGAGCTCTCCGAGGTCCCCATTACTGGGATTCAATTGGAATGCCAGTATTCACTTGGTACTTTAGATCATGTCAGGAAAAATGGTCTCTTTGACCTGGCACAGCTCATTTAATGAGCAGCTCTGCATGCTCCTGAAGGTTTTCATACAAGCAGGCAGAGGACATCAGTCACTGGAAACCAAGCCACCACCACGCTGGCACACACGGCCGTATCTGACTGGCAAGGGTGGTTGGCCACGATTGAGCTTATGTGTCTGGTAAATCAAAACAAGTAAACAAAAAAGAAAACAAAAAAAGTTAAAAAAAAAAAGAAGAAGAAAGAAGGGATTAAAATGCTGGAAATGCAAAAATGCCATGCTAAAGTCTTCAATTACAATGTATTTGTGTATTACCTCGCATCAGTTAAGATACAAAAGTAAAATATCACTGGGACCCTAAATTGCATTAAAAACATTAAAATAGAGTTCATTTTTTATTAGCATCTCATTTTCTGAGGGCAGTTTTGCCTTGTAAAGAAAATAGAGTTCTGAAGAGGAAAATCTCTTCCTTGTAGAATTTGACGATGAGATTGGGTTTGAGAGACAAGGCCAACTGTTAAACATGTGGTGTGTGAGGAGCTCATTCCAAAACCCCCCTTGTTCTATCATTACATCATGTAGTACTATGTTTTCTGTCAGCGCCTGAACACCTGAGAGCTGCACTTCCCCTGGTGTCTACCATCATATGTGGCTGATGTGCCTGTGAGTTTACTCTTTATGGTAGATTAACTAATGGAACACCCAGCTGAACTGAGTCGGTGTGGTGTTGGGTGTTGAAGGTCCACCTGAGGATTGTTGCCAACAGCATAAAAGCAGAACTACGGGGAAAGATGGTGTGCTGTTGATTCTCCTGAGAAACTTGTCATGTTGGTTGTCCTGATATGAACTCAGCTGTTCTCATGGTTGGAGAAGCTCAGGTCCTCGCTGTTGCTGAGGATGGTTGTGGTTCTCTTCAGGGGAGCTCTGGTCCTTACCTTGAGTATTGCTTCCAGACACCAGTGCAGATCCCTCAGCCTGCTGCCATGCTGAGATCCTTCATCCCCCCAGCACAGATTTTCTAGCTTGCACTACTGACCTTTGGGCCTTCCCAGTGCAGATCCTTGCTACAGACTTGCCCGAGACATTGTCCAGGGATCTGAGCCTCCAGCTGTACTCATGCAGGACATTGCTGTGGGATCCAGGCCCTCAGCTAGAGTCTCTGAGTCTCTAGTGTGTATACAAATCTGCTACACTCCTCTGCATTTGACTTTTTTGGTGAATATTATAAAATAACCTTATAAATTATGTGTCCTTTATTAAATCTATTCTCTTGCAAACCCTGACTATAATACCCTTCAACTGAGGAAAAAAATAAAAGAGAAAGATCATAGGAGGTCATAGAAAGGATAAGTTTAGGAATAAAGATAACTTTGATCTTTTTTGTTGTTGTTGTAGTACTAGGTATTGAACACAGGGCCTTTGCACTGCACTAACTACGTCAGCATCCATTAATTTTTTTTTGTAATTTTGAGATAGGGTCTTGCAAAGTCCCTAAATTGCCCAGGCTGGGCTCAAACTTGTGATTCTCCTGCCTCAACCCTTGAAAGTACTGAGATTACATGAGTGCCTGGCTAATTGATAATTTTCAGGGTGATGCTAAGCACCAAAACACATCTCTAAGGAAATGGTAGCAATCTCTTTAAAGATAAGAATTTACACAAATAACTTAAATGATTCTGTGCTAGCAGTCGGCTGTCTGATACGATCCTTAAGGAGACTGACTGAGGACATGTTTGTACAGCGGAGAAAGACATCACCAGGAACACGGGGTTCAATGCTTGTCTGTAGCTTTAGCAGAGGGACTGACAATACACATAACCTCCCTGGTTTACTGCTCAGCTGTGAATGCCACAGAGGGTAACTCCCAATGGCTGTGTGAAGATCAGGTGAGGGCAGGGTTGAGAAATCTGTAACATGCTGTGTACATCGTAATGTGTGAATAACCTGTCATAATAGTTACTTCTTAAGGTTCCTTTCAACTTTCTAAAAAGTAGAGAAGAACCACAGATGTTAACTTGAGCCTCTAAATAACTGTCCTGGGCATCTAGTAAGACACCAGAGAGAACATCTCCATGCCAGTGCTTATGCTGATAAACCAGAGGACAGACACAAGAAACAGGACCTAAATCTACCTTTCCTATTCCTTGGCTTTTTGATAGTTCAGAAGTCTAAACTTCTTGTTGTAAAATTTTATTTATTTATTTATTTATTTGGTTTTTTTCTGGTACCGGGAATTGAACTCATGACCTCATGCTTGCCGGCCAAACGCTGTGCCGCTGAGCTAAAGCCCCAGCACCCGATTTTATTTATTTTTAACAGTCTACCTTCAAAGGGGGTTTTGAGATCACTTAAATTAATAAAATATTTTTGCCAGGACTATTCAAAACTTCAGAGAGCTTGCAGAACAGAGGAACAAAGTGTTATCACGGCAGGAATGCAGACAGTCATTCTGCTGCCGCAGTTGAGGCCTGAGATTTCACAGAGTTGTGGCTGCAGGGCCAAAGGGCTCTCTCCTCTGCTCACTGAATTCTCTGGGGAGCTGGTGGGTTACTCCTGCTGGTGTTCGGTGAGGGCTTTTCCCCAGCAGGGCTGCTCACTCATCACCTTCAGCTGTCACAATTTCTCTGTGCTCTTCACAAGTACGTATCAGTCAGGTAAAAAAGAAACTCAAACAAGAAATTCTCCACTCAGTATTTTGGATGAGTTTGGCAAGTCTGTGGATGAAGCAGTGCTCGTATTCTGAATGATCTTGAGAAAAAGTGAGACTTCTACCTAAGCACAAAGCACAAAGCACAAAGCACAAAGCCCCAGCCCAGGTGCACAAGGACAGAACCACGTGAGAAAATGACTGGGTGAGCGGTGGGCTCTTAGACCAAATCTTCCCCGCTAGCCTTACCTGTGTGGATGTGAAGGGAATTCCCTACCTTCGTGGATATCTTAAGTGTTGGCACACGTGACTCTGTGTCTCTGAAGATGAGCCATGGTCGCTTCACGCTTTGAATGAGTTCAGTGTGATTCTTGACTCTGCGGAGCCAGCGGCTGGCAGGTGTGGCCCTACATGCATGGTGCGTGTTTACAAGCACGTGGGCTTTCCGAGTGATCTGCACAGCTCACACTCTTGGTCCAGCTGCAACTCCATCTGTAGAGTCACTGCTTCTCACCAGACACAAAAGAGGAAAAGTGCATGTTCTGAATGGGACTCTGGGTTCCTAAGAATTTCCACGGAGTGACCAAATTGTGGGCACTGCCCACTCCATGCCGGCACCACGGGAAGGGCTTCTCCCCAGCTAGGGACTATTCCAACCCGAGTAGAGCCAGAGTGGCTCTGTGTGTCTGTGTCACGACTGTAAACTGCATTTTATGCCATTTTTTCTGGCTTCCATTTCAAGGATTATCCTTTGCAATACGTGACCTTATTATTTTCACAAAGACTTTCATTATGCTTGACTTCCCAATACACTTTATCTCTAGTTTCTTTATCTGTTGAACACTCAATTTATTAAGCTACAGTAGTACAAATTGTAAGCTATTTATGTATTCTGAATTGAAAACCTACTAAAGAGAAACCACAGCAGCCTGGATGTCGCTAAAAAATGTGTGTTTAGTTTTATCCTGCAAAAGTGAGCATCATATCATATGTATCCTATACATTTTAGGTGGAGTCATAGGATGTCTGAGACGATTTTGGTTAGCTCCTACAGATACCACATAATATATCAACGATACTGAATAAATATTATGTTGTAATGACTTCTTAGTACAAAATTATTGTGTGCTAGCATTATTATAGACTAGTCAATAATATGTAAATTTCTGTGCTCTCTAGAATAAGAAAATATTGTTACCACTGAATTATTTTACATCGTATTGTATATAAGCATCCTATTCTAAATTTTAAAAAGAAGAGTACTTATGCTCCATTTTTTCCCTTCTAACTAAGAATTAATGGCCACTGGGCAATATTTACCTAATTTTAAATCACTTCATGCTGTGAGATGTAAATCACATAGCTTCATTAACATTTCTACTTCCAATGCAAATCTGAAGGTCACCTTCTGCTATTTGGGGGAGCATACGTTAAAAGACACAATAGCTTATTGTCTTTAGTTCAAGAAGAATCCAGGTCTGGACTCTGTGGCAAAAAAAACAAAACAAAAGGCAACAAACAAGAAGCACATATTTCCCTAGAAGTCACATTCCATCGCTGAGGGTTGGATCCCACCTTGTCGTGGTGTCAGGAGGCCTGCAGCACCCGCTGCACTGTGGAGGGGAAGAGGTGCCTGAGCTCCAGACTTGTCCCTTCTGGATATGAATTCCTCTGTCTTTACCCTCTAGATCTGTTACTATTCCCACACATGAAAGTGTGCTGAGAGCTCAGACTCCCGGATTTTATGAACTGTCTATTTTGAAGGCTAATAGCTCAATTTAAAAATGGACAAAAGATTAGCAGGGATACCACAGGATGGGGGACTTGGCCAAGGGGCACACAGGCTCTGTAAGGAGTGAGCAGTTAAACAACAAAAGCTCAGATTAGTGAGGCATGTGTGTCTGGCCATTGTCCTTTCCCTTTCCCTTTCCCCAGTCAACTGCCAAGCCTTGAGGCAGTTCTTCGCCCAAAACTGCCTTTCTCCTCTTACCCTGCTATTCTAAATAACAGCCGGAGAGTTCTCCGCTTCAGTGCTTCTCTTGGGTGCTCTCGGGTGAGACAGCTCGTCTGGGCCTTCGGTGTTCAGAACGAGCCGTGTCTGAGTAATCTCTTCACACTCCATGCCACTACAGCCACACGCTTGCACACCACACAACATAAACAGGCAAAAAGCACAAACAGATGCTGCTCATCACTGACTGCCAGAGAGAAGCACATGAAAACCACAATGAGAACTAGGCATAGTGGCGCACATCTGCAATCCCAGCACTTGGGAGGCTGAGGCAGGAGGATTGTTTCAAGTTCGAGGCCAGCCTGGGCTACCAAGTGAGTTCAAGGCCAGCCTGAACAGCATAGCAACACCCTGTCTCAAAAAGACAGACACACACACACCACTATGAAGTACCCATCTGCCCCTCATGAATGGTTAAAGTTATTAAGACTGATGAGCGGGGATTGACAAGCATTTGGAGGGAATCAAACTCAAATATTGCTTGGAGGGAGGCGTAAAGTAGTATAAAAACTTTGGAAAGCCTTTCAGAGTTAGACATACCTTTCTCATGTGACCAGCAATCTCCACTCCCAGGCATTTTCCATAGCAGAAATAAAAACACATCCACACAAAACTGCATACATGTAGCATCACTCATAACAGCCCCAAACTGGAAGCAACTTTCTCAACCAATGAACGGACAAACAGATCTCGACCTAGCCGTACCACGGAACAATACAGCAACAGAAGGGCATGGAATGTAACCCATGGGACAGCACGGACGAACTGCGAAAACACTGCACTAAGCGCGAGCACTCAGCACTAAGGGCCGCTGTGGGACGGCACGACGCGAGGCTACAGCCAGGAGAATCGGCATCTGCCTCAGTTTCGGGCTCTGAAGAGCAGGTTCACTACAGGGACATAAGGGATCTTTAGGCCGGTGGAAACGTTCGGGTGTTGATTTTGTGATGGTCAGTGACTGTGTCAAG
Organism: Chinchilla lanigera; assembly: GCF_000276665.1. NCBI lineage: Eukaryota > Metazoa > Chordata > Mammalia > Rodentia > Chinchillidae > Chinchilla > Chinchilla lanigera. The sequence continues at coordinate 1,152,675 of NW_004955436.1, read as the reverse complement.
CACCTGGACTTGTCAAAAGTGAACAAAGTGGTGCCTCCTCATTACTGGGTTCTGGGAGGTGCAAATGAGAGCCCTTCATGAGTATCAAGCAAATTGCTCAGCCTGGAGGGGCCACCAAGTCAGGAGGCCATCAGCAGGGACAAGTTCCAACTTACGCACGAGTCCCATTCTGTCTGGGGTAAAATGTCTGCATCAGAATGCCAAATTCAGTGAGTTTCGGAGCAGCCAAGTCCCAAGTATGCCTGCACCGAACACTGATGGATTAACCGTGAGTCATACTTCGATAAGACATTTACTCTAAACCATGGTTTTGTTTTATTCTACTTTTTACAGACTAATAAAAGTGACTCCAAATTTGGGCCTTTGTTACTGAGAAAATAAACTCTGATAGCCTCAGAAGCCCTCTTACCCTGCGGTTGCTCCAATAAAACATCACTTCTTCCCTTCTGTTTATGTTTCAAGAATGCAGTTGTTGTAAATATCTACTTCTATTTCTCTCTCTCTCCCGCCTCAAAAGCAGTAAGCACACTATTACTGGAGCAGTAAGGTGTTTTACAAAAATAGAATTCCTTACTGGACTCTTGGTTTTTGTACTAATATCATTTAGAACCAAATGTATGCAAATAGGACTGTTGGTGCAACACGACATAAAGCTCTTACCTCCCTGGCATCTGCCGCAAGCCTGGGAGAAAGAATCCTATTTTGGCGAAGAAGACTGATGTACAAGAGGCCCCTGGTAGCAGACAGGGGTCGCTTGCTCAAATCACAGGGTTTGCATCCGTACAAATACAAATCTCAGATCTGCCGTGTGGGAACTCAGAGTGGACGGCCCGGCAAATCCATGCCCTTCACTAGTGACCGTGAGCTGAGGCTGGGGGACAACACTGCAAATGCAGCCACGGGTCAAGAGAGGCTGGGCACAGGGACAAGAACGGCAAGTGGCGTGGGGGTGGTGAGCAAGGACGGGTCCTGGCTGCTAAGCCGCACGGGGGCGACTGCAGATGCAGCAAGGGACCACGTTTGCCAAGCAGGAAGAAGGGTTCGCCAGCCTTCGCAGTCAGCAAACGGCAGTGTCTTGCTTGATCTCAGGGTCACGCACTGCACCGGCAGCTGGAGGCATCGTGCGGTTTCCCATCAATACGCACAGGTTTTATGTTTTTATGTTTTCATGTGTCAGTTTAAAAATAATTTTACTTAATGTGAAAAGATAAAGAGAAAAAGAATGCCGCCGTGAGTGTGATGGGGTCTCACCAGAGTGAAGGAAAACCCTGCTCCATCTTTGTCGAAGAGCCTGGCCTGGGAGACAACGGAAGGACGCACACTGGAAAGGGAACACAGGTGACAAAGACAGGACTACGGCGAGGACGTCACCACCCCCGAATGGAAGCGAGCCAGTGGGTGGTCTCTACTGTCGCTGTAAAATAGAGGGAACATCTTCCTGAGAAAAGGGAACAGAAGAGGCAGAGGGTGGACAGCAGCAGGGCAGGAGAGGCGACTGGGCGGATGCAGGTGGCTATGTCGAATTAAGCTCTGGAGGGGCTGGGTGCGAGTCCAGCGCCGCCCCTGGGCAGCTTCACAAGGAAAGCAGCTGGCCAGGGCTCCCAGCAGACAGTGGGCTCACGGCGTCTCTGTGGAGACAGAGTGGAGCGGGAAGTAGGGCGGCAGGAAAACAAGGACTTAGAAGAAGCAGCGACGCCAGGAAGACTCGGTATGGATGAGGAGGACGCAGCTCAGGGTGGTGAAGGACGAGCGCAATCGCAGTGACCAACACCGGATGGAGCTGCACGTGGGCTTCAGGGACGCCACTGCTTCCCAGCAGCCCCACCCAGCGAGGCCCTTCGCCAAGCCTCACACGAGGAGATGGAAGTGTGGCTGGAGGGACAGACTCCTGGGGAGACCAGCTGGACGTGAACAGGTGTTCTAAACCCAAACAACCCCATTCTCCACCCTGCGACTCAACCGTCTCCACCAAGTATAGCGGCCAGCATGGGGACAGCGTGGGAGAGAAACGGCACACATCCTGTTCAGCAGAGCCAGCAGGGACATGGCTCTGTGAAACACCTTGAAAACCTGAAGTATGGACTGAATTAACCTCCGCAAGCTGCCATTCCCAAAATACACCCGCCACCATACCCAGGGCTTTGGCATTTTGCAGTCTTTTTGTTGCACTTCTTAAATTGCACTGTTTGATCCAACTTAGTTTTTTTTTTCTATTTTTAAAAAATGGTCTCCAGAGATGGAAGTTAGCAAAGCCAGAGTTTAGAAGGAATTACCATTACTATACTGATTCTCTACATTTAGCTGGGGCTGGAAGCCACTGTACTGAACAGCACTGGCTGTAGGTCTCTTTAGCTGTGTGATGCTTTGTCCATGCCTCTCAGATGGCACCAAGTGTGGCCTGAACCATACAACGGTGACAGTCACTGGATTCCGCCAGCATATGGCTAATGTACCCAAAGGGAGGGCTTTAGTTTCACAAATGTCCTCAGGGTTTTTATTAGTGTATAGTCGTGAAGTGTTGACCACACTGGCCTTCCTTCTACAAGCCAGGGGTCTTGCAGCCGGGCTCTGTCTCCCTGTGGGACTTCACAAAGGATTACAAATGGGGTCAGTAGGAGGTGATCCACTTCTGGATCATCAAGAAAATAACCTCGGTAACCATCACGCCTGCGTTCCCAAAGACACCGCTGGTTGGGTAGCAGCCTCTCACCTCTTTGGCGATCCTGCTGAAGACCTGGGGCTAAGTATGTGTGAAGCCCTGCAGGGGCCCCCAGTGGTGAGCGTTGCACAGAGTGTAATATAGGATGGATACAAACACTTGTACTCTGGACAAATAGAGCAGACTCGCAGAAAGCACCATCCTTCCTTAATTCCTCCCCCTTCCATCTGCCCACCACCAAGAGAGGGCACCGGCGACCTGGGAAGTGCGCTCCCTCCTCTCAGGCAGCCGCAGGGCCCTCCTCCTCTGCAAACATCCCCTTAGCTCCTGTCCCTGGAGACAGGTGACCCTCCAAGCATTCATCCTTCCTCCCGGCGCTGTGACCAGCTGCTCAATGAGGAGTTATGGATGGAACTGCACTAGGGATTCCACCAGGCCAGCTGCAAGACTGGAGCCAAAGTTCATCTCTGAACGTGACAGAGAATGACCTTGACAGTGATGCTCAAGGTCAACACCAGCTTCTTTCACGGCACACACACTGCAGTCCAGCCCGGCGAAAGCAACGGCACCTTGCGCTGCTTCTCAGGAGAGTCGTTCCGCCTTTTGGAGATGAACAATTTAACTCCTCATGATGGTATCACAACGTGTCTCACACACACACACACACACACACAGGCCCACACTTCGAGTCACACACGCTCGTGGGCTCTGAGGAGGGACATCGAAGCACATGCTCAGCAAGGAGCTCTGCAGACACCCTCGGCCCCGCTCCGTGTTAGAACAGAGCAGTGCTGGCAGTGAGCCGCTGACGAGCGCCCGTCCCATCTGAGGCAGCACGGACAGAGCTCCTGATGGGCCTGTGAGCATGGACGGCAGGTGGAAACGCATCCACTCCTGGGCAAGAGTTTGGAGACCAAGTGGGAGAAGCAGAAGCACCTCGCCCCCGTGCTGGGTGGCTCCTCCCATCCTGAGCATTCCACCTGCACAGCTGTCAAGGATGCCAGTTATCTTCTCTTTAACTACTTTACTTTTTAAAGGTTTTTAATTATTTCCTTACATTTCATGGGAACACCAGATACTTTGTATCGGCTCTCGCCACAGTGCCCCTAGCTCCCATTCAATAACAAGATGGCTCTTTCCAAAGCTACGGCCCACGAGCTGTGGGATGAAAATGAAAGGGAAAGAGTCAATGCCTAAGGTCCAGACCCCCTGAAGAAAATCAGAGCCATGAGGCCCAGGGTGGGGCTGATTACGGTACAGCTGACGCAAACACAAGACACTGGGGAAGATGAAAACCCTAGTTCACTTGGTGGTTAAAATATGCCAGCAACCTGGGTCAGATGCAGGAAGTGAAAGCACATGTTACATGACAGTGACGTCGTCTTCAGTAAGGCAGGGGTGGTAGCAAACTGTTCAGGCTGTGGAGTCCAACTCTGCCCTCTCCAAGCCCAAACTCCACCACTTAACCTTTGAGACCCGGGCTAAGGTCTGTAGCTTCCTCTAGGCTGCTTTCCCCATCAGGACAACGGTCAGTGCTGGGCTCTACCTCTTACAAAAGCTATATGATGCTGGGCAGAGAAAGACTTCAGTGAAGTCAGTGTATAGTAGGATTTAGCTTTATTATCTGTCACATTATGTATTAGACTATGCTGAGTAGGAGACAAGCCACTGAGCATGTCACATGCATCACTTAACCGATGACAGTGGCACTGCAGGCATATTACGGCCCAGGACAGAAGCGGGGCAGTATATTTTGATTTGAGATGGGGTCTCACTGTGTCCCAGGCATTCCTTCAACTCATTGGCTCAAGCCACCCTGCAGTGGCAGGCTCATGAGTAGTCTGGACTCGGGCATGTTCTGCCATGCCCAGTGTGACAATACATTTTTAAATAAGTAAAATGTGGACATTATTAAATTTTAATAATGAAATTATTAAAATGAAGAATTTGGGGAGGAAAGGCAGAAATATAGTTAACAGACCTAAAAACACATCCTAAGAATTAAAGGTAAAGACACTGAAATCACTGCTGGAAAAGATGATAGCAAGAGATTACATCACCATAATTTTCCTTTCTTTGGAGTCAGCGTGGCCCAAAGCTAATATAGCCACTCCGGCTTTCTTTTGATTAGCATAGCATGGTGTTATGGTTTGTGCCTGGACAACCCCGCAAAGCCTCATGCAGTCATGGGGTGGCTTCTACAGTTTATGATTGATTCATGGTCCAATGTTGGAATCATGGGTGTGAGGACTACACCTGCCCTGGGGCGGGGAGCTTGCATACAATATAAGGGAGGGAAAGAGGCTTGTTCTTCCTGCCTGCTCCTCCCTTTTTGCTCTTGCTGCTTTTGCTGTCTTCCACCACCATGAACTGTTGCCCTCTGCCATGTACCACTCTGTCTTGGAGCCAGCTGAGTGTGGACTGAAACCTCCACAGTGAGCTAAATAAACCTTTCCTTCCTTAATTCTGGGTGTCAGGTATTTTGTCTCAGCAACAAGAGAAAAGTAACCAAGACACATGGTATATCTTTATCCCTTCATAAAAAAATATATTTTATTTCCAGAGCAGTTTTAGGGTCACAGTAAAATTGGGCGGAAGGCACTGTGCCTCCCCTATGCCCCACCCTATGTATCTGTAGTCTCCCCCACTCCCGTGTCCTCACAGAGCAGCCCCTAGTGAGCTGACCGGGCATGGCACAATCACACCAAGTCCATCACTTACAGCAGGCTGCACTTGCTGCTGGACATCACGCAGTTTCCCTGTCCACGGACTGCCTAGGCCTTTATAGTAAAGTGAGTTCTGTATAGACAATAGAGAGAAAGGTCTTCTTTTTAATTCTCTGGCAGGCCCTGTCTTTTAATTGATTTATTTAGCCCATTCACACTTCAAGTGATTACTGATTTAGTTAAATTAATAATGATGTTTGTAGCTTTCCTGTTGACCCTGTTCTTTGTTTCTTCTTTTGTCTTCCACTGTCTTTATGCCTTCTTTGGTGTTAACTGGCCATCTTACACAGTTCTATTTTCTCTTATTTTACTGGTTATAGTTCTTTAAGGCTTCTTTTACATACTGCTCTGGAGTGTGCAGTGTGCACTTAGGTGTAACTTGAGTCCACTGTCAAATGACATCTTACTGTTCACAGGGCTCACAGGAGTTTAGGTTTTTGCGCCTCAGAATTATCGCCTCCATTCATGTGACAGATGCACACTGAGTAGCTACTGTGTGAGAGTGCCTGAGGTTTAGCACACATGAGATGGGTCTTTGATTTGTTCGATAAGGGGATTTAGAATAGCCCCTCTTTCCTCCACATACTCTGCTCCTACCAGCTGTGTAGCTCAACTTTACTTTCGCATTTCCCCCCAAAGGTTTATATGTTCTCTAAGATTTTATATTCTAAATGCTAGATGTCAAAACCTTAATTAATAACTTTAATTAATTAATGGAAGCTTTGTCCAGCAGTGAGTGCAGCCTACAGTAAACCTTAATTAATATAAGCTTCATATCCAACTGAAACTGGGTTTGGCATTGCCTACATAGAATACGTTACTTTTCCTTTTAGAAAGTGAGCAAAAAGAGTTTATGCACGAGCCTTGACCCCCACCCTCTGCACAGGGAGAGCGGAGAGGGTGGTGAAGGGACCCTCACAGTCCTGGCTGTGCTTGGGGACTTCTGAGCGATCACTCCACTATGGCCCACACCAACTGTGGCCGTGACCTGACTAACCATGAGCTTCAGAGAACTGAATTTCTCAGCACGGTCCACGCCGGCTTACCTCACCCATTTCGACTCTTAAGTCCAAGTTTATTCCAGAGTTTGGCTTTACTTTTCCTGACCTCTTTCCTCTGAATCTCATCTTTCCCTATGCTGCAATTATATAACAGTGAGTAGCTGCTCGCTTGTGTGAGGTTCCATTTTAAATCTACCTGTTCCTGGAACATTATTCTTCACTAACTTTCCCTATGCAATTTCATTTTTTTTCTTGGAGCTGCTATAATTTACCCAGCAGCAATGCTTTCAAAGGAGCACAGGCATAGAAGACTGTAAAACCATTCAAAACAGAAGCCAGTGAGCACTGCAGTTTAATCTTATGAGGTGAATTTTCCCAGTGTAAAAATATATACCCGTAAAATGTCTGCAGCATATGAAGTGAAGCTCATTTCTCCCTCCACAGCTTGATAAGAAAAATAATTTAACAGGTAGTAGCTGACTGATGGCTTTCAACACGGGAAACCACGATATACGGGCGTTCCCAACAATTCACCAACCGGCTCTCTTTCAGAACAGTGTAGCAACAGAGAGGGGATTTCCGGGAAACAAGGGTTCTTGAGAAAAGCTTCCAGGCAATTTCCTGTTATTTAACCATACACCCAGTACATCTCTATTCACATAATTTAAGGGTATCTGCAAGCAAACCTCCTAGCTTTTTGGTACTTTTGAGTCACGACCGTGAAAGACAAGGACAGGAAAAGACGTGAGGATTCCACCATGAGCAAACGGGAGGATCATGACGCCCTCAGGAAAACAGCGTGGGGAAAGGGGCCAAGGCCTCCCTCGCAGCTGGAGAGCCCTAGTGGGAGGAAGGCAGCGGCCACGTGGGGAAAGGAAAATCCACAGTTTCCAGAGAAGGGGGCAGGACGCCACGCCTAGGCCTGCGCCCTTCCGCAGCAGGCAGGGAGGCGCGCACGGCCCGGCGGTCACAGGTGTCAGTCTCGGCGCGTCTGTGCTCGTGACCGCTGCGGGCACGAGCTGCACTCTGGCGGTTGCTGATTGGTGTGTCAAATGCCGGGAGGCACGACTGGGGGTGGCTGAGGTCTGAGGAGACTGAGGACAGCTCAAAGTGTGTTGCTGCCGCGAGAACAGCTGGCTAAGAGGCGCTGCTGCGTTCCAGCTAGCGGTGAGGGCCTCTGAGGTGGGGAACTAGGCTGTACCCCCATAGCGTCCACTTCCAGCGGTCCACCGGCGAGGGACCGGCACAAAGAAGCTAGAACTGCGAACAGTTTTGTCTGATGAGTGTGACAACAGTACAGAGAACGGAGAGACTTGGGGCATCGGCAGAGCCCCGACGGTATTACAGGGCGCTGGGGCCGGGGCTGAGGACAACGCGCAGGGAGCCCCACGGACGGCCGTGGCGTGCGTGGGAGGACGCAAGCAAGGCTTGGCAGCAGACGGCACGCAGGACCTGAGCTGTCTACGTGGGAGGCGTGACAACGGGGTCCAGGGCTGCGTGTGCAGCGGGTTTCTGACACGGAGTGCACGAGGTCAGGGAGCAGAGAGCAGCAGGTGCAGGCACTCCGGCTCGCGTGTGGGGCTGGCGGAGCCCGCGACGCAAACCCGTCCCCAGTCTTCAGGGCTGTGCAGGTCGGCCGTGCACGGAGGAGAGGAGAGCCCTCACCCGAGCCAGCGCGGATGGGAGGAGCCCCGAGGACGGGTCTGAGGTGAAGCCCTGGAGACAGGGGCAGCGGCTGAGGGCTCAGCAGAGGAGCGCAGAGGAGAGGAGCAAGGCCGCGAGCGAAGGTGGAGGCCGCGCCTCGCGGGGCTGAGGGAGAAGAGTGTTTGGCCTCGAGGGGCCGTCGCTGTGGAAGGGCTGCAGCCCCAGGTGTCGCTGGTCCCACACTTTGCAGCTCCCTGCAGGAGCCGTAGAGGTTTCCGGAGTGATACATCTCCGTATTTTCATTTTTTGTAAAGTCGTGTCAGGGGCTATGTTGGCTCTCCCTTTCCACTGATTTGGTTATGCTAGGACTTCAGTAAGGACAAATGAATCACAAACCACAGGAATAAGGGCAGTGAAATTTGCCAAGTTCTCCCCAGTAAAAGCAAACACATCTAATGTTAGTGGAGCACTGCGGTGCTTCTGCGGCCATGCTCTGTACGCTACCAGGGGCTCGCAGGACTCCTACGCGGTCGGCGCTGTGCCTCCCTTCCCGGCTGCCCACACTCGAAAGTCATAGGGTTTGCCCAGCTTCTCAGGGCGGCCCTCTTTCCCCCAAATAAGCCCTAGCTGGAAAATAATCAGCCCGGAACCCGGAGACCACAACTGCCAGCCCGCCCAGCCAGTCCTTGCCCGCCTGCGGTCACTGTCCTCTCGCTGGGGGGCTCCCGCTAAGAAGGGAGGGCACGGGTAGCCGAGCGGCCCCGGGTCCCGCGTGCCGCGCCCCCGCAGCTCTGCTCTGCGCAGCCGCACAGGGTGCCGGCGCGCGCACAATGCTGCCGCGGTCCGGCGGT
>NW_004955436.1:1141090-1142243 GCF_000276665.1 Chinchilla lanigera | reverse complement strand
ACGCCCCCACCTTCCCCTCCGGGCGCGGCGAGGAGACCCTTCCTGGCCGCTGCGCTCGGGAAGCCGCCGCCGCTTCTGGGCCGCGCTCCGACTCTGCCGGTTGTTCCCGCCGCAGTTGTCCGGGCCCTGCCGCGGCCACCGTCTGCACGGTCTGACGGGCCGCCTGTGCCTTGTCCCTCACGCGTGTCTGACTGGGGTTCCAGCTTGGGGACCCCTCGCCAAGGGACTGCTCGGCCGGACCGCAGGGCACACACGCCAGGCCGGGGTCCTGCGAGAAGCGGACCTTGGTGCCGGACCAGGCCGCGCCCAAGTGCTGGGCGCCACTCACAGCTCGCGGGGCCTCGGGCCAGTTCTTCATTTACAAGATGATCACGCCTGTCTCACTCACCAGCGTGAGGATCAGTGCATTCTGCACGCAAAGTGCCCGCAAAGCCTCACCAGGGTTGTCTGTCACACGCGAACAGAGGCCATGTGCTCTAAGACGACCAGGCACAGGCTACCAATTTCTGTCTCTTCTTTGCGGTACCGTCAACCATGGCTTCCGGACATCTATCCCGGGGCCACTGCCATGGCTGTGCATGGAGCACAGGGGAGCGGACAAGGACGCACACCTACCCTGTGACATGTGCCTGTGTCTCTGAAAACCACAGCCCCATTCGGGCCGGCCGGGCAGGAGAGGCTCACAGGGCGCCTGGCCACTGGGACACCTTCAGGTCTGCTGCACAGAAAGACTGCAGGACAGTGTTCAGGGTCAGAGAGGACAAATGTGACCCTGAGTAAAGGGACTGGGCGGAGGAAGGGGAAGAGGAGGAAGAAGAGGAAGGGGAGAAGGAAGAGGAAGAGCGGGAGGAGAAAGAGGAAGAAGAGGAGGAAGAGGAAGGGGAGAAAGAGGAAGAGGGGGAGGAGAAAGAGGAAGAAGAAGAGGAGGAAGAGGAAGGGGGGAGGAGAAAGAGGAAGAAGAGGAGGGAGAGGAAGGGGAGAAAGAGGAAGAGGGGGAGGAGAAAGAGGAAGAAGAAGAGGAAAAGGAAGGGGATGAGGAAGAGGAAGGGGAGGAAGAGGAAGAGGGGGAGGAGAAAGAGGAAGAAGAAGAGGAGGAAGAGGAAGGGGGAGGAGAAAGAGAAAGAAGAGGAGGAAGAGGAAGGGGAGAAAGAAG
>NW_004955436.1:1129409-1140755 GCF_000276665.1 Chinchilla lanigera | reverse complement strand
GAAAGAAGAGGGGGAGGAGAAAGAGGAAGAAGAAGAGGAGGGAGAAGAGGAGGAACAGAAGGAAGAGGAAGAGGGGAGGAGAAAGAGGAAGAAGAAGAGGAGGAAGAGGAAGGGGAAAAAGAGGAAGAAGAGGGGAAGGAGAAAGAGAAAGAAGAAGAGAGAAGAGGGGGGACAGGAGAAAGAAGAGGAAGATGAAAAAGAAGAGGAGGAGGAGGCAGAGGGGAGGAGGAGGAGAAGGAAGAGGAAGATGAGAAGGGAAGAGAAGGAGGAAGACAGGGAGGAGGGAGAGGAGGAGGAGGAGGAGAGAGGTGGAAGGGATCAAGGAGGACATGACCAATGCCTGTCATCTCCTGGTTACCCACCTTCCCTAACTGATGCCTGTGGTGTGTATGTCCCTAGTTTTCAAAGCAAGCTCTCTCAAGGCGGGAACCAGGCTTACAGGGCCAGAAACTCGAGGTGGAGCTGTGGCCTCATCTCCCAAGCCTTCCACTCAAGGACCCTTGTGAGCTCAGGAACCACTGCTGTAGATGCCTGTGTCCTAGTATCAAACAGGGAGTCCTGGTCCCACCCGCCCAGCACCTCCTGTAACATGTCTCCAGGAGCCCAGGGTGCGGATCTGTCTGGGCAGCGTTTCCTCTGCCCTTGGGCAGGCTGCCTTTTCTGAACCTGTCAGGCCACACCAACATCTCCGTTCCCTGGAAAGCAGGTCTAGAGGCTGTGTGGGCAGGGCCTCCCAGGGTAACCTGGACCTGGGGTAAGAAGAAGGAGGGGAGCAGGGGAGACATGCTGGACAGGACAGTAGGTCACCCCTCCTCTCCCTCTTTCTGTGGGTTTTAGAAAAACAAAATACAAAGCTGAATGTTAGAAATCTCACTTCTTCTACATGAACAGTACCATTGCTGGGTTGTGGAGGAATACTTCACTAGCGTGTGTGAGGACCTGGGTTCCATCCCCAGGACCACAAAAATGGACAGACACTGTCCACAGATAACAGACATTGTCCAGTGCAGTCCCACATCCAGTCATGTTCCTTAAGGGCACTAAGGACAGGCTTTACAGTAGCTACCAAATAAAGATGGCGGAACAGAGGTGGGCACAGGGCTTCCCTGGAAAACCACTGGAGGGCGCTATTTAGATTGAAGCCAGTAAAGAGAAGAAAGGAGAGCCCGGAGAGAGACAGGGAGGAGCCTGTAGGAACAGCGGCCTCCTCAGGGCCGGGCCCCGCCCTCCTCACTCGGGGCACAGAGAGGCGTCCTCCGACCTTGGGTTCTGACGGGTTCTGTCATCAGGACGTCCTAAACTCAGGTTTTCTTAATTGTGCGAGCACAGATCCCTCTGGCCTGGTCCACTTCCGACGGTTACTGTGAACAAAGCAGGCATGTGGACCACAGTGCTCTGCCACGCCGCACGAAGGCACAAGGAGGCTTCCAGTCCCTGCCCATGGCCTCCTCACCACCCAGACGCCTCCATCTGGGTCTGTGCAGGCTGAGCCAGCGTGCTCTTGTTATCAGCAGCATGGGTGCCATGCGGGTCTCCTGTGTGCCCTGTCATAGCACGGCGCAGGGGAACCCTCGGCCACACTGGACCTGCTTTGGAAGGAAACGCAGGCGGCATTAGAAACAGCCCTGTGTGGAGTCAGGCTCACCTGAGCCGTACGCATTGGCACGCTGCAGCCTGCGCTCCTCAGTCCTAGGAGGCGACCGCGACTGTCTCCGAGGAGCGCGCTGGGTTTGGGCTCGCTGCTATTTGAATGCAGCCGAATGCTGTGTTTCGTGGGGGCCGAGGGCGGCTGCCCTGCTCATCAGCCGCTGTGCTGCAAGCTGAGTGTGCTCTTCTCCACTCACCACCCCCGGAGCACCCCACTCTGCCACAGCCCAGCTCGCACAGATGCAGACTGAGGTGGCTTTGCTCTCGGCGCCCAACAGCAAGGAGAAAGAGTCCGGTGCACAGCCTCAAGATACGACTGACCAGAAGCTCCTGAGTAAGGCAGGGGAGCGCTTTCCTGTTCTGGTGGGGACGCCTGGAAACAGGCAAGGTGCTTTCCGAGGAGGGGGGCCTCTCTGGCTGTGCCCCCTCCCCATGCAGCTGTCTTCCGCTGGCCACTGTGTGCAGGGGGCCTGGGCAGGTGAAGGGAGGTGGAGAGACTAAGGGGAAAGCAGGGGGTCTCAAGCTTAGCTGGGGATGTATGTGCATGTGTGTGTGTGTGCACGTGTGTGTCTCGCAAATGCCTCAGGGTGTGGCCTCCTCCCGGATTGGAGCAGCTGCATGACATAAAGAGGGGAGTGGCAGCTTTGGCTTTCAGAAAGATCACTTGGGCTGCGGAGAACAAGCACTGAACAAAGACTGCAGAGGAGGAATAGACCAGCCAAGAACAGGGAGAGAGGCTTCCTGAGACCAGGGCCGGGGCAGCAGATGCCAGAGAAGAGCACTGGCTGGATGTCAGGACCAGCATGTCTGGAATCCAGGGAGACTGGCCCCAGTGCTTGAGCCGAGGCAGGGGACTCGGATGTGGTGGGAGAGAGCCGGCTTGCACTGGGCCGAGGGAGACCCTAAATGCCAGGGCAGCTCCTGTCATGGCCACGCCCACTCCAGCAGTGTTGTCTCATGTCCACAGTGAGACGCTGAATAAACCCAAGAGATGCGGTGGTGTGTCGACTCCTGACTCACCGAAAGCCTCAGAAGGAAGAAAACAAGAGGCCTGAGCCCCGGCGGTCGGGTCTCAGGCTTCTGAACTACCCCGCATCCCATCTATGGTGCACTCGAAGGGGGTGTGACAACCATACCCATGACCAGGAGCTGCTCAGGGTGTAGCGGGCGACACCTGAATGCCCAACACCACACACAGCAAAAGAGCTGAGCATTTGGCTATAGCCTGGCTTTTCCTGGGAAGGATCTGGGGTGGTTGAGAGGTAGAATTTCCACAAGGATGTGCTTCACAAGTGGGCTGACTCTTTACAACTCACATCCTCTGCCTGCTACTCTGTCTAACGGAAGGAAATGTGGATCCTGCTCTGGGGTGCAAGCTGTAGCAGGGCTTGCCTACGATACCCGTGTCTTCCGCAGGTGTAGTGTGTTTCCTTACCCTTACTTATTCGGTATTTGCGAACTGAAATTTGACTGGAAGCAGCAGCTTGCTTGGTTGAAGGGAGTGGTCGAGACAGACACAGAGAAAACTCGGAGGACAGGGTTCAGCGATACCCCATCTTCCAAGGGTCGAGCGCCTCGCTCTTCCCCACGTCTGAGAGCCCAGATCTGTCCACAACCACTCACACTCTGCTTTCCGTCGAGGCCAACTTTGTGCCCTGCGGCTGCAGGCCGGGCGCTCGGCAGGCTGGTGGGAATAGGGAAGGTGTGGCAAAGGGCGCGTCTGGACCCCACAGGACGCTGGACCAGGGTGACCTTCACCCCCACTCCTCCCGCCCTTCCACTCATTCCGCTGCCACTGCCTCCTCTATTCCCCGCTGTGACCCTTCAACTGCACCTCTGCTTTCACGTTTCGGGTCCACATCTCAGGCTTGAGTGCCCAACTGGCTGTCTGATTAGGTCGGGACCTAGTGTTCTTCTGCCACAGATAGCACAGTCTCCAGCCCCACGAGGCCACATACACAACCTGCATGTTAGGGAAGGAGCCCTAATCCTTGGGCAAACAGCCCTGGAGAATAAGTGTTCCTAGGCTTTGGGTGATACTGGTGACCCAGAGACTAACAGGCTGACTAGGGCTGGGGCGGGTTTCTTAAGGAAAACCCAAACCAGCAGAACCTCCGTCATAACAAGAGCACCGACTCAGAGCGATGGCGGCCTTGGGAAGGCACCCCAGGGTCCAGACCACTCCCTGCACAATCGTGCCACAGGACGAAACACAGTTCCTTCTGGTCCGGAGAGCAGCACTTCCTCTGGGCGCTGCCGGCCTTCTTATTCGCATCGTTTTTCTCTCCACGTTCAGACCTGGCGCTGTGAAGTCAGAGCTGTTGCTTATTTTACTAGGTTATTTTCTGTTTCCTTAAGTCACACATAGACTCAGTGAGGCAGGAATTCTGCCTCATTCGGAATCTTCCTTATGTCAGATCCACGTCGGACTGTGACTCCCATCTTCTCTGTGTGAGCAACAACGCTGTGATATGGGCCACGGAACAGGGTTGCTGGGGGTCTTCATTTGTCCTGGGGGTGTTCAACCACAACAGCAGCAGTTGTCCTAGAGAAATGTGGTTCCTGCCGGGGTGCTATGGTTGATACACTGTGTCAATCTGAGGAGTCCAGAGGCTCAGCTAAGTGACTCAGCAGTTCCATATCCTGGAGTGTAAAGGGCCTGCCCTTATAGCTCTAGGATGCTGTTCATTGTATCAACTTGAGAAGTTTAGAAGGTTCACCGTGTGACTCAGCAGGGAGCCAGGGTCCTCACTTTGTATTTACCCTGAGCCTGTGGGAGAGGAGGACCTGGAGATGGTGTGAGTGTAGAGGACCCTACACCGCCACTACCACCACAACCACCACCACCGGGCAGGTAGGATGCATATTACAAAGAGGGAAATAAGGAAGGACTGATTGCTGGCTCTTTGGAGGAGCTCCAGTCTTTGCCTTCAGCTTGGTCATCTCCTGGCTTCTGGTGCAGATTGTTCAGCTTCCACCTGGGCCTCTTCAGCCTTCATCATAGATTCTTCAGCATTCCATCGCAGACCCATCAGCCTTCTGATACAGACTTACACAGACACTGCAGTGAGCTCCAGGCCCGGGGCTGGGCTCTTCAGTCTCCAGCGTGCCGACACCCTATTCACACCTCCTCACCCAACTCTGTGGCTGACCATCGTAAGTCAAACTTGTAATTTCTTGTACATTTGCATATCTTGCATTATATCTGTTTCTCTAGTAAACCCTGACTGACACACTGGGTTTCCATGATTGTCTTGACATCGTTGGCTTCTAAATATCCAGGTGTACTAGGCCTCATGTCAGAATTAGTTCATACTGCTCAAAGGCATGCGGGATCCATGCAGATTTTAAGGCTTTCCAACCGATCAATCTGTTTTGAAGACATTAGCAGCTGCTGTTTTAATCATTTATGGGGCCATTACAGCTTTTCGGCTTTGAGTCAAGAATGGAAGCACTGTTTTATGCTTCATAAAATTGGCTTATGGGAAACGGACTTTCCTTCCAATTTTGCAAAGCCAAATTGGAGGCTGGTGGTTGTCTGGGGAGCTGTTAATGGCAACCTGTGATCCACAGATGTCCCCAGGACGCACATCCACAGCAGAGCAGCAGGATTTCACAGGCAAGGCAGGCATGGAAATAGGCCCAGGAGCCTTCAAGTGTTGTCTTTAAGCCATAATTTTTGCAAAAATACATTTGGCAGAAGCTGGAGGCCACTTTGGATGTGTTGCTGACTTGGTTTTAGCTTGGAGACCTGCATGAGGAAGTAATCGCCAGTGCCACCTCTTTCCAAGCTGTGCATTCCACACCGAGGATATCACACAAATAAGCAACAAGGAGCATGCATTAACAGCTGCGCTCTACGGCAGGAAAAGACTTTGGGAATAATGCAACCCAGCTCCTTGGGCCCGGTGATGCTGAAGGACCTGTCTGGACTCCCAGCCCAAGGGCTTTTGTTCTTTTGGCCCTGGGAACACGGAAGGGTGAGCTATGTCCTGGCTATTCTATGGTGCTCCAAGCTGCATGAAGTAGGAAAACCTGAGCAGCAGCCCCTACAGTGAGACTCTCCAGAATGGAGCCCTTAAACCTCTCCTTCACCTCTCTGCTGGCCTGGCCTTCCCCATGTCAACAGAAACAGCAGACATCAGGTTCTGGGCCACAGGTCTGGGGCCCCTCTCTCCCCTTGTGCCCATCACAGCCCCCTGTTGGATCTCCTTCCACCACGACCCTGTGCTAGGTGTGTTGTCTTCCTCCTGATTTCTGCAGTCACCTGTTAGATGCTCTCCCTGCTTCCAGTGCGGGCCCACTCGGGAAGTGTGGCAGGTCCATCCCCTCCATCTCCTTGTGGCTCTGGTCCCCAGTGAATCCTCTCTCCCACCGCACAGCTGGGCCCTCTGGGCAGACGCATCCCTGGCACCCAGACTTGTGGTTCATGGTCAGCAGAACAGGTGCTCCTTTCTCCCTGTCTCTGGCTGGCCTGGTCAACTTTCCATCATCTGACACAATGCCAGAGATAAATAGC
Source organism: Chinchilla lanigera (assembly GCF_000276665.1). Classification (NCBI taxonomy): domain Eukaryota; kingdom Metazoa; phylum Chordata; class Mammalia; order Rodentia; family Chinchillidae; genus Chinchilla; species Chinchilla lanigera. Next base: position 1,134,589 of record NW_004955436.1, on the reverse strand, counting down.
TCAGAAGGAGGAAGACTTCTTCTGGCTCATAGCTTAGAAGGGTTCAGTCCATGGTTCACTGGCGCCTGGAATGGGGCAGAACATCAGGCAGGGGAAACAAGACTGCTCACCCATGGCAGCCAAGGGAGCAGAGAGAGAGGCAGACTGGGCTCCAACATCCCTTCACGTCACACTTCCTTCTACCAAGCCCTACCCTGAAAGGTTCCCCCACTTCCAGCAGTACCACCCTGAGGACCAAGTCTTCTGCTAGGGTACTTGGCCTTAGAAGGCATGGTTAGGGTGGTGTTAGTTCTGTTACTTCTTTGATGGATGCCATGTTCAGTGGGCAACCTGCACAACCACCCCACTTGCCTCCCTGTGACCTGCACCTTCCACTGCAGTTTACTCCTCCAAGATCTCCCTTTCACATCCAAGGTAAGAGTCCTCACAGGTGGTGCTCACTAAGTGCTCCCAGGTGGACGAGTGATGAGTGAGTGCTCACTACCCTCTCTGAGTGAAGCACCCAGGCAGGAAGACTGCAAAACAAACAGAAAACCTGCCCAGTTGCTGGACTTGACATTTCTTTCCAGCGTTCCACACACGGCATCTGGGAAGACATGTAAGCTGCAGTCTCTGCTCATGAAGACTACATTTTGAAATAAGGAACCAGGGAAGTGGATCAAAAGATCTCCACTGTAAATAATAAATGAGAAATTAGTGCTAGCAGTAGACAGTGCCTTTGGCAAGATCACCATGAAAAATGCATGCAAAGACATACATACACTTTAATGAGGCCGAATGCTTAGTAACCATTAAAACTGCTGGCTACAGTAACCCGATGATCATTATATTAACCGCACCGCCATGGAAGTTTTAGGAGTATGTAAGTAGAAAATGCAATTTAAATGCCCATTGCTTGGCCTGCTGTTCTAAATCCATGAGAAGACTTAGACCAGCTCAGTACTGCCGAGCGTGTGCTGCTTCCGGGGAACACAGATGAAGATGGCAGCACAGTGTTGCGGTGGAGCCCGCCGTCTGGAGGCATGAGACGTGGTGAGCAGCCTTACCAGGAGGAAACACAGCACACAGGCAGCCCAGACCCAGGAAACCATGCCAGCCTCAGAGCTGAGCCTGGCGGGGGAGGACTGAAGCCATTGCCAGGCGGGTGTGGAGGGCACACACTACGAAGCGACCCAGATGAGGAGAGCAGCAGGGGGAGCGGGAGGAGGGCTCCACCCAGAGGAAAGGCCCTGAGTGCCCCTGGGGGCCTGGCCCGAGCCAGGAAGAGCAGAGCAGCAGACAAGACCTTCACTACTTACTGACACGTCACCTCCAAAGGGTAAAGAAGGGCCAGCCCAGGGTGACCTGCTGGCTCCAGCTGCTGGCAGGGAAGGGGGCTGCTCTGGGCTGAACTGAGGCCCCTGTTTGTACGCGGGCCACCGCTACCTCTAAGTGGGCGGTACTTGGACACGGTCTGAAAGAGGTGATGAAGTTGAAATGAGGTCAGGAGACTGTGATCCAGTGATGGCGAACCTTTGAGGGCTTTTCAAGGTAACAAACAGCCGGCTGCAGCACATGTGCCATAGGTTCGCCACAACTGCTTTAACGCAACATGGCTGCATTTGTAAGAGGAAGTTGGACAGGGTCAGTGATGGAGCCACCTACAGGTCACGGGCAGAGGCTGCAGAAGACACCAACTGCAACACCTCCCTCTCCCAGCCGAGCCTCCAGACCTGCTGCTTTAGGCCACCCAGGCTGTGCCTGGTACATGAACATGGCCAAGCCCACGCAGAGACCCCCAGGTGGGGAAAGGGCCCACAGAGACTTGTAGGCCAAAATATAGAGAAGGCTCTGCAGATGGGCTTTGCAGGGCGCAGGAAGTCAGGGGTGAGTCAGGCAGCCCTACCCTTCCAGGGCTGATTCTGAGTGAGCGCAAGGAAGCAAGGAAGGAGCCACAGGGCACAGGCAGGAGCCTGCACGGAAAGGCGGCGGCAGCCGCACCGAGAGCTTCCACCAGCTTCTGCTTGTGCCTTTGTCCCTGGGAGATCACCGTGAGATGGCAGGAGCCCTGGCGGGGAGAGCAGATGCTGGAGGGAAGGGGAGGGCTGCAGAAGACTATGCAGCCACTGTGACCCCGTGTGGGGGCCGACCTCGGGGAGCATTTCCAAGTAACCAGAGCCTGCAAATAGGCAGCAGAGCGGCTGACGCAGACCAAGAGAGAGCACAGAAAACGGAAGAGGCAGACAAGACGGAGTGGGCATAGGCTGGCTCGAGTGCCACCAAGTGGAAGAGGGGGTTCACCAAGCTATGGAATAGCAACCGCAGGGAGACCCTCAGACAGGACGCACGGGCTTGGAGGAAGGGCAACTTGGTCATTAGAAGTCAGCACCGAGCACCAGGAAGAACATGGAGTCGGAGAATGTTGGGTGTTTCAGCCCCAAATCCAGAAAAGGCCTAGATTTGCACAAGTGTGTGGCCCCACTGTGCCTGAATGCCTCCAGCAGAGAAAAACGCTACCTAAAGCCAGCTGGCTCACGCTAACATTAGTTACTCGTGCTCGTGTTAATTCACCCGGCCAAGGCCAGAGCCTGTGGGTTTTCTGGAGCACACGGATCCTGAGGAGGCGAAGTTGTGGGCGGCGGCTGCACGGCCACTGAACGTGCAGCTCTGCCGCTGACGAGGACCAAGCTGCCCTCTCGCTGGCCCAGTGCCCTGCCTGTCTGATTCATGCGGTTAGACCATCTCACTTAAGAACTTTAAGCTTTTCCTTAAAAAAAAATTCATAGAATAGTAGGTTAGAGAGAGAAAAAGACCTGGGGATGAAGGGCTCGGGCTTTGAACCTAGACAGAACGGGGCTGGGATTGTGGTGCTGGACGTACTGGCCATGTGACCTGGGCAAGTTACTCCAGCTCTCTCAGTCTCAAAAACCAGCGGTTCTGACTAACCCAGATGCTGTGATCAAACCTGATGCACATGAAGGTTAGGATACTGTCTGCCACACCCCGGGGATCACGGGAGGCCCCACCTGTGTTGGGGGGTGTGAGAGGGAGTGCCCAAGGTCCAAAATTCCACTCAGTAATCCATGGGTCAACAGGGAAACCTTAGAAATGGCCCAGAGAGCTTGCACTAGTGGAGCTGAGAAAGGTATCTTTCATAACCGGAAGTGGCAAGAATGATCTCCTCTAAACCACGCTAATTAGTGACAGCTAAATTGCAAGTCTTTGTTCATCTGTATCCGGAAGTCAAACATTATTTGTAACATGTGTTTCCAAATACCCGTAGCGATCCACCGTGGGATGTTTTTAAAGGGCACAGCAGAGAATCTGGTACTCAATTATCTTTGACCTTGACTTTGTAACAGCAGCACCAGTGTCCCTGGGTTCTGCGGAAAGGATTCCTTTAATTATGTGCTTTTAACATCTGGGAAGGAAGTACTGCAGGGGGATTTTAATGAATGTTGACTTACACGTCTTCTACCTTCACATCTCCTTGTGGCTTTTTTTCTTGTAAGCATCCCTGAACAGGTTTTTGGGAAGCTGGGAGGGACTCAAGTTCAAGGTCATCATCTCAGCACAGAAACACCTTTTTGTAAATACAGGTTACCTAATACTGATCACTTCACCCTGGGGCCGCCCCTTATCTTGGACAGCTTTACCAAATGCCCCTTTTAGTAGCTGTCCACACACTTCCTGACTTCATCGACTCAGGCTGACAAGACTAAGTGGAGCAAAGTCCAGCTTCCGTTTCAGCCACACATCCTCCCCTGGAGACCGCTCGAGACGGCCGGGTAAGAAGCTTCTCTTCCGCCTGGAGTGCCTGCGTGTGACTCCCGCGGACTGCAGAGGTGGATGAACCCTAGCGTTTGGGGAGGCAGAGCAAATCTTTCCATTTTCTCTGGGAGAGCAGCGGCTGCTGTCTCCAGCCCGGCAGTTCTTTTCCTCTGTTTGGGGAAGCGGTCTGCTCGGTTCTGGGGTCGGTGGTATCCTCAGCCAGGGGCCGGGCAGCCGCACTGTAAATATGGGTTTGGAGCCGCACATCTCACCGGAACGGTAAGAACAAGGACCACCTGTTCAGTGCTTAAAATCACCACGCCGGAACCCCTGTCTCAGTGTGGTCAGCGAGGCTCCGGTACGTATTCTGAGAGCACGTTAAGTGCTTCCTATACATCCGTGGCTCCGGAGTCACCTGCCGTGGAGCCCCATCCTGGCTGCTGCCCGGAATCACAACACCCTCTTTACAAACATGTGCTTGAGACAGAGGAGCAGAGGCTTTGACTTAATGGGTCTGTAAAGTGCTCACGAGTCCCAGGCGGCCCTCGCGACCATCTTCGCGTCACGAGCTACTGAGTTAAATACAGCCCCAAGCCGCCCGTGTGAATCTCTGTTCCCAGCTGTTCTGCAGCCTCGGGCCAAGAGGCTTTGAGGAGAAACACAGGCTAAGAAGTCACGAAGTGTGGAAGGCTCGGCACTGCCCGGGCCTGGACTCCAGCAGGGCAAGCGCTGAGCTTGGACAAGCCAGGCTGCGACCCTGGGCAGGGCCACACCCTCCAAGAGCAGCACGGCGCGGCCCTTCGAAGAAGACAGACGGGCGAAGTGTACAGCTGGCGGTCCCCAGCCACAGTTCCGGGCTTGCCCTCCTGAGCTTCCCCTCCGGGCACCGCTTGACACAAGGTCTGCCCTGGGTGCACCGTGCTCTTTAAGAGGAGAGTTTTCTTACAGTGCGAATGTTAGGGTGAAGCCCCTGGTCCAAACAGGGTCTAGTGAGCACCCTGGGGAGCTGAAGAGTTAAGAGAAGGCTGCATCTGGAGCTCTGAGCCCCTGTGATGAGCTGTCAGCAGAGGACCCGGGCGGGCCAGCTTCCCAGGTGCAGAGAAGACTCTACTCTGAAGTAAACCAGGGCCTATGAGGTGTGATCAAAGCACAGGGTAAGTGTTCCAAACTTCTTTAAAAAATACTGCATAGAGAAGACACATAGCCACGAGCCCCTCAGAGTCCTCCCCCTGGCTTCAGACACATTTATCCCATTGTTCTTTCCACTTTCTGAAGCAGTTCCGGAAGTCCTCTTTCCTGAGGGTCTTTACAAGTTGTGATCAAAACTATAGTGACTGGGGCTGGGGATTTAGCTCAGCGGCAAAAAGCACCTGCCTGGCAAGCACAAGGTCGTGAGTTCGGTTCCCGGTACCGGAGAAAAACCAAAAAAA
>NW_004955436.1:1103851-1129309 GCF_000276665.1 Chinchilla lanigera | reverse complement strand
AACAAAACAAAACAAAAAAAACTATAGTGACTGATGCTGCCGAGCACCATCCAATGGAAAGGTGGCTCGTAACAACACGACGCTGTGCCCTCACCCACCTTATCCACGGGATCTGCACCGTGCAACTCCTGCATCCCCATCCTGAACACCCCAGCAGGAGGGTCTGGGGTGAGGAGGATTCCAGACACAAAGCGGGGGGATGTGCTGCTACCGGCGGACAACACAAAGCGGGGAGAATGTGTCAGGATGAGCTGCGTCGGGCGGAAGCCTCCTACCAGAGGCTGCGGGGATCATGGGGGGAGCTGTCCCTCTGTCCCCTCAGCAGCACCCACACATGGCAGGCACCAAGGGCAGAGCAGGCAGATGGACGGAAAACCCTGTCGCCAACAGACAGACGTAGGGCAGCCTCAGATTTGCTGCCCATCACAGCCTCAAGTGGGAGTATGAGTTTTGAGTTCCTGGACCACAGATGGGTACGGTACAAAGTGCCATGAGGTGTGAAGTGAGACCCTACCCAGCAACTCCTCACCCACGCAGCCAGGAGAACTGACATCAGGGACTTGCAACAATATGTGCGCACCAAGACTCACAGTAGCCAAAGAGAGGGAACATGCTCCAAGGCTAAATGAAACTGTGGTATGGACAAATGATAGAATAATATCAGATCTAAAGAGGAGTGAAAATCAGACACGTGCTATGTGATGAGTCTTAAAAAGACACCAAGCTAAGTGAAGCAAACAGATGGAAAAGGAGAAATTTTTTCAGTGCTGGGGATTGAATCAGCACTAACCGCCAAGCTCTACCCCTGAGCTTCAGCCCCAGGCCAGGAGAAACAGTGTAAGACTCCTCTGATATGAGGTGTGGAGGGCAGTCAAATTCACACGGACAGAGAGAGCGGCGGAGGTTCACAAGAGCTGGGAGGAACGTGGGACGTGGAGTAGTGACTTCACGGGCACAGACTTTCTGGGTGATGAGAAAGCACCTGTGAATGCACTCACTGCTACTGAATCGAGTACCCACCTGTGCTGAGATAGTCCACAGCACGGAATTTCACCACAGGGCCAAGAGGCGCAGTGTTCAAAGGCCAAGACCAGGGCGACGGAGGCCCGCAGTGGTGCTCACCAAACCCTGAGAAGCCAGCCCCAAATGGCAGGCTCAGGACACCCGGCACCCATAGGCCAATGGGCACCCCACAGAGGCTGCCAGGGTCAGGAGATGGAGCCAGGGCCAGAGGGGCATCAGGTATCCACGACTGGGCTGACCCATGCAGGAAAGATACACACATCTCCTCGCACCCCGATACCTGTGAATACACTTTGTGCCATACCCATCTGTGATCCAGGAACTCAAAACTCGGGGTGGAGGAGCGGAGGGGACCCAGTGTGAAGGAAACAGTCCAGACAGAATAAACTCTGAATGGACTCCTCCTGTGGCTACAATTGAATTGGGATTGTAGAACAGTAAAGTCAAAGCGCAGTCCACTACTGTGGGAATACAGCTTCAAGGAGGAGAAAATATTAGCTGTGAAAATTTTTAATTTTATGTTCTTATACAAGCTCCAGGCTCCGTCAAGCCCGACGTGTGAGTAAGAATGCTTCCAGGCTCTCAGCGGGATGTGCTGATGGGGTGTGCACTGCTATCTCCCTCACTGTTCCCGTGCATGTGTTCGCTTAATGCTCTTCCGCAGTGTTAAGCAACCAAAGTAAAACAGGTGAATCTGCTCCCTTTCTAAGCTGCCAGGCCCACCACCTCCACCTTTGTTACTTTCCCTGATTTCACTTGAGCTACGCTCTTTGCCCTACATTCTTTCTCTAAACTTTGAGTAGAAACAAGCAAGAGCGAGCCTGAGCATGCTCTCACTCCTGAATGCAGAGGATAAGAAAAGCACTCCCCTCTGCGTCTCGCCCATGAGCGGACCCCAGCGAGGTTCAAGGCCACCACAGACAGTTCCCATCGCTTCCGTCCTCGAGGGACATCAGTTCAAGAGAGATGCTCGCCTCCCGACAGGATTTTACTCTCAGGAGGCAGAACTTCAATGGACTACCAATGGCGAGCTTAACCTCTGCTAAGAAAAACTGAATGAGCTAGAAAATGAAAACAGCCAGAGCAGGCAACAAATGCTTTAAGTAACACACACATCTGTGGTGGGTGGGAAAGTCTCAGTGTGACTTCTTATCATTTCTGAGCTCTCTCGGAGTTCCTCTCTGTTACTAACTCGGCTTCGCTGATTTCTCAGGTCTGAAGACTGCATCATCGGACAGTACACACGCCGCCCCAGCTCCTACCTGAAACCGTCCTCACCCTCAGTCTGCTGTCCCGCACTTTAGTCCCTATGTTGGTTTGCTGAAGGTGAACGCTAGTTATTGCTTTCAAAGTTTACTATGAATAAACTCAAATCCCCAAAGTCATACGATAAGATCATTACACAAAAATATGTCTTTAAAACAAAAATCTTGGGCAGAACTTTATCCATTCCATTTTAAACCAGTGAAACTACAGACAGTTTCTCTCAGTCTAGGTTCTCAAAGGGTATTTTCTTGTTCCCCTTATAAGCTGGTCAAATGATTGTGTCCATTTTTATACTTGCTAAGGGGACACATCGGAGAACCATGACCCAACAACAGAGCTCAGAAGTTCTGCATGGTTCCCCTACTGCCTGTGTGCCCTATCCACCCCAGCACGCATCGCTTTCGAGACTTTCCCAGCAGCCCCTGCAGGGCTGAGCTTGCTCCTGTGCCCACATGCTGCATCCTGCCCTGTGTGCGTGGAGTGTCTACCTTGGTATCATTTTCCACTTCAATGAAGAACATGCCATGCTTCATGTACAAATATTCAGAACTAGAAGATGTAAGTTCTCCAAAGATCAGTCATTAAGACCTCAATTTTTAATTAAAAAACACACAGAATTTGGGGACAGTGGTGTAGGTAGAGGTGGGGAGGGAGACTTAAAAAGAATGAAAGGTTTTCTAAAGAAAGCCTAGGATGCAGCTGCACAAAAGCAGGCAAGAGAGTTGTACAAAAAAGAGAGATGGCCTTGTATATAATAAATATGATAAAGCTCACGTGCCTATAATATCAAAAGAATTTAATGAAAGAGTCAGTGCTACCTGGGAAAGGATATACAACTGTAAAATAATGTAGTACCTAATAAAGAGTATTTCAAATTCATGGCGAGAATATGAACTATTTAATAAATAATGTTGAAATAATTGGCTAAATAAAGCTTCTCACCTCATATCTTAGAAGAAAGGTAAACTCTTAATACATTAAACATTTAAATGTAAGCATTAATCATGAAAACACTCAAATGAAATACAGGAAACAATTATAACCTGGGGGTGGGAAAATTTTCCACACATCACACAGAAGGCTAATGCTGTAAAGCAGAAATCATAAATTCAAGTAAGGACAGAGGCCAGGCAGGCCCCACACATGAGCAATGGTCAGACCAGATGCACGAGGTGGCTTTTCCATCAGGCCCGCGGCAAGTGCGGAGAACAGAGGCGGCCCTGGGCCACGTGGCGATAGCGGGCAGGTGGCACCATCTCCACTATAGGAGAAGCTGCCCCAGAAAGCGGAGGCGTGGCGTGGCCAGGTCTCCCACACTTCTAAAGAAGATCCAGTTTTAACTCTTGGCCTAAATTTTATAAAAACAATACTGCTCAAAATAAAGAAAAACATCTGACTGACTCCTTTTGCCATGAAGGAAAATGATAGATTTACCAGCGTGATTTTCCTGCACATCATAGAGGCGGTGGCGTGTGCATGCAGATCTGTTCACTTCACTGACCCTTATCCATTAGGTACCACAGTCAACTCCAAAGAGCAATGAGATTGTTTCCACAAAGCAATGACAGTTACAGGAGGACCTGTAACTCAAGACTGACGCGCAAACGAAGACACAAATGCGACTCTAAAGCCAACGCTGGTCAGGGGTTCCCTGCTGACTATGCATCGAATCACAGTACTTGTCATGTTAATCTTTACACTGAGTTAACAGCTTTGAAATGTTTCTAGAAGAAAAAACTGTGGTTGTGCAACCACAAACTCAGAATGGACTATTAGCGGTGCTAAGAGGACGCCAACATAAAATTAGTAGCAGGTTTTCTTTCCGGAAGAACGCTGGTTCCTATTTATCATGTAGCTTTAAGCTCCTATGTCATGGTTATTAATGCACAGTGGTGACTGGTGCAACATCACTGAGGAAACTACAATCCTTCCAAGTATCATTCCAAGCAAGGAAGGTTCTAAGCCTCATTTATACTCTGACCCATGCGGCAGGTTCAGGAAAATTCAGCTGCCTAATGTAACCAAACTCTTGTAAAGCTCTCAGATTCTCACTAAGCAAGCACTGCGCGCTGAGCAGATCTGACTGCATCTGGACCACGCTCCTCCCAACAGCAGGGACACAGGACACTGCTGCAGATCCTGAAAAGTCAGGCTTCAGCACCTGAGTAGCAGATTTGGAGCACACAAGCCCCAAATACCCAGTTCCTCAGCCTTCATGTCAGAAGTACTTGGAAATTACCAGATCACTGGCCTTTGGGATCCACGCAATCATGGGAGCCTCCAGCATAACATTTTGATCAGAAGATGCTGAAGGAGACTGGGAGAGTCTGCGCAGCTCCCCACCGGTGCAAGCTGCAGGAGTCGGGTACATCGCCCTGCTGCGCTTCCAAGGAGCTCACCACAGGCACATGGGTGTCTGCAGAGGAGCCCTGGCAGTCAGGCTGGACGAGGAAAATTCAGTCACCAGGCTGTGCCAGGGACACAACAGCACCTCCCACAACCTGAATGCCCTGCCCCCTTTCCTGGGAGGAAGGCACAGTGACCTCCGCGACAGCTCGCGTGGTCCTAAGGAGTTGGAAGGCAGCACAATCCTCACTGCATGCAAGGCTTTGCAAATTGCAGAGACTAGAAAGGACCCCTGTAGTCTGCAAAAGAGTGGAACTGGACCCCAGTCTCCCGACTTTGGAGCCCTGCTCCTTCGCACCGGAGGGCGTAATCATGAAGGCACCAGAAATGGAAAATGGTCTGCCGGACAGGCACAAGCAAGGGGATTCGTATAATCAGCAGCAAACACTTCCAGTCTTGACAAGCAGCCTTTGCCGCGGTTTGCTGACACCAGAGCAATAAAGCACAGACTCTATATCCTTCTTTCCCTAATCGTCCTAGGATAAGTTACTTTGTGTCATTTATATTATAAATCAGCTTAAAATAGGTGGAACCATTTAACAAGAGACTAATTTGTCTCATGTTAGATAAGTCATTAGGTAGTAAATGCTATTCTTCAAATACAAAATGAGACTACACATAAAATATATATCAATCATTATTTAAAACAATAATGGCAAGGAATTCTTTTCAAACACTGATATTGAAAATATTAACAAAGATCCATTCAGTTATGTTGCATAAGGTTTCAGTTATAAATCTCATTTGGTTTTAGGTTAACTAAGTGTGATGAGTTCTGTAACTGGCTTGCTTATGTTTTATCTTTATGTATCCAGTATGGTATGCACGGGTAGGTGCAAACTTCCTTTATGAGCCTTGTCTAGTTTCTGTGCTTAACCCCTACCCAAGAGTGTAGAATTTACTGTCATTGTTTAAAGTAGATTTCAGCTTCTTGATGCAAGATTTACGTTCTCACACCTGCTGTGCCACAGATGTAACATAAACAACAACCAGAAATAAAACTCGATCGATAAGATTTAGTGCAGACTGCTGCTCCTCCGAAGTGAGGTCTTCCCTCTGTCTGAAAGGAGAAGCAGTGTGCTTCTTTTTAAAACTCTATGTTATACTCTTTCAGTCTTCACTGCATAATACATTATGCATCAATTAAGTTATCGTTAATTAAATTAAAATTCTTGCATAAATGATTTTATTTCTGTGCAATGGAAGTCTCTGTTCTTTCAGATACAAAAGAAATGGAGTTCATTTTAAGTGCTCAGTATGGAGTAAACTGTACTTTCTCAATCAATCAAAAATGGTAAATAATTATAATTATTCCTGCTACAAAGAATAGTTTAATAGCTAGATACTCACTAGAAAAGCCAACAAGGAGGCTTGCTAATCATTGCTATGACAGTCTGCCTCTTTATTCCTTACGTGTCTTATAAAACTGTCGAAGTTGATTGACAAGCTGAGGTTCAAGAAAGTAACTCTACCTAGCCTAGGGTATTTTAGTAGAACCTCTCTTTGGGCCTAATTCTAGACATATCCCAAGGGGAAGGAGCCAGGCAAAAGAGATCCTGAACAAGACATAGATTTCTCTGGCTTTGTCTGATATTCAAGAGAATACTGGTCTTTAGGCAAAAAGCCAAAATTCTTCCATGATGTCATTGCTCAGGCCCTGAGATGGACGTTGAAGATGACGTGAAGCTTTAGATTTGATCTCTTCTGCAATGAGAATTTCATGTTACTTTCACCCAATGGGAATACCATCAAAAACAAAGTAAGAGCTCAACGGAAGAGTTGTATATTATGCAAATGAGATGTTTAAGTAATATCTACAAGCATTAAGTGATCTAAAGTAAGTACGATAAATGATGACAGTATGTGTGTTTCATGCCCGTAGTGTTTGAAATCACAACAGTCTCAAAAGAAAACTGTTTTGTATCATCTTTTCTATTTTCTTAAGTATTTGGATGGACACTTGGAACAAAATTTGGTTACTGAATATTTACTTGGTCATTCCAATGTATCCATGACTTCTGCTATATACTATACCTCTACTATTAATGGAATATTTTTGTTTTACTTGCGTTAGCTTTCAATTTAAATTCTGCCTTGAGGTCTTAGTCTAAAAATGGATTTATTTTCTATTTAATGGTGTTTTTATCACTCTTTTGTAAACTGTCTTGTATGCAGTGAAAAAGTGATGCTTTCTATCAAGGCCGCTTTATGCGATAGTCATAAGGTCTAGGTAAGACAATACATGGACCATGCTTAACTCAGGACAAGTGCCTGTGACTGCAGGCCACTGTCAATGGCCTACATCCCCTGGGTGAGGTTTCCCCAGCCTCACAGTGGACAAAGTGTCCCCAGAGTGCAGCTCTCTACCCTGCCTTCCCTTATGCTAGTCAAAGCTTCCAGTGGCAGAGACCCTCGTCCCGCTCAGCCGGGATGGTTTGGAGGAAGCACCGCTCGCCTCTGGCAGTAGGGCTGCTCCTCTTGGCTTCCTTCTGCTTGCCCAGAGTCAAAGGGAAGGAACTGGCTCCTCGTACCCATGTCTGCCCTTCAGAGAAGCCTTTGTCCTCTCTGCTCTCTCAGTTTGGCTGGATTAGGGATGCCCAGACAGCAGCCTGCCTCAGGAGTCAGCAGCTCAGTGGGGAAGACTTGTCCTCGGAGGAGTCAACTTACCCTCCATGGGGCGGGCAATATGCAACTGGGCAGGGCCCAGGCGACATGGAGATGAACACAAAGGTGATCTTTGGTATTCCCAAGTTTCTAAAATGCCTCTTTGGGCTGGGTAGATGTGTGGATAAAAGCATCCTAACAGATACACAACTGATCAGGCAAATGTAAGAGTTTTAAAGAAAATACAATGAAAACTTCCTCTGGTATTGGAAGATATTCTAATAGCCATGTCAATAATTATTTTCTTTAAGAATAAAATAAACATATATTAGCAACAAAAGATTAGCATTGTTCTGTAACCTTTAAGTAATCTAAAATTCTGTATTTTGTATAATTCTAAAATGATCCTGGGGGAGAAAGAGACTTTGCAAATCTAAGGTTAAGGACCCCAAGATGGAACACGGACCCCAACATGCAGTGCAGACCCCAGATCCTCCAGGCAGCCCAAGATAATCCCATGAACCCTTAGGCAGGAGGCTGAACCCAGTGTGAGGAAAGAGAGCGCCATGACCATGGCAGGGAGCCCAAGGAGATGAGAAGCACTGCCGGGGCGAGGAACCCGGGCATCTAGGAGCTGGAAAGGCCAGGAGGCAGGTGTCCTCAGAGCCCCCAGAAGTACAGCAGCTGACCTGTGACTTCCGCCCACTAAGTCCTCCATTGGTCTATGCCCTCCAGAGCTTTTCCCCTTAAGAAATGTAGGTTGTTTCTGTGGTTTGTCATAGCAGCGACAGAAAACAAACACAGCTGGGGGCTTGGTACAGATGAATCTCTAGGGCTCCAGTCCAGAGGTGCTGAATCGGATCCTCCAGGGATGGGGTCCAGTTGGCTGTTCTGTGTGTGCTGGATCTTGGGTAATACCTTTCTGCCTCTGCTTCCTCACCCCTAGGTCACCCTGCTCTGAGTGAAGCCTCCACACGCACTCCTCCTGTTTCCTCAGCGTCAAATAACGGAGATCTGCCTTGGAAGGTCCCAGGAGCAGGACAACATTTTAACTGAGTTTTTAATATGTAGTTAAATGATTCAACTGTTAGAAATAAGCCAAACCCTAGTGTTACAAAAAGAGCACATTCCTAAGGTTAAACAAAAAAAGATGAGTTCCAGTGTCTGTGACACTTTGTATAGAGATCTCAAAGAGTGTTGATTAAAAGTGCACATTCTAAAACTCCCACCCTAAATTTCTCACTTTGTAGATCTTCACTTTTAACAAAAATTCCAGCTGAATCTAATTCAGATTTCCTAAGGATTGTGCTTTGGTAATCACTACAAGGTATAATGAAAAGTAAACATAAGTTTGGTTTGTTTTACATTGTAAACAAAATTGTTAAACAGGTATAAAATTATATGCAAGAGAAAAAACCATTCAATTATACTCATGATAATTTAGCTGCAAAACTATGTAAAAATGAACCCTCTAAATCAACAGCATAATTTTAGAAATCCAAGACATTCTATGATCACTACCTAATTTTTATGAAATTAATCTGCATTGTAACAATAAAGCTCTATTAAATTTAATTAGCTGAAAAACTTTCAGCCAGTTTTACACAAGTCTTCCTGTAAGGAACCAGTTCAGCCTTTGTTCAACAGCAATATTTTTATTTTTATTTTAGGTCGTGTGTGTGTGTGTGTGTGTGTGTGTTGCTGAGGATTGAAACCAAGAAGAAATGGTCTACCACTGAGCAGTAGCCCCAGCCCTTTTTTTTTTTGTTTTGTTTTGTTTTGTTTTTTTGGTTTTTGGTTTTTCTCTGGCACCGGGAACCGAACTCACGACCTTGCACTTGCCAGGCAGGTGCTTTGCCGCTGAGCTAAATCCCCAGCACCAGCCCCAGCCCTTTTTACACACATATGTATATGGGGTGGTTGAGACAGGGTCTCGCTATGTAGTTCAGGCTGGTCCTGAGCTCACTATTTAGCCCAGGCTGGCCTTGAACTCAAGGCAATTCTCCTGCCTCAGCTGCCCAAGTGCTGGGATTACAGGTATGTGCTACCACGCCTGGCCTATTTTATTATATTTTATTTTGTTTAGTTTTGAGACAGGGTCTAGCTAAGTTGTCTGGGTGAGACTCAAAGTTTGATCATTACTGGGACTGCAGGCATTAGACCCTGAGTGTGGGATATCTTCAGTTTTCTATTTCGTGCTGAGAATGCCTTTTCTGTTGTGAATACTGGCTGGTTTAGGCAACACAATGTAGTAGTTCGTCAACCACCACTTATCAGTGGAGGAAAGTGTCTACAAAGTCAAGTTGAAAATGGTTTCAGTCTTCTCTCCACATCTCCAAGCTTTGTAGATAGCAGGCTGCAGTTTACTAAAATATGATTCATGTTCTTAATTTGGTGTCCTGCAGTAAAATACACAAAGCAGGTTTCCTACTCTCATGATCACATTTATGCATTCCACACAAGCAAGAACCTTGGGGCAAGGATCTTGGTCCCTTGTCTCTTTCTGCATTACAAAGCCCTCAGGGCAACCATGAAATAATTTAGGATTCTTCTCTAGAGCGAAGCCAGCTAATTCAGGCAGCTGAGGTCTAGATCAGCTGTGTGATCAGCTGCCCTTTGTATGATAACTGGGGGCATAACCTGCACTGACTTCCTTGCTTCAGGTAAAGCAGCACCTCTATGCAGTCCCAGTGGGAATGAGAACGCACGCAAGACAGCAGCCTTAAAATGGGCCACAGAAAGCCCACGAGCCTGGAGCCTGACACCCAATGCACTAAACCGCAGGGGTGTTAGACCTTGAGGATACACGCCAGGAATGTGGCCTTTACTACTCATGCACAGAAAACCAGGCCTGACATTTCTAGGCACGTAGGTCTCTAGCAAACCCCAAGAAAATCCGAGACTTCTCCGGGCAGCCACAGTCTGCTTGGTTCCCTCCCAGCGGCTTCCAGCGGTGCTCCGGCGCCTGCACAGTGGAGCCGTCCGGTGACCACACACTCACACGCATGCAGCTCCAGGCAGCTCTCAGAGACCACAACGCGATGCTGCGGGGACTCTGAACTGCGGAGCTACTCTCAGCATCAGGCTCCACGCACCAGTGATTCCCAGTTCCTCAAGTGTCACCGAACTGACATGGCCCAAACCTGGAAAAGGCCTGCGGGGTGGCACACGCCTACAGTCTCAGCTACTTGGGAGGCTGAGGCAGGAGTACTGCAAGCTTGAGGCCAGCCTGGACAACTTACCAAGACCTTGTCCAAAAAGATGGGATGTAGCTCAGAGTTAGAGCACTTGCCTAGCACCTTCAACACCAAGGCACAGGTTCAATCTCTAATACCAAAAGAAAGAACAAACAAAAGTTTCGGGGAGCTATGAGTGTGAATTCCTCCAGTGGGGAGGCACTCTCTGGGGGAGATGAATCATAGGAGCACAGGTCGTGAGGACAGCCTGAAAAGGCTGTCAGTAAGATGCAGAGGAAAATACGTTCTTGATACATAACCTCGACACTTGTAGCAATCTGTCCAGTTCTTAACCTTCAAACACCCCTAGAGCTGAGCCTAGGGGCACTGGCCTGGGTGGAGGACAGAAGCGTGGACAACAAAGGAAGAAATGAAATCCTTCTGCCCACTGGGAGTCTCCTTTGTCCTCAGATCACTCTACGATGCAGTAATGATTCCTACTCCAGTGCAGGTTCACAGTGAAAACAACTTAGAATATATCTCTGGGCAACTAGTGACAACTTAGACACAAAAATGCATGGGAAGCTATAAGTTAAAGAAGAAAATTTATGGAAAGTTTCCCCCCAAGTAGGTAGTGCCCTCTTCCCTCGGGGGCAGACTGCACCTCTGCGGTTTGTCTGTCTAGCGACAGCAAAACTGGGCGGCTCTCCCCTGATATAAATGTGAGACCTAGAAGAATCCTGCAGCACAAACCCCTAAACCCTGCCTCGGGAGGCACAGCACAGGCCTTCGCAAGCAAACACTCCTCAGCAGATAAGACAAATTACACCATGCTCCAATTCTTATTTTTAACTAAGGAAAGTGTGAAATATTTGTTTAATACTAAGTGAAGAGTTGGTCGTTTTTATTTTTCACTTGTTATCCAATTATTTGAATATCTCAAGCAATTGATTTCTTAATTAAAATTGGAATATCTTTTATGTGATATTTAAAAAATAAGGCAAGTTCTTTTTTTTTTTTAAACCAGGACCTTGCACTTACTAAGCAAGCTCTCTGCCACTGAGCTCTATCACTAGAACTTTTTATTTTTTTAATTTGAGACAGGGTCTTGCTAAGTTGCCTGGATCAGAGGAGGTGTTTCTTTCAGTGTCTTATATAATACTATCCTGTGTTCCACTGAAAATCATGTATTTTCATGTGCTCAGAATCTCATTTTGATTTCTTGTTAGAAGAAAAAGATTTTAAACGTTCAAGGGCTCTGTTACCATTATTTTTATAAAGACACAGTTTGTCAGCTTAGTGCTGTCTGGTTAGCATTTCATTAGGAAAATAACTTGAAACCCACAGAGTAGGAAGCATCTGATAATGCCGTGTAAATTCATGTCCTTTAGATCTCTGTTTGAGGCTGTGTGGCCTCAGGTCATGGCAGCCAACCTGCATCTGTTAATATTTTAAGGCAGGTTTGCTTGCAGAAGCTTTAAGGGCCTTGTAGCCAAGGCTCCGGCACCACCCTGAAACGACAGCTTCAGCCTTGGTAGGAAGCTCAGGCGCTACTCAACACCCTAAGTGCTGTATTTATGGAGTCTTCACTTCCAGCCTCCTTTTCTAAAGATGAAGAAAAGGATTTAGTAAAATATAGTAAAACCATACTTTAACATGGAGCAAGACCCAAGTCATAGATACAGTTAAATAACAACATACAAGAAGATACCAAACATATATACATATGCAATCAGTATACACACACATGTATGTACATGTAAATCGTGTCTATGTGTCTATCTAGTAGTTGTTATGAGAACTATTCTTTGTCCAGTTTTTTATGTTGGCATTTGTGTGAAACTGTTAAGTAAGCAAGCTTTAGGAGTTCATTCTTGTTTCTAATTCAGAAAAAAAAGCACAATCTATCAAGAAAAAGCAATTTCAGAGGGCTAGGAATTGGGGCCAGCAGGTTGTACAATCCATTTCCTCTAAAAATAGCCAGCAGAAGGGCTGGCAGCCTGGCATGGTCGTCTGCTGCTTCCCTTCATTAAGTCTAATTGCTGTGCCGAGCGGGCACGTGGGAAACGCAGCCCGAGCCCCTGCGGTGGCCTGGCCTCCGGGGAGAGGGTGTCTCTTCTGCTGTGTCTTGTTCAGGAGACAATCGGGACTACTGTTCGAAGGCCTGTCCGTTCTGTCAGTGTCACCCGGCCTGCAATCGTAAGTCCAGAATGAGGACTCCCCACGCACGTGGAATTGTGAGACTCGAGAGAGAAAAGAAAGCGAATGAATGAGCGTCAGGGTGACACAGCCCGAGCGGCCCCATCCTGGCTGTCCTGTTCTCTCCCCGCGTGGGGCAGGCCAGGCCACTCACGCCCGCCCTGCAGCGCCTGTGTCTGTGGACTAGAAAAGAGTGGCCCAGGTCTCGGGAGAACTGAGCCGTGGATACGTGTCAGCACTTACTAAATACCCTCAGTTCACACTGACATGTGACTCCATCATGTCCACCTCACGAGAATGCCGTGGCTTCATGGTCCATTCATTCCCGCCTTCCAGTTTTTCTGATTTTGTGCTCACAATCTTCACTCGGTTTTGACAGAGACCATCTCTGGCCAGGGGAGCTTTTGACTTCAGGTTTCTGAAGGTTTAAGGGCAACTCTGGGCGATGACACCAGCCCCGCGAAATGACAGACAGCACACGCAACGCGGGCATCGGGCTGCAGCAACAGAGGACCCGTGTTAAATTAGTTCAGAAGACGGGGAGTGGAGCCTCAGCTGACGAACTTCATTTTCTCCGTGATTCTGGTCATAAACTGCAGTGGAGAACCGGTCAGATTCAGCGCTGAGGTTCACGCTGACCTCGCCGGGAAACCTGAGTCGGTTCTCGTCCAGGTGAGTCATGCCCAGACACACAGACTGAAGCTGATGGGCGGAGGGGCTGCTGCACTAGAATATGGCTGACATCCTCTCGCTATGTATTCTTTCTCTTTTTCTCTTTCCTTTCCTTCCCCTTCTCCCTTCCCTCTCCCCGCCCTTCTTCCTTCCTTCCTTCCCTTTCTCTTTCGTTTGTAGCTCTGGGGTTGGAAGCCAGGGCCTTGGGTGCGCTAGGCAACCACTGCACTGAGAACCCTCCCAATGCCCGGACAGTACAGATCTTGCGCCTGTGTGTGGACGCACTCGGGTGAGATCACGCAGCTCCTGAGGAGGAGGGAGTGGTGCAAGCTCAAGTTTAGTGTGAAGCACATGAGTGTCCTCTGTTGTTATCTGGCTTTGATATTAATGGTTTGCTTTCCCTTTAACCAGGTATCATTACCTGGCCTCCTGTAGTTAATTATCTGCTCACCTCCCGCTTCAGAATGCACTCTCCTCCAGGGTATGAGCATTTATCTCTAGCCTGCAGCCATCAGCACACTGTACAAGCACCGCAGAAATGTTATAACTGCTAGTGTTCCCCTCCCACCGCTGTGATAATGATGTCCTGAGACTGGGAGGACATCTGTCCGTCAGGGACCCCTGAGGTTGGCAGGAGGCTTCTTCCATGGCTAGAGGCAGATCTGCATTTGTGCGGTTCTCTACTGGCTTCAAAGCCGCCACAGGGGAAGCTCCGGCCGAGCGCGTGCCCTGCCCCTTCCCCTGCCTCCAAAGTGGTGGACGTGTGGGTGGAGACAGCACTTAGCCACCTGGGCCTCCAACCACGGCGCCAGCTTTGCTGCGCACACAGGCAGTGAGCAGTGTTACCCGCGGCCGGCACAAGCAGCTGAGACCACGGAGTCGCTCATCACTACACAACCCAGCCTGACTGACAGCAGCCTACAACCAGTGTGTGCTTACTTCAGGGTCCCACTGGAACACTGAACAAGTCACGCCTTTGAAAGACTAAAGAACAAAATTTCCATGCCATGCTCTGACCATCTGATAACCCGCTGGGTCAGATTCGTCTTCTTTTGGTCTTATCCCTCCCCCAATTATTCCCATTTGTTCCACCGGGTGGAAAGCCATAGCTGTCACCATGCACCTGTCCCACTGTTCTAAACAATGACCGGACGCTTAGTTTTCCTGTAAGTGCGACCCAGTCCTGGCCCAGTGTGGTGAATTGGAAGTAATCAGGCCTGCAGCAGGGATCTTTCTTGGGCTTGGTGATAACATATCCTGGTATACGCTTACCCTCATCTGAATAACTAATTAAATTATTCTTAGGATGGTGCTTGTAACAAAACCAGCCCACCGAGTTAAGTTTGTGACACTTTCTATTATCAGAGAATATTTTTAATGCCCACAAATAACCAGTGAGAAATGAAATATTGTATCTTCAAAATTATATCTTCAAAAATTATATCTTCAAAAATTATATCTTCAAAAGGTTATGATCTCTTCTTGCTATTGACAGCACATTTCTCCAGACTATATTCTGAAGTTAGACTTTCATTATATATTTCACTGCACTGAAACTAAATTAAAGCTGATCTTATTATAGGAAATGAATTGCATTCTATTTTATGAAATATTTTTGCAATTCCAACTCGTAATATCAGAGACTGATAGAAAAACAGCAAGAAAAGATTTATTAGAAAGAAATACATGATTCTGAAGGCAAATCACACTGTTTAATAAGTTGGCTGTTTCAAGCTACCTTACATTCCACAATGGAAGCAGCCACTTCCTGACCGTGGTGTGGCTCGGAAGCTCCTAAGGGGTGACAGTGATGGATGTCCAACTGAGGTGCTTCCAATTTTCCTCAGACATTTCCTACCGGCTCCAAGAAAACCTCAAGGAGGTGTGAATGGAGGCTGGGAGAGCAGAGAAACTCAGAAAACAAATGAGAAACAACTGCCTGGAGACAAGATAAGGATGAGATTAGCTCCTACGCTAAAACAGTAACCAACAAGATGCACAGGCCCTAGGTAACGAAGCAATCCAGGTCCTGGCGTCTGGTTGTGCATGCACCGGGGCCCTGGGGAGAACTGCAAACACGTTCTACTACCGCAGTGTACTCTGCACAAGAACCAGACTCTCCTGTGTGCTATTTTTCCCAGAGCCTTTTGATAAATCACGGTTTTTCTAGTATTTCACTTCATCCATAGCAAACTTCTAATTGCCTTTCCAAAGCTCACTGACGGAAATATAGAAGTCAAAGAGTGAGACAGTAGCTTTTTGGCAGATTAATCTCTTAGCAGATTAGGAAGAGGATGATTTCTCTTCACCACGCTTCCTTAGGCGGCCCACTTTCACTGACCACATTCACCTTCGAGTTTCACCGCACAGCGAACGCATCTGCCAGAGCCACACAGGGCCTGATGTCCTCTCAAAACGCTCAGCATCGCCCTCCCGGCTGGGGTCAAAGGGGCCAGGGCAGGGCCCACGCAGGGCTTCGTGCCCACCCAGCACCACCGGGACCTGCACCACCACAGCCCAGGGCAAAGCGTACTCCGGCGTGGTGCCGTCCAGCCGTGCTGTGACCACCGTGCAGCTGAGGCAGCGCTGTCTCTCAGCGTCCTTGTGGGGCAGCTGTGTGTTGCGCCAACTTCAAAGCTGCCTCTTCAGAGTCTGGTGTTAGGGGTTCGAGGGGAGAGGGAGCGGCCCTCAGATGTGCTGCACCTGCCGTGGACAAGCACACGAGGACCAGCATGCCTTGCACCTTCCGTCCTAGCCTTGCCCGCTGGCTCCGGTGAGCAGCTACTAACGACAAGGTGAAGAGAAAGGAAGTTTTCCTGCTCGTCGGAGCTGCAGACACATGGTCCAGTAACCACAAGGACAAATCATTCCCACACTTTGTTTCCTCAGTTTCCCAAATGCGAGGCAGGTACCACACAAGGATCAGCTCCCTACTGCCCTCCACGACCATGAAGATGGCCTCAGAGAAACCCCACACGGTCTCTGCCCTGACAAGCTGTCCTTCGCACACCGAGTGCACGCGCGCCCAGCCCCAGCCCAGCACGGGCCTTCAGTGTCACCACTTGTTAAGACGAGCTTGGCTGTGGTTGTTTAGTCAGCCTGAGCGTGCAGGCAGATTCGAGATGGAAAACGTGCTTGTGCCCTTAGAGATGGACGAGGACCCGCCGAATATTCCTGGAGTCAGAGCAGTGTCCCATGTGGGAAAGGGTGACCTTCCCGGAGAACTTGCCCAGTCGAAGTATCGAAATATTGTTTCCTCCTCCGCGTTTCCTCAGTCCGGAATATTAGCTAAGCGCTGTGAGACCAGCTCTGCGCCTGAGATGTTCATCAGTCTGCTTGCTCGCAGAGTCAGGATTTATTTCTTAGAGGAAACCATGTGAGTGTCTAATGGGAGGAGAGGATGTTATAGTTGAAATGATATAAAATAAAATTATTTTTAAGAATGAAGTAAAAATTAAATGGTATTTTATATATTTAAACAAGTTTTTAAGCATGGGGACTTTAATAGTAGATGTCAGAGATAAAAGAGTTAAGAATAAATGACTTCTGATTACACAGCATTCGAATCGCTATAAAATTTAGTAACATTTGATAAACATTTAAAATAATCCACTGCCTATTTGTTTTAATTTAACAATTTCTCGATAGAACCATTATCCAAAACAAGAATAACTCAGTTATTTTTAAATGGTGGACAGTAAGACACAAGTAGCTGACAACTGTCTTTCTGAAGTGCTAATGACAGGCCCTCCCCGCTTTCCTTCAGTGCTGGAGGCTGGGCCCAGGGCCTTCACACGGAGCTGTGTTCCCAGCCCTGTTTTAATTTTTATTTTTTGAGGCAGGGTCTCACCGAGTCACTAAGTTGCTCAGGCTGGTCTGGCACTTGCAGTCCTCCTGCCTCAGCCTCCCAGAGTGCTGAGATTACAACCATGCAGCCACTGTCCCTTCCCACCAGTGAGGGCGCACTGCTGGTGTCTGTCTGGTTCGGCGCTCACGCGCCTGAGTAGAGTTTTCTCTCCCACCCACTCCTGCCCTTGTATCTGGACTTGAACCCGGCCTGGACCTCTCCTAACTACAGACCCTTCTGGAGTCAGCTCCCGCGCCTCCCTTCCTCCCAGCTCTCCCGCTGGTGACTCAGCGGGGCCCCTATCGCGCTGACCCAGCGATGGCAGAGCCTGAGTTTGGGTTGGACGTGGGAGAAGAGGGCTCCATTGGGCTGAGCCTCAAATTTCAGCCCAGGACTAAGGAAATGTCAAGGACGGGCCACTGCCGTGCTCGTGAGAACGAAGCCACCCAGGAGCACGCCCAGTGCTCTCAGCAGAGAGTCACCACTCTGGATCCTGTTGGAAGTGACAGGCAGACCTTCCCGCCCACTGCCCAGCTGCAGGCCAGCCCAGGCACCCTCCCAGACACACCCAAGTCCTCACACGCGGGGGTCCTGACTCTGCAGTCACTCGGTGTCCCCGTCTCTGCCCGCCATGCCTCGCTCCCCTGGTCCCACTGGCAGCACTGTGGCCCCTGCCTCGCTGAGGCAGGCTCTGCCTCTGGCCAGGCACCCTGCTCCTGTCCCACTCCGCAGACCTGTAAGGCGGGGGTGAGGCCCTCCTCCTGGTTCTTACTCTCTGCAGCCCCTAAGCTCTTCCCACTTGACTTCATCCAGGAATAAAAAGGCCTTCAGCATATGGCCCAGCTACAAAGGGGATTCACCTTACAATCTTTAATGCCGAGGATAATCCCAGGGACAGGCTGCCAGGAGGGGCTGAGCCACCTCAGGCCCTCACTCTGGCCTATCACAGAAGCAGGGTAAGGGACTCCCACCAGGCCAGCCCCAGCCATCCGCCTGGCCACGATGCTCCTCAATGCTGAGAAGCAGCTTCCTCCCAGGGCTAGGTGTCCAAACCCTTCCTGGGCTCAGTCCCGGCTGTGGTTCCTCTCTCCCCGTGGGTCTCCACCAATCTGCAGCTCTGCTGCAGGGCACACACACGCTGGTGCCTTATCCAGAACGATGCCAGCACTTCCAGAGATGACTTAGGGGCTTGAAGACAGTGCCCAACCCTTTTCACAAGGTAACCATCATTATGAGCTATGCGGTGACTGCCACTGTATGATCAGTGTTACGGTTTGTGTCTGCGTATCCCTGCAAAGCCGCATGCAGTCAGGGGGTGGGCTTCTGGAGTGTATGATTGATCCGTGGTCCATTGTTGGGATTATGGGTATGAGGGCTGCACCCACCTCGGGCAGATAGTTTGCCTACACTCTGAAGGAGGGAAAGAGGCTTGCTCTCGGCCCGTTTTTGCTCTTGCTGCTTTTGCTGTCTCCTTCCTCCATGAACTGTTGCCCTCTACCATGTGCCACCCTGCCTTGGAGCCAGCTGAGTATGGACTGAAACCTTCACAAACTGTGAGCTAAATAAACGTTTCCTTCCTTAATTATGAGTGTCAGGTATTTTGTCTCAGAAATGAGAGAAAAGTAACTAAGACAATGAGAAAACCATAATAACCTGCCACCTTAAAAATGGACCCCTTCCACAAATGAAAACTTCCTACATTTGCTAGACTGCCAGAACAGATCTTCCCATCAAATCAGACTGAATTGAAAAATAAGTAAAAAGCAATGCCTGTATTGTAAACATTTAATCAATGAAGCTATTGATAAACCAACCAGCATGGCGTTAAGATGCGTCCTGGTTTCTTGTCTAAATACAATGTCCTCAGGACTGCGTGCACCCACTCTAAAAGGAAAGCAGAGTCAAGAGGCAAATCTCCCAACACGGACAAAGGCACCCTCGTGCACTCTGAGCTTGATGTTACAGTCTGAGCACTCTGTCAGCACTAGACCACACTCACTGAGGAATCAAAACAAATGGGGAAAGAAGCACAACCGACCTCAGGCTTCTCCCGGGGGCGGGGACAGTGCTCCCAGACTGTGCAGTCTGCCTCCTGCCGGTCAGTGCCGCCGTAGGAGGCCAGCGAGTGTCCGAGCGGAGAGGAGGTGATGGACAACGTGAAATAAGCGGCACCTCCCGCCGCACCGTTACCTTTGCAGCCACACGGCACACAGAGCGCGAGACCCTGAGAAAGTGATCTCCTTTCCCAGCCCAGGTTGCAACTGTGCCAAGGGCAGGAGTTATATTCCCAGACAGAACATAACCGGGGCACACATCCCAGAGAAAGGCGTCTCCATCGTTCAGCCAGAACACACCCCCAGAACTGCAGAGTGACACCCTGCTGGAGTGCGTCCGTCCACCCGTCCACCCATCCACACACTCAGGAGTTTGCAGGACAGTACTCATGACACCGCGTCGGCACAGCCCAATCCATTCTGCTCCAGGGCTTGTCGCTCTGAACGCCTCATTGCTGAGCAATCTCTTCTGCCCCAAACTTTGCCCATTGCTAACCAATTGCACATTTATGATGACTGAAAGGGAGAAAGCAGGACTCTAAAAGATACAGCTCATGACAGGAAACCCTGGGATGACCTCCGGCCTCACTAATCATCAGGGAGATGCAGTAGAGCATCATTCTGCACATACTGACTTGGAGAAAACGGCAGAGATTCTCAGTGCTCTCAGTGGTACGACACCAAAGCGCGCTATTGGCAGCGATGTGCTAAGCAGATGCTGCCCTTGCGGAGCAGTGTGTGGCCATGAGAGCTCAGAACCATAAACGCGTCCCTCCCTTCAGCCTGGTCAGTACTAAATTCCTCCTTTAAAACCCAAGCAAAAATAGTAAGTGCATGGAGGCATTTTTCACACAGACACCTGTGACACCTACAAAATACACACCCTAAAAACAGGACTCTTCAGATCATGGCAGCACATTCATTGCATAGGGCCCCAATTGTGAGCACCGTAAAAGCACAGGCAGTACGAAGCGCACGGTGCTGCCTGGAAGGTGAACACGAATCACACAGGTTCCCTGTGGCCATAACACTGGACAAACAGACTAAGGGCAGAGACTGCAGAGAAAAGGGGTTCAAAATGCAACCAAGTTAGGTGCTTCACCCATCTCTCTGATGGCGTAAGCACCAGCCTAGCTCCCTGGAACATCACCACGTGCCTCCATTTTTAGACAGAAATATAGATTGAGAGTCATCTGAAATCTAATCAGCCCCAACAGCAGCCAAGTAACGCGATCTCTCTCTGGAATGCCAGAGAGCAGGAAAATTTCACAACTGGATCTCTAGTTCCTAAAAAATTATCTGGAATTAACATGACCTCTGTTTGTTTAGAGTCCTTCGTGAAACTCGTCCGGCTAAGTTTTCTTACCAGATGCATTTCCTCTGCAGAGAAGATCATTTCACAGTATCAGTGCGTGTCCTTTACATTGCCTGGCCAGCCCAGATGCTGTTCAAGTGAGTAACTGTTCTTGTGTCCTGCAGATTTGGCCAAGGAGCTCTGAGATAAAGGTAGCACTCGAGTCATAACAGAGATGTGCTGGCTAACCACAACAGTCAACCCGCTTGGCTTGACAGACACCTCGGGGACTGGTAAATCACACTGCCAAGTGTGTCTGGGTGGGTCATTTGGGGCCTTGGGGGACCCCTTCCATGCTGGTTCCTCCCCTGCCCTATTTCCTGCCTGCCATCATGTGAGCAATCTTCCTCAGCCACACCCTTCCACCTTGCTATTTCTGCCTTGGAGCCAGCTGACCATGGACTGAAACCTCCTAAACCACGAACCAAAATAAATCTCTCCTGCTTTAGTTGTATATATTCAGCATTTGTCTCAGCAACAGAAAAGTGATAAATACAAGAGGCTTCAGGGAAAGGACTATGCTATAGTAACTAGAGTAGTATTTATTTATACATCAGGAAATATATGTCTATCTCCTATTATCATTTAGAGAACTCTGGTTTTTGACTATGTCAGTGATTTAAGAAGAATACCTAGGGGACAATACCTGGGGAAATAAAAGTTGTTTTTGTGTGATGGGTCATTATAGGTAATGTTTGCTACCAAATGGTTTTAGTCAAAGAGGGAGCTGGGGAGTGGCTGCAAGCTGTTTCCTTAACTGTCCTCTCTAGCGTATGGTGGGCACACTCTCCTGGACAAAGGGCCTAGGAAGAAGCACGAGATGAACAGAGCAGCCTGGGATGGTGGAGGCTTGAGAAGGCGAGGGCAGCTGGAACACTTTGTTATCAGTGCAGAGAGCAGATTAGGGCTTGTCCTATAAGAGTCCTGAGCCCATGAAGTTCCTGCTAACCCCACGCTGGCTGGAATAAATATTATGTATTTTGCTTTTTCTGTAAGCCCCATGCTCTGGTTTGGAGCTGTGTGGCCCTCAAAGGTCCACACACGAAATTTGGTCCATAGAGGGTGCCCTGGAAGTCACGTGGACCTCCCAGAGTGAGGTCTTGGGGAAGTCCACACTCACGGGTCTCACACCCTTGAGGGTTGTGGGGCCTCTGTGTTCCACCTAAAATTAAACCAAAGTTGTGTCACCCAGAACTCTGGTTCTCTAAGCAAATGATTTCCAAAATAAAAGTTGAAACACTGAAACTCTTTCTCTGACCAAATGTAGTTTCAGAGGATTTCATGCGTGTGAGAACAGCTGGGACCTCAGGAAAAGTCATTTGTAAACCAAGTTGTAGACGAGAAAGTGTTCTCTTAAATACTTTTTGTCTAAATCCATGAAAAGACACATTCTCAAGAGAATCTAGTAATTATTGTACATATTTTTTAGCCAAACATAGGAAGACAAAAAGATTTTGGGGGAAGTGTCCTATTTTAATTAAGAAACTGCTGTTTTGCTGCCCCCTCATTTCAGACTGACTGATGGTTCCTTTGTTGCCACGCTGAGGTGGGACGTGGCAATTCTTATTCTATTGTTCTTGTCTTTATACAGGTGAGGTACAAAGCGTTTGTAACATCCTCTCCAAATTCAGAAGAGAATTGGTTCATGGGACATGAACTCTAGTGCCTTCATTTCTGGTGCTTCCCATGTAGACTTTGAGCCCTTCAGGGTTTTCTAGGGTATAGGTTTTATTTGAAGCATCTGAGCAATTTTTAGTAGATATGCACCTTTTGTAGTCAGCTTTATACCATCTTGTATAAAAAATACAGTTAGGCAAACTTCATAAAGCATTTCTTCAAAGATGGAGCTGTGCCTCTTTGAAATCAGGTGTTATTTTCCTGCTGGGTTTTATTTGCTGATACACGTGGTGATTTGTATCATAATATCCATCTTCACAACATGGGGCTGACTAACTCCACCGTCCCTGTCTTCAAGCAAGTCCAAAACCCAAACTTACAACCAGCTCTGGAAATAATAGCATGAGACAAGACGGTCCTCAAGGAATTCACTACCCTACTTAGTAGGGGAAAAGACCAGAAAAAAAAAATACTACTGAGAACTGTACTGCACTGCAATGAGTACAGTGACTAAGTCCAGAGACAAGGGCCAGAGGAGGGCAGTGAGCTCGATGGTGAGGAGAGGCGCAGGGCCGAGAGGCTGAGGAGGAACAGACAGTATCTCGAGAGAGCGGAAGAGGAGCAGCAGGTTCCATGTTGAGCCCTCTGGGGTCGGGTGAGCAGAGATGAACAGAAGGGCCCCTGCCAGGCCAGCTTTCGCTACAGACCGCGCTGAGAGGGTGACACACATTACAGCGGGGATGTCCCAGGCGGACGCGGCCACCAGGGCTCCTCAGCGCCCGCTTCACTCAGACCTGGGCCAAGCACCGCGCAGTGGCTGGGCTGCCCCGACGGAGATCTCTGTGCGCCCACGGCTTTAAAGCTGAGTGTGGACAGCTGGGACTCTTTTCCTTCCCCTGCCAATCAAGTATAGAAAATCGCACATTTCCTCAAAGATGCAGGTGAAGAATCTGCACAGTCTAGGCTAAAAATGTACTTCAAAGTCCACTTCCCAGTTATGTGCACTGTTGGCTTTTTAGCCTTTATACAGCACTGGCTTTAAGAGCTGTACCTATTTAATCATGGTTCTAAATCCACCTCTCTGGGAAACACGCTACTCCGTCCCTCAGAAGGACGCTGAGTAGGCCCCTGTGTCCCTTTGTTCGGGGCACGCTGACCCCCCAGGCGCCCCAAGACGGCCGTGCACTCGACAGCTGCCCAGAACCTTGAGGAGCAGCGCAGGCGTTTTCCGATTACACGCTGTGACAGCGTGATATTTGCAGGCTACATTGTTGAGAAGATAAATGGAAGAATTTCCCAAATGTTTTCGTGAGAGGAAATGTGAATCACTAATAAATACAAACTTGCTACTGGAGGACTGTACAGCTGTCATGGCAATCTCCTGGGAGAGGGACGTATATCGGTCAGCGTCACCTCACTGTGACAAAATACCAAATGCAGGTCCTGCGGGAGCAAGAGCTTCCTCAGCGTCCAGCTTAGCGGGGACTAGAGCTGACGTTGTGGTCCATGGCTGGCCTGCAGGAGGCCAGCCATCGTGGCATGAAGAGCAAAGGGTCCTGTCGCAGAACAGAGCAGAGGCAGACTGTAGTAGGGCGTGATATTAAGCCAAGTATTCAGATGAAGAAACTGTACCAAGAGAGGCTTAGACGTCACCCAACACCACACTGAAGTGTCACACCAAATCCCAGCCCCCTACCAAGTCTCACACTGCTCTCTGCAATGGCACTGTGCAAGGAGCACTGACAGCACACATTGCCCAGCTTCCTGTCACTGTACTCTCATCCCTGAGAGGAGGCCCTCCAAGGAGGAAAGGTTTCCGTCTGCTCTGGGTGCGAGCTCCCTGGTCACCTGGCTCCCTCGCTCCTGGGCCCCTTGTGACACAGAGCATGGTGGCCGAGAGGTGAGGCCAGCAGAGCTGTTCCCCACATGGCAACCAGGGCACACACCGTCCCAGTCACATCTGAGGACTTCCCCAACCAGTCTCTGCCTCTGAAGTCCCCAACCCACCCCAGAACTGGGGGCCACACTGTCCACACAGGGGCCCCTGGAGGACATTGCCGACCGACCCAACCCTGGCAACCCTGAACCTCACACATGCGGCATACCTAGTTCACCTCTTATTTCCATGGGGACAGGACAGACAGGCAGGGACAGGAGCCACAGGGACAGGACTGACACTGGCTTCCCTGCGCCCTGAGGTTTTGGCCACTGTCCTGGCCCCGGTGACAATACGCCACTACTGTTATTGTGAATAGGGTTAGATTTGAGACTTAAGTTACATTTCACTTGGTAATGAGCATAGTACAAAGAATTGTTAGTTTAGGCAGGTTTCAAACACGTCAAACTTTGCTTACAAAGCCAACTCACTTTCCAAAGGACAAGTGTCCACAGATCCCTAAATCGTTTTAGAAAAGTGCTCACAGATTTCTTCAAATGCCTGTGCATGTTAAGTATTTGGCTACAGGTACTGGAATGGTTTCTACTATAATAGGTTCATATCCATCTGATCGAGTCACAGCTCCGTGAAAAAGATATTCCACCTGCCACCCACTTTCCCCATGACTGGTTTCAGATTCAACTAAGACATCTGGGAAAACAAATAAATGATGACAATGTCAAAGAAAAAGGGAAATGACCAAGCCATGTAAGACTACTATAGCCTTCTGGTGGAAGTTTCACTGCAATCCATCCATCGGCATCGCCCAGAAGCATGCGTAAGGGGCGACTTATCCCTGGGGCAGACCCCTGGACTGTGTCTGTCCCCTTATCCTCCTCCCAGAAGGTCACAGTCACTCAGGATCCCAGGTGGATGCTCTCGGTAAATCCCAGACAGGGAAATGGTGGTACGTCCTCTCTGTGTGGGTCTGGAAAGGGAAGGAGTGTTGAGATATGACAAGTATCTGGGGGAGATAAATGTGCTGCCACACAGCTCCAGACTTCAGTGCTTCCGTACTGGTGCGGTGCACGGACGTCCATCAGGACAGAAGCTGAGCTCTGGCTGCCCTTGAGCCTCCCTCTGCCCCAGCAGCGTATATCCCGTGCACTGACGCGAGCCTGCTTAGCTCAGACGCTGCTGAGTGAGGAGCACCGGGAGCACCCTGGGCCCGCTTTCTGAAACGCATTTCCTTCCGGCTGCAAGCATACCCGATTTCCCTCTCCTCCCCACTCTCCTCCTCCTCAAGCTCCTCTGCCTCTTCTTTGTCTCTCCCTCCCTCTCTCTCCCTCCCTCCCTCTCTCCCT